>NC_059072.1:297415368-297732132 GCF_020497125.1 Mauremys mutica
CGCAGCCCTTTACATCGCAGACGCGGCTGGGAGTAAGAGGGCTCTGGGCTGCCTGCAACCGGGGCCAGCAGAGACCCTAATAAATCCCAGCCGCAGCCGGGAATCAGAGGGCTCTGCGCTGCCCGCTGCGGCGGGGAGCCCAGAGCCCTTTAAATCACAGCCGCGGCTGGGATTTAAAGGGCTCTGGGCTGCCTGCACTACGCGGGGAGCACAGAGCTTTTAAAAATCCCAGCCGCGGCCGGGAATCAGAGGGCTCTGGGCTCCCCGCCGCAGCAGGCAGCCCAGAGCCCTCTGATTCCCGGCCGCGGCTGGGATTTAAAAGGCTCTGGGCTGCCCGCCGCGGCAGACAGCCCAGAGCCCTCTGATTCCCGGCCGCGGCTGGGGGTTTAAGGGCTCTGGGCTCCCCGCCGCAGCGGGAAGCCCAGAGCCCTCTGATTCCCGGCTGCGGCTGGGATTTAAAAGGCTTCTGGGCTCCCCGCGTTTGCAGGCAGCCCAGAGCCCTTTTAAATCCCAGCCGCGGCTAGGGATTTAAAAAGGCTCTGCGCTCCCCGCGGTTGCAGGCAGCCCAGAGCCCTTTAAATCCCCGCCGCGGCCGGGAATCAGAGGGCTCTGCGCTGCCCGCTGCGGCGGGGAGCCCAGAGCCCTCTGATTCCCGGCCGCGGCTGTGGATTTAAAAAGGCTCTGGGGCTCCCCGCCGCAGCAGACAGCCCAGAGCCCTCTGATTCCCGGCCGCTGGCTGGGATTTTAAAGGGCTCTGGGCTCCCCGCCGCAGCGGGAAGCCCAGAGCCCTCTGATTCCCGGCTGCGGCTGGATTTAAAAGGCTCTGGGCTCCCCGCGTTTGCAGGCAGCCCAGAGCCCTTTAAATCCGAGCCGCGGCCGGGAATCAGAGGGCTCTGGGCTGCCTGCTGCAGCGGGAAGCCCAGAGCCCTCTGATTCCCGGCCGCGGCTCGGATTTAAAAGGCTCTGGGCTCCCCGTGGTTGCAGGCAGCCCAGAGCCCTTTAAATCCCAGCCGCCGCCGGGAATCAGAGGGCTCTGGGCTGCTGCCTGCTGCGGCGGGGGAGCCCAGAGCCCTCTGATTCCCGGCCGCGGCTGGGATTTAAAAGGCTCTGGGCTCCCCGCGTTTGCAGGCAGCCCAGAGCCCTTTAAATCCCAGCCCGCGGCTGGGATTTAAAAGGTTCTGCGCTCCCCGCGGTTGCAGGCAGCCCAGAGCCCTTTAAATCCCAGCCGCGGCCGGGACTCAGAGGGCTCTCTGCGCTGCCCCGCTGCGGCGGGGAGCCCAGAGCCCTTTAAATCTCAGCCGCGGCTGGGATTTAAAGGGCTCTGGGCTGCCTGCACCCGCGGGGAGCACAGAGCTTTTTAAATCCCAGCCGCGGCCGGGAATCAGAGGGCTCTGGGCTCCCCGCCGCAGCACGCAGCCCAGAGCCCTCTGATTCCCGGCCGCGGCTGGGATTTAAAAGGCTCTGGGCTGCCCGCCGCAGCAGGCAGCCCCGAGCCGCGGCTTCCCGGCCGCGGCGGGGATTTTAAAGGCGCTGGGCTGCCCGCTGCAGCAGGCAGCCCAGAGCCCTCTGATTCCCGGCCGCGGCTGGGAATTTAAAGGGCTCTGGGCTGCCTGCAACCGCGGGGAGCCCAGAGCCTTTTAAATCCGAGCCGCGGCCGGGAATCAGAGGGCTCTGGGCTCCCCGCCGCAGCAGGCAGCCCAGAGCCTTTTAAATCCCAGCCGCCGCCGGGAATCAGAGGGCTCTGGGCTGCCTGCAACCGCGGGGAGCCCAGAGCCTTTTAAATCTCAGCCGCTGCTGGGATTTAAAGGGCTCTGGGCTGCCTGCAACCGCGGGGAGCCCAGAGCCTTTTAAATCCCAGCCGCCGCCGGGAATCAGAGGGCTCTGGGCTTCCCGCTGCAGCAGGCAGCCCAGAGCCCTCTGATTCCCGGCGGCGGCTGGGATTTAAAGGGCTCTGGGCAGCCCTGGCGGCGGCGGCGGCAGCGGCGGGGGGGGCGCTCCAAGCAGGGGAGAAAAAACATTGGTGGGGCAGAGCCCCTGCTTGGGATTTATTCATGGGGCTAAAGCCCCAGAGCCCCATATAAGTCGGCGCCTATGCACAGAACCTAAGTGCACCAGAACTCTATTAGTGCTCCAGAAGAGAAGTTGGGTCAAGGTGGCTTTCACCTTAATCTACCCCCAGTCTTGGGGCTGCCGAGGGCTGGATAGGACCCCCAATGTAAATTAGAGCAGGTTTATTCATGTAATGGCCTCCCAGGGTAACGACACAATCAGAGTTTGCCAGAGCACAGCATACTTTCCCTCTGTGACTCTGCTGGTGCGAGCATGGAGCCAGCTCTGTGTCAGCTGTGCACTAGGGCAGTTTTACAACTCTGTTGTGCAGCTCATACAAGGCAAAGGGAACATAACCTAGTACTGGATCTATTTTGTCCAATTAATTGTGCTCAATTTGCTTCATTCTAGCCTATGAAAAATCAAACCTTTTATATAAAAGTTTGTTTGAAAACCAGTGGACATAAATGAAAAAAAGAGAAATGCTGTTTTGGTATCTGAGCAAACTCTGCTCTGCAGGATAGAAGAACCTATTTGTTTTAATGGAAAAGGGCAGTACTTGCAAAATGTGGAAATATTAGTATTTTCATTCTTGCTCCAACTAAAATCCAGAGTTCTGTAAAGCAAAATCCCTGCTCTTGGGGCTATTTGCTACAAATAGGATTTCTTGGTGCTCAGGCAAGGGTGTATAATTATGTTCATGATTTTTACAACTGGCTTTTCTCAGCCCACAAAGCTTAATGTAACAAAGGAATTGGTGATTTGCTTTAGAGGAAAAATTATATATTTTATGCTGCCACCAAAATATTGCCACTTCATTATAAACCCACTCCTTCATTTCTATAATGTGCCCAAGGCTAGCACTAAACTATGCTGGCACCAAAATTTATGCTCCCAGCAAAATGCTATCGCTTTAGACAAACTCCAACTGTATTACATTTGTATAATGTGCTATGGGTAATCCATCTGTGTTGTTACAATAGGAGGTATAAGGGGCAATCATTTTAGGTTGCTTCTCTCCCTTCTAAATGTACAGTTCTTTTAATGACAAATAGCAGAACACAGGTTATTTATTCCTTTCTCTTTATGTGTAAGAGGCAGGCCCCCATATCTGTGATTATGTGGGTGTGAAATTGGCCACAGAACCCACTCTTGGCTGCAGAATCTAAACTTTTATTTTAAACAACATACATGTCTATAGTCTGTATGGGGGGAGAGAGAACTTTCTGAATGTGGAACCCAAATGTCAGCCAATGCCATGTTGTTCTCCTGAGTCTGCAGACAGCATGAAGCTATAGCATTGAAGTCCTAGTTCAGCACGGTACATAAGAACATAAGAATGGCCATACTGGGTCAGACCAAAGGTCCATCTAGCCCAGTATCCTGTCTACCAACACTGGCCAATGCCAGGTGCCCCAGAGGGAGTGAACCTAACAGGTAATGATCAAGTGATCTCTCTCCTGCCATCCATCTCCACCCTCTGACAAACAGAGGCTAGGGACACCATTCCTTACCCATCCTGGCTAATAGCCATTAATGGACTTAATCTCCATGAATTTATCCATAAGCACATGTCCAACTTTCAACACCTGAGCAGTCTCTTGCTGCAAGTTAGACAATGATTACACACCTTCCTGAATCGAAGGCTAAGAAAGGGGTGAATTTCTCTATTAATCTCAATGTGCAATTAATGCTGAAATCTAACGATGATGAGTTACATGGTGAACTGATGATTATTTCAGCAGAAACATACGGTAATATATTTATCCAAGTTGTTAAAAGGCATCTGGATGCTGTGAAGGATTGCTGGGTTAAAAGGCCAGGGCCAGATTCTTAGCTATGTAAATTGCCATAGTTCCATGGTATCATGTGCTGTATGGTCAAGCATAACTACCACCCAATTACAACTGGTCAATATTCTCCTCAAGCTAATGAGCAAATTGACTTCAGTGAAGCTATGACAAATTACATGAGCTGAGGATCTACCACTAGAAGTATAAACCTCCCCAAAATTTCAAGTTACCTCTGCACTTGCCCAAAGCAGGGAAGGGAAGAGAAGAGAAGATCTATTCCCTTCCCAAGGCCAAAAACCTCAGTCACCTTGTACATCCCCAAATCATAACCACTTCCATCTCTATTGGGGGCTAAAATCCCCACATGCCTTTCACTATATTACTCACAACTCCATCTTTCCCCTTGACACTTCGGCAGTGTCATTATTCATTAGCAATACAAAATTATGCAGGACATTGGCAATTCAGAGGAAACATAAAATAAATTGAAACCATTTCAAAATTGAGATTTGCACTGAAATATTCATTTTGTATTTTAAAAAGCCCACCAGGGCACTGCACTGAGTATATTATTTATTTTCATATTTAATTCAGTCAAACCCTATGTTTTGGAAAGTACTCGTTGTTGCTGCAGAAATTCCATTCCGCAGCAGCATTCAGCACCACTTTCCTGCATAAATCAGGGTCCTTTTTGCAGAATTTAGTTCCAATGTGCTTCAGAGCACCTACCTCTGTGGACAGGGGGCAGATGCACTCTTTGCTCCTTCCACCCCTAGCCAACGTGTGTAGCCTAGGGTAATTTATTCCATCCAGCTCTTACTTTTCTCCCAAGCCATCCCTCCTGGTTTTATATTTCTCATCACTGATGTCTCCTGTAAGAATGTCACACCTTTTCCCTGGAATCAATCAATTTCTTTCTGTCTCACACACAAAATCAAGTCACAATGGCCCACCAAGAGCCAAACACAATACCACCACAAAACTGTCAGCAAACAGTTTCTCAGAGCTGCAGCTTGTCTCCAGCTGGCTTCTATCTGTCAGTTTAAGACCCAACAAAATCCTAGACCTTCATCCCTTTCATCACAACATGGGTTTCACAACATGCTTTAGAATGTAGCTCAATGTAAGGCTTTCTCATTCAGATCAATTCACCTCAGACCATTTTCACACCTATTCTTGGTTCCTTTGGGATTATTTGTCTTTTATGGCTCATTATTATTTGGCAGCTTGGCTTGACTCTGCCACATTCCCTCTAGTTTTACTTAATGTTAAAGTAAAATGAATTCATAAAAAGAGCCACTGTCAACTTAAAAATCACACCTCTTTCTGGAAATGGTTTTCCTGGCTGTAGTCACAAGAAAAAGATACAGCAGTAAGAGAGGAGAGATCTTTTTTTTCTTGTTTGCACATTGCTTGTGTTTTGCACTTGACATCGTGTAGGCAGAATCCATGTCACCCTTTCATGATAATCTGTTTGCCCTGTTTTTGTAGGTGGTTCACACTGCCACAAAGGAGGGAATATTTTTTTTTAAAAAATAGTGAAATGTAATTGTAAAACCACAAAAATTGTTTAAAAGGGGCACTTTGGGGCTGAGGTAGGTACAGTGACGGAAAGGAAGGAAGTGCCATAGAGCCACTGTTTCCCTTTTACCCTCACAGTTGAGGAGAATACGCCTCTGGGCTGCTTGTGCTGTCCCTTGTTCAGGCCTGATTGTGAAGTGACAATCTAGGCTTAAATAAACAAGACAGTTAAAGAATGGGATGGAAAACCAGAGAGGTGAAGTGACTTGCCCAACCTTATCCTGCAAATCAAGGGCGGTGCTGGGAACAGAACCTAGGTCTCCTCAATCCTTAGACACTGCCCTACCCACTGGATCACACTGTCTTCTGACCTGAGAAAAGTAGATCCATCCAATCCCACAGGTTCAGGTTTAGATGGCACGCTTTGATCTCTGTAACATGATAACACATACCTCTTACCATGTCTTTGGGCTGGTGGCAAAGTTTCAAATTCCACTTTACCCTAGGTTGGAGGTGGTTTTTATATTGACTATTCATAAAAATAAAAGAAAATTAGCCTTCATGCAGGTAGAGTGAATCTATGGAATTCACTATCTTAGGCCATCGAGACAGTTACTGTGGTTGAATTTTAAAAGGCCTGTATAATTTTATGACACCTAATAACCTTTATAGTTATACAAGCTAACATACAAAGGTAACCTTATCTCCTGTTACTGGACTTCAACCAATCACCTCATGGGTCAGGAAGGAATTTTCTTCCCCCTGCAGGACATTACCTAGGGGCATTAGGGGGGATTTTACCTTCCAATGAAACATTAGACACTGTCAGAGACAGGGTATCTAAATAGGGGTTTGCACCTGCACAGCCCTGGTCAGTGCATGGAGGTTTAGGTGTTGGGCATATTGAGGCACAGCTGGTGTCTTTTGTTTTGACACATAAATCCACAGGAGAGATGAGTGGCCAAAATGGGTATATTGGTAGGGAATGTATTGTTTTCATTTAGACTGCTCACAGGAATGAAGATCCACACCTGTTAGGGTAAACTAAACACATTCTGCTCTCAACAGACCAACTCAGCACCCACACACACACACTCAGAAATCCGGTCTTCCTGTGCCTCTCTTAAGGGACAGTTACCTAATTGTGCATCATGAATACAATACAGGGAATTGGGTATGTTTAGAAACCTGGTATTAAGTATGATCCCACGCACTTGAAATGCTGTAGTATCTCCTTGTAAATGTGTCCCTAGTAGCAGGATTTAGCACTCTAGATAGCACATGCAAATTCCAGCACTAGCCATAAACTCCACAATTAGACATCTTGATAAATTTCTTTCAAATTATGTCTATCAAAGTATGCACAGATGTGGCTCTGGGATTATATATTAGCACCTTTTAAGGAGCCACAAATTTTATTGTAGAAATAGCTTAGTAGCCATAATAGGAGGGCATGAACCACCACAATACAAGAGACACTTAATACAGAGGATCAGCCTTTCTAAGGGAACAAATCCTGTGCAAACACAGAGAACACATTAATAGAGGACCCTCTAAATTAGGCTGCCTGATGCTTTAGCAGCATGACCTAATGCAGATTGGCACGGCTGGATTATCTTTACAACCCTTTTTGGTTTGGGAGCAGGGAGGCCTTATTTGTGAAATCGCCTACCCATTACTTTCAGCCAGTGGTCTGAGATGGAAGGTGGCAAACCTTTTGGTCCCCAATAGTCTTCTTTAGATGTGAAAATGAAAGGCAGAAAAGTAGTTTTAGAAAGTTGCAAGCTATGCCATTTGTATGGAAAAATAATTTGAATGCTGGGCAATTTCAGAGTGGTTTCTGATTTTTTGAATTCAACTTGTTAATTGGCTGCTTGAGATAATTGAAGCATTTGGTGCTCAAAATAATTGGTGTCATTGAAAATAAAAAGTTTAACCTTGGCAGTAGATTCAGTCTGTCTGCTCCAATTCATCCCTGTAAAGACATGAGGGAAAGTATTTTTTCCTCTTTCAAGACTCCCAGTAGCCCCTCATTCTGCTGCAACACTAGATCTGGTGCTTTTCTTGGGGCCAGTGAATATTCGCTTTTGTGCAGCAGATGAAAATGGAAGAGCCATGATGAGTGATCTTGCTTGTTTAAATTTCAACCCCACTTGCACACTTGAGCTGAAATTCATATTTACTCTGCCTACTAGAAGGGAAGAGAGAAGGGATGGTCTATTGTTTAGTGTGTTGTCTAATCTATGGAAAACCTAGATTTAATTCCTGCTTTGCCACAAGCAACTTTTCTATGACCCTGGGCAAGTCACTTATCTTCTCTGTGCTTCAGTTCCCTGATTGTTAAATGGGGATAATAGTTCTTTTGAACCTCACAGGGATGCTGTGAGGATATATACTTACTGTGAGGTGTGAGGTGCTCAGATATTAGGGGGATGGGGACCATCTAAGTACAGAAGATAGATAAATAAAAGAGGTAAGGAGAAAAAAATATATTTGAAAAAATAAGGTGAAAGATGGAGCAGGGAGGAAGCTAAGTGGGAGGAATAGGAGAGAGATGAGGGGTGGGGAAGATGCAGAGAAGTAGACAGAGAGAGAAATTCTATTGAAATAATAGATATAGAGGTTGTTTTTCAAAGTAGTAAACCCATTAAAATGAGTAGAAGATGTATGGTTAAATTTTCCTCTACCGTGTTAGAAATCTCTACATGTATATCCCTGCCCTGTGCCAACTTAGCTTTTGTTTTGGTGTATTGGAGGGACAGGAAGGGTGTGCTTCTCTGCCTGATACACTGCAGAGAAATCTTTTATCTAGAATGCACTGTATATGGAAACTTCCATAGGAAAGTAAATAAATGGTTTTAAATTACAGTGGGGGTTGGGAGGGGAAGGGTCATGAACTCAATCTGCTTTTGCAAATGCAAATGCAAATGCGAAAAAATCAAGAAGTTAATTTATCCTCAGAATACATGAGATCTGCCCATCCGTATCAGAGAGAAGTACTGATACAGTGGCTAGGTGATATTTCACTATTTTTTAAAAAGATGGCATATGCCAGGTATTAGGGGAATTATGTATTTTGCCTATTGCTCAGCATATTATAGACTGGAAACTCCTTTTCTGAGCTTATATGACCATAAAACTAGTTTTCAATAATCTCCATCAATGTCAGCTCCCGTCCTAAAATATTACACAGTTTAAATAAATCTTGTCCATATCCCCCACATCTTACGTTCAAAAGAAGCATTTAGTGATACAAGAATTGTATTCTTCTTCTTAAAGATGATTTTTTACAACGTAGGTTTATAAAATGTTACTTCTCATGGCATATTTCTTCATCTTTGCTATAGACTTTCAATATTCCTCCTCAGCAGCATCTTCAGCACATGAGATGATTTAATAACAGGAGAAGAAAATGTTCCTTTCTTCTTTTTTCAAATGGATTCATACTTGTAAAAACTGCCAGACTTCCAGTGCTGGACTCGTCTATCTATTCACACAACAGGTGGAGCAGAGACAGTGGCGGTACAACTTCTACACACAGCCCAGCCAGCGTGTCTTCGCTCTGGACTGGCGTGACCACCTCTCAAGATAATATTTTAAATATTATATAAAAGTTAGAAAATTAATACATTGAAACCATTTGACATTGTCAAAATAAAACATTTTGTCTTTTCCCCTTCAATAATTCATCAAAATCTACACATTCCTGTGAAATATTTAGATTTTGACAAAACTTCATTTTTTGAGGGAAAACTATACCATTTAAAAACAAACAAACAAACAAAAAACCCAACCAACCAACCAACCAAAAAAACCTGGACCAGCTCTACTGCTGAGGCTACCATTCTGAAAGGTGAAATTGTTGGGGTATCCCTACATAGCTGGATGTGAGGGTTTCAAAGAAAGCAACCACCCAGTGGAGTATCCATGTGTATGTATGCTTGGATGGAAATATTTTGTAAAGGTTTCAGAGTAGCAGCCGTGTTAGTCTGTATCCGCAAAAAGAACAGGAGTACTTGTGGCACCTTAAAGACTAACAAATTTATTGTAGCATGAGCTTTCGTGAGCTGCAGCTCACTTCTTCGGATGCATAGAATGGAACACACAGACAGGGGATATTTATACATACAGAGAACATGAAAAGGTGGAAGTATGCATACCAACAGGCAGAGTCTAATCAATTGAGATGAGCTATTGTCAGCAGGAGGAAAAAAAACTTTTTGAAGTGATAATTAAGATGGCCCATAGAAGGTGTGAGGAGAACTTAACATAGGGAAATAGATTCAATTGGTGTAATGACCCAACCATTCCCAGTCTTTGTTTAGGCCACAGTTAATAGTATCTAGTTTGCATATTAATTCAAGTTCAGCAGTTTCTCTTTGGAGTCTGTTTTTGAAGTTTTTTTGTTGCAAAATTGCCACCTTCAAGTCTGTCACTGAGTGGTTAGAGAGGTTGAAGTGTTCTCCCACTGGTTTTTGAATGTTATGATTCCTGATGTCAGATTTGGGTCCATTTATTCTTTTGCATAGAGACTGTCCGGTTTGGCCAATGTACATGGCAGAGGGGCATTGCTGGCACATGATGGCATATATCACGTTGGTAGATGTGCAGGTGTATGAGCCCCTGATGGCGTGTCTGATGTGATTAGGTCCTATGATGGTGTCACTTGAATGGATATGTGGACAGAGCTGGCATCGGGCTTTGTTGCAAGGATAGGTTCCTGGGTTAGTGTTTATGTTGTATGGTGTGCGGTTGCTGGTGAGTATTTGCTTCAGATTGGGAGGCTGTCTATAAGCGAGGACTGGCCTGTCTCCCAAGGTCTGTGAGAGTGAGGGATCATCTTTAAGGATAGGTTGTTTATAAAAGGTGGGTGAATGTTTTCAGAAAACAAAACAGACACAGGAGAATATTTTTTTCACAAATGGGAACACGTATTATAAGCAGTTTCTAGGATGACATATTCATATTCTGTATAGAGCCTGAGAAATTGAGCAGCTATCATGCTTGAAAGTTTGGGGCAACAAAATCTCTCATATTATAAATGGAACTTTATTTGGGTTCCTTTCAGGGCTGCCTGGGGGGGAAGGGGGGCAAGTGGGGCAATTTGCCCCGGGTCCCGCAGGGGCCCCCACAAGAGTATAGTATTCTATAGTATTGCAACTTTTTTTTTAATGGAAGGGGCCCCCGAAATTGCTTTGCCCCAGGCCCCCTGAATCCTCTGGGCAGCCCTGGTTCCTTTGGTTATATAAAAACAACCCTATTGATTATACATAGATAAAACACTGCATTTGTAGGACCATGGAACATATGAAGGCTATACTGTACTGGTCATAGAATTCCAACGTGAAGATAATGGGAGTTGTGAGTGCTCAGCACCTCTCAGGATTAGGACTTCAGAACTAGACTGAGGCTTTGTTACTAGTCCTGAGTAAGGAGTAGTGTGTAGCTGCTGCTTCCTTTGCTCCTAGAGAAAAGCAAATTGCTACTGCTCTTCCTTCTTATGATGGTTCAGCTTAGCTGGCATGTTGTGTGGTAGAGCCAAGGGTCTGGCTACTCCTCACCCCTCTCCGCTGCTCTCTGTCCTCTCCTGGTCTGCCCTCCCACACCCACCTCCATGGTCAGACTTGCATTCTCACGTTGCCTTGTTCCCCATGTGGTCACATGGAATAGATGGTCAATGTAGGAGACTGTAGGTCAGGAGTCGTGCAAAGATCCCTGTCTAGATACCGTGTGAAATTCCTGTCTCCTGCACAAGGTCTGAAGAATCAGGCTTTGTGCAATGAAACATGTGGGGAAAAACTGACTTCTCGGTCTGGGGCAAGTGAGCAGGCCCTTCTGACTGTGACAGCAGCTGCAGCCCCTTTGTTCTACTTACACAGTCGGAATGAAATTCAGTACTATGAAGGGGATTGGCACAAATTCTATAAATTACTTAAGACTCACTTACAGTGCTAGGATTTCTTCACCACTTCAGTCACACTAATGGTTAAGTGGGACTGACACCGGGCATCGATAGGAAATTATTTTACCTTGTTGTATGACCAAATTTGTATAAGTCCATGTCCCATGACCCCACCCCATTGCCACTTTCTATGCACCTGAGATGCAATGGTCCCATGCAGCCACTCCATTGGCTGTCTTTCCTCACTGTGCGAACGTAAGAATAGCCATACTGAGTCAGACCAATGGTTCATCAAGCCCAGTAACTTATCTTCTCACAGTGGCCGGTGCCTGATGTTTCAGAGGAAAATGAACAGAACAAGGCAATTTTGAGTGATCCATCCCTTGTCATTAAGACCCAGCTTCTAATAATTGGAGGTTTAGGGACACTTGGAGTATGTGGTTGCATCAATGACTATCTTGACTAATACCCATTGATGGACCTATCCTGCATGAACTTGGTTCAAATCTTTTTTGAACCTAGTTATACTATACAACAAGTGGATCAAGCGATTGAGCAGGTCTTCCGTCAGACCTCCACTCCAAAGTTGAATTACACCCATTAAGCATACTTAGTGCTCTGCATTTTTGTGGTTTTTTTTTTTAAAAGGTACGATTCATTCTATGAGGTACAATTTTCAAAGGACTGAGGCCCAGCCTTCCTTTTTGCAGTCTCATTCTGCCTCAGCCAAATTTGTGCCTGCATTTTTTGTGCTTGCAAAATGAATTTCAGATGCAAATCAGAGAACTTGCAACTTTAATGACCTGACTTACATCCACAGTCAGTATCTTGAGGCACAAGAAACCAGATTTTCTTGTGGCCACCAAAATGCAGCTATAAAGACAGAGTGCCCTTTTCAGAAATCCAGCCCACAAGTATGCTTTCAAGAAATAGCAAGAGAAAAATAAAGACGACAAAATAAAATATAATGAAAGGTATAGTATAGATGAGTAGAACCACATCAGCATGTTAAGAAGGTTTGGGTGAGGTGCCTTTTATCTTACTCCTTTGCACTCACTTTTTTTCTTTTTCTGGAAAGAAATCTCAAGGCCCCAGCACTAAACTATGAAAGCTACTCCTTATCTGGGCCTCTGATAAGCTTGTCTACAAGCTTTTAAGGTGGCTTGGTATCAAAATATTATTGCAAAATGACAACTTTCAACTAAAATATAGCTTCAAGTAAAAAATGTATCGTTGCAGTAATGTATTGCTTAATACACAGTAGATTTTGGCATTGACAAACCATATATGTGATATTTTAAACCATTTTTAATTTTTAAAAGAAATCGAGAAAATTAGGTCTTGATTTAAATAAGCTCAAAAAAATTTATTTTACTTCCCCAGAATCTATTTATCTAATCTATCTATATTTTTGCTGATCTCACTGAAAGGCCTGGAAATTCCTTTATGTCTCTCTCACACTGTAGTTGTATGACTGATGGGGTGTTTTGTCCTCTCTGTTGCTTAGGTTTTTTTTTTTTCTTTCCCTTTTTGCTTGGCTTTGATTCTGAGGACAGAACATTCTTTTCATCTTGCTAGAGGTATGCTCTGCATAAATCTCTCAGGAGAGCTCACTCTACCTAGGCAATTTTGTGGTAAAAAAGCACTACTTCCTTATGGCTGCATAATTTTCCTTGTGTAAATCTGTGCATTGACCTCTGAGCCAACCCAATTTTATTGTGGATCCCCACTTGTCCACCAAGTTTGCTTTGTGAATTATAGTGGCTGTAACATCTTTTGCCTCCCTGTTATGTGGCAGTAGCTTGCAATTATTCTGTGTCTGCACATAAGCTTTTTTATTCTTTGTAGAGAAGCAGCCTTTAAAAGAGCTAAAGCTGAAACTTGTTGACAAATAATTTGCTGTTGAATTCACTGAAGGGAATGCAATCTGATTTGGAAATATTAGGCATGTTTGCTAGCAAGCTGAAGGATGCCAGGTAAAGAATAAAACATGGCTATAAAGCTTCCCATACAATGCCACAACAATATTATAAAATGTCATGTTCTGTATAAGCTAATTATGTGGTGTAGGCTTTGTAGTCCCACAGATTCACTCTCCTGATTCATTATAGTGGCCAGTAGTTTACACCCTATGACAAAGACAATGAAATTAATTGATCTGCATTCTGACCTACAGCTTGACCCTGGAAAGTACTGAGTGCATCTGGAAGGTCTGTGAACCTGCAGTTCCCACTGATTTCGGTGGGAGTTGAAGGTGCTCTGCACCTTACAGGAGTGCTCAGCACCTTGCATGATTAAACTCTGCCCTCTGATGCTTGTGGAGCTCCCCTAGAATACAGTGGGAGACATATACTCTTAAAGGATGGGAGAAATTGGCCTAAAATCAGAATTAATAAATTTGAGTGGAGAGCAGCAAGGTTGTTCCATCAAACATAGTCCAGGCCTGGCTGGAATGTATTCAGTCAATTGCATTTTTTCTTTTGTACAGGATAAAATCCCAAATTAAATCATGTATGTTATGTATAAAATCCAAATTTCATTAGAAGAAATTTCAAGAAAAAAATCACATCCTATGAATTTACTGCATGAATCCAATTTCCTTTTAGCCAATTAAGTAACATCAAAGAAATGCACCGAGTTTTCTGTTGACAGACTATTTTGCATAAACTGTTTGATCATAGCGTACAGGATCTAGGATCAGTGTTCCTAACATGACAGGAAAAGGTTGATGTCTTGATTCACAAATGGCTTTAAAAATATTTTTTTTCTACCCAAAGAAATCAAAATATTATCTTGTAAGTATCTCATGAGTCACTTAGCAATCTCAGTTTAACAGATGTTTTCCCTTTGTCTGTGCACTGTTTAAGGGCTTTAATAGGAAATAGGGAGAGATGTGTTGGGGAATTTTGGTTATATTGATTCTGTAAATGTCTCACTTGTTTTGCATAGACAGTATGGCGAATATTATCAGAACAACAGAATAAAATATTTTTCAATTTGGTTGGTATAATCCATATTCCTAAGGCTTCCTCAAAACAAGGTGGAACATTCTAATCTGTTTAAAACTAAGTGAGTTGTAAAGGGGAAAAAAACCCAAAACAGGAGTGTGGGATAATTCCTTAGACAAATCACATACAGACTGGGAATTCTACTTTATATCTGGAAACTTTGTTGGGGGAAAAATATTATTTCACTAACAGCTGTACCATTCAGTGTTTAAAGGAACTGAGCCTTGTTACTTATTAGAAGATTTACAGGACACTTAAGTATGATACATCACAGAACCTGCTACAGAGGGATGGATATTATCCAAACATCATGGAAATAAATGCTGCATTTATAGCTAAGGAATGCTTTTAATATTGTTGTTATTATTACAGTAGAACCTCAGAGTTATGAACTGACCAGTCAACCACACACCTCATTTGGAAACAGAAGTACACAATCAGGCAGCAGAGAGAAAAAAAAATGGAAATACTGTACAGCACAATACTGTGTTCAACATACACTACTAAAAAATAAAGGGAAATTTTCAAAAAAGCTATGACAAGGGAAGGAAACTGTTTTATTTAAATTAAGATGGTTAAAAGCAGCATTTTTCTTCTGCATAGTAAAGTTTCAAAGCTGTATTAAGTCAATGTTCAGTTGTAAACTTTTGAAAAAACAACCATAACATTTTGTTCAGCATTATGAACATTACAGAGTTAGGAACAACCTCCATTCCTGAGGTGTTGGTAAGGCTGAGATTCTGCTGTACTGTTTTTAACAGCAAGACAAGTATCTGTTAGCCATCATAATTATTGTCACAGGCTAGAAGATTCCAGTAGGGCAAGAACACTTTATAGATTAGCAATCTTTTGTGGGCACAGAGAGCCAAATGTGTTTCTTGTCTATAGGGGAAAAAAAAAAGAACTGAGACAGATTAAATCTGAACAATCCAGGTTTCAGCAAGGAGATCCTAACAAGCAAACAAGATTGAGCTTCAGAAAAACTCATACTGTTCAACTACTGTTAATACTTATTTGCAGCAGTGAAATCTTAATTAGTGTTTCCGTCCAGTTAACTGTTCCAGTGGGTAAAAGATGCCCTACATGGTTCTCATCTTCTCACACCCCCACACCCTTTTTTCACCTAAGATTTCCAGAGGGAATCCTGTCTATAAATTAGAACTAACAGGCCATAGTGTTATATGATTATTGTCTAAGTGAAATAGATTTATCATCTTTACTTTTTCATTTCCTGTTCTAAGATTTCTGTTAAATACATATTATTCATGAATTACAAAAGGACTAACAGCATGAGAGGCTATTTCCCTGGGGCTAGGTAAATTTGGAGAGTGTTTATTACGGAGATAATGTTCCTCACCAAAAACCAATTGTGCATTCTATTCGATTTATATAATCAGATGAGGCTACAGGTGTTAGACTGCTGGGGGCCATGAGGAGCTACTGCTTCTCTTGTCATTGTCATTTTCATCCCAGTGGCCGTGAGAAGGTCATCTGTCCATCCTTCTCTCTTCCTGGTCTCATGTTGTGTGTTGGCTTAGATGAGTATGCAAAATAGAAATCTATGCAGAGGTGCAGTACCAAGTATTTCAGGATGCAAATGAGATATCCATAGAGAATTTCACCTCTCATAAAATCTGTTATAGGTACCCCACGTTGAATTAATCATTATTAGTGAATTTCAATCTGCTTTAATTAATATAGTCCATTAACATATAATAAAAATTCAAAAACGTAATTGGTAATTGTCAAATGAATCTGACTGATAATAAAAAAAAAATCTATGCCCTCGTGATATTTTTAGATTTAAGTACATAGGGACAATGTTAAATATCCAGCTGCACTGGATACATATGCCTTCATCTGGAAGCCTTGCCTAGATCTACACTGTGAATAATCATCAAGAGGTTTGCTTTTCTTCTTTCCCTCTTTGTCTTGGGTAAGTATGCACTCACGTGGTGTTGAAATGAAGAATGAACATCCCTCTGTCTCTGGATGCAGGGATACTAGGGGGTTATTTTTTTCCATGTCCATTTTTTCTTTTTAGGCAATGCTTATAATCACACTACTGTACAAACAGCCCAGGTAGACAGTAACAACATGGAGGCACACTGTCATAGTATAACCCACATGCATGGCTTCTTGCACTGTATTATGATTACAGACCTTTGTAAATGAAAACAATGTGCCTTTTCCATTTGTCATTGAGCTGTGGCATAGTAGGGGGCTGAGCATCAGGGGACCTATCTTCTGTTCCTGTCTCCATGACTAACTTACATTGGATGACTCATTTAACTTCTCTGTACTTCATTTTTCCCATTTGCAAAATGGAGTAATGAAACCTGCCCCTCTTTTAACAAGGTTTTTAGTCTATGAGTGAAAAGTGCTAGACAAGTATTAAGTCTTATGATTAATCCTGAAAGCTGATCAGTTGCCCTTTCACAAATCAATCTAGGCCTTTACAGTTTTCTCTAGATAACAAACTTAGGCCACTACCATTCAAAGGGCTCCACATGAACAGGCCCAGTCATAGCATGTACCCCCAGGGCACCCCACAAAACAATCCAGGCTCAAACAACCCCTGCAAGGTAAGAGGTCAGTAGTCTCTGTGAAGGGGGTCTGAGGCCTTAACTCCCTTGTGGCTGAAGGATCCAGGCCAAACACTCTGGGTTCTAAACAAAAAGGGAAAACAAAATAAAGAAGATCCCTCTACTTCTTCAGAAGGTCCAGGTGGCAGAGTTTAGCCATTCTCCTGGTAAGCATTCTCTGCTCTTTGGTGTTTTGGCTCTGCTTACCTCTGGTGCTGCACAGCACTGGGCTTGGATCCTCCCTTTTAAGGAGCTGCCCCTCTCCAGGTTTGATGGGCCTCACAGGTGCGTCAGGTTGAGTCTATATGTGCTCAGAGGAACTCTTTTTGCCCTTCCTGATTTGGGTGGCAACCTGTCTCCCCACAGACACTTATGCCTGCAAAGATCTCCATTCACAGAGTTCTCAGTGTTGGATCAGAGCCGTATGTTAGTCATGACAGACATGGGGAGAGAGTAACAAGACACTGGGCAGGGAACAGGGAGGGAGGACAGGGTTAACATCCATAGAATGCTTTTTGTTCTCACTGGAGTCTAACACTGAGTTTGATGGAGTAAGGACGTTTTTTGGTTTGCTTTTTTAAAACTTAGAGTAAATAGATGTCTTTGTGTAGTGGAACCAAGAGCCAGGAAAATAGGGACCAATTACATCTATAAGTAATGGAGTACAATGTCCTGGCTTACTGTAATATTATCTATTTATCTCTTAAACCACTTACACAATAATCATTCTACTAAAGTCACTTTTCTCCTTTAGGCTTTCTCAGCCATTAAGGGATCATCAAGGGCAGAAGGTGCACCCATTTTTCAAGTTATTGAGTCTTCCCTTTATTCATTTACTTGTAGCACAAGATTTCTCCAATAATTATGGGTCTGCACTTGATTTTCTTTCTGTCCAATGCCAGACCTAAGTCAATTGGGTATTTTTAATAAGGAATTCTATAATCTGCACATGCCTTTCAGATTTATTTTCTTTCTTTTGGATTAACTAATAAGACTGAGAGGCGATTGGGCTAAACTTTCTACTCTTCTTTCTAGAGTAGTGGTGAGCAACCTGCAGCCCACAGCCCATCATGGTAATTTGCCGGTGGGCTGCCAGACAGTTTGTTTACATTTGCACGGCGGCCCACAGCTCCCAATGGCCGCGGTTCACCATTCCTGGCCAATGGGAGCTGTGGGAAGTGGTGTGGGCCACAGGGAACAGTGAACCGCGGCCACTGGGAGCTGTGGGCTGCTGTGCAAATGTAAACAAACCCTAGGTTGCCCACCACTGTTCTAGAGTATTTACATAGTGGTTATAGAAGTTGGGAAATTATATCCTGAGTAGTTCTGTGTCTATAACCAGCGAAGATTATTTAGTTTTACAACCTGAGTTAGTCAAAAGACTGCTGAGTACTCTAGACATGAAGGTTTTTGTTGATCTCAAGTTACAACTTTGACCTCAACTTGAATAAAGAACTCATCGAAATTATAGAATCATAGAATATCAGGGTTGGAAGGGACCTCAGGAGGTCACCTCGTCCAACTGCCTGTTCAGAGCAGGACCAATCCCCAACTAAATCATCCCAACCAGGGCTTTGTCATGCATGACCGTAAAAACCTCTAAGGAAGGAGATTCCACCACCTCCCTAGGTAACCCATTCCAGTGCTTCACCACCCTCCTAGAGAAAAAGGTTTTCCTAATATCCAACCTAAACCTCCCCCACTGCAACTTGAGACCATTACTCCTCATTCTGTCATCTGGTACCACTGAGAACAGTCTAGATCCATCCTCTTTTGAATCCCGTTTCAGGTAGTTGAAAACAGCTATCAAATCCCTGCTCATTCTTCTCTTCTGCAGACTAAACAATCCCAGTTCCCTCAGCCTCTCCTCATAAGTCATGTGCTCCAGCCCCCTAATCATTTTTGTTGCCCTTCGCTGGACTCTTTCTAATTTTTACACATCCTTCTTGTGGTGTGGGGCCCAAAACTGGACACAGTACTTCAGATGAGGCCTCACCAATGTCGAATAGAGGGGAATGATCACGTCCCTTGATCTGCTGGCAATGCCCCTAATTATACAGCCCAAAATGCCATTAGCCTTCTTGGCAACAAGGGCACACTGTTGACTCATATCCAGCTTCTCGTCCACTGTAACACCTAGGTCCTTTTCTGCAGAACTGCTGCCCAGCCATTCGGTCCCTAGTCTGTAACAGTGCATGGGATTCTTCCATCCTAAGTGCAGGACTCTGCTTTTGTCCTTGTTGAACCTCATCAGATTTCTTTTGTCCCAATCCTTTAATTTGTCTAGGTCCCTCTGTATGCTGTCCCTACCCTCCAGCACAGGGGCCCCCTGCGGGCGCCATGGCCAGCGGTAGAGCATCTGCCGAAATTTCAGCAGCATTTCAGCGGTGACGCCTCTCGATGACGCCGCTCGCTGCTTGCCGCTGACAAGCGGCATCATTGAGGGCGTCGCTGCCGAATTTCGGCGGCATTTCGGCAGATGCTCCACCGCCGCCACCGTCCTTCATCTGGCGCCCGCCAGACGAAAAGCTTGGGGACCACTGCTCCAGCGTATCTACCACTCCTCCCAGTTTAGTGTCATCTGCAAACTTGCTTAGTGTGCAGTCCACACCATTCTCCGGATCATTAATGAAATGCATTCCAGGTTACCAGATAATATGGATGTTAACAGATTACTAAATGTTTAAAACAACAACAATCTAGTTGCCCACCATTTATTATTTGCCACAGCTCACCACTCTTAATTACACAGAGTAGGATCTGCCTCCAAGACTCATTCAGTTTAAATCTATGGCACAATTTCCTCATATAAGCCTATTAACAATTTCTTTTTTTTTTCCAATTTCCTTTAACTCCTTCCACCTCCACCACCAAAAGGAGAAAAGAAGAGACAATAACAAAAAACTCCAATGGCCACATGTTCTGATAAAAGAGACTGTTCTATTTCAGTTCTACAGTTATACTTCTTAATTGTCCCCCTGTGGGAGAATTGTCTTAAATTTCTTTCTATGGACATTATTAAACTAAAATACGTATTCAAAATAAAACAGAAAAAATATAGTATTAAAGCCTGATTATGATCTCATATGCACAGTCATGTGTCTCTTATAAGACCAGATACTGCACATATATGTATGGTACAGGAAAAGGTGCCAGTTTTATGAGATGTACTATCATCTTCACTCATTTAATGTCATGTACTGTACAACATTTCTATGTTGCTTTGAGATCTGGGGACACAAAATCTTATAGCATCTCTAGTTATGTGGGAATAAATTGTTGTTTGAATGACCTGTCATGGAGCTCAGCTGTAAAACATCATCCCTCCTTGGTGGGAATTCTAAAAAACATAGGAAAACAGGGAAAACACAAAATTGAACACCAGTCCTTCCACAGTCTTAGATAAAATCCCAAATGCAGTGAATTTCCATGCTCTAGACCCTAATTTTGCAATTAGACTTGTCTGTACTGACAGGAGCGACATTACCTTCATTTTGCTTGAGGGGACCATGGAGGGTTGCACAGTTCATTGTCATTTTTATTAAAACAGATAAGAATGGACTCTGGGTTGTGACCCTTCTATTCAATGAAACCTCTAAAAATCACTCAGCTGCAGAGATAACATTCAAGATCACCCTCGAGGCTGCATGTGCTCTATAGCAAGAGAACGAAAGAGCCCAGTGAGAATGCTAAACATTTTTTTTTCCTGGTTTCTTCCAGACGCACGTGTTCTATATACTTATCCTAGAAGATCAGCCCAAAAGTTTTGCATGTGAAGTGAAATTTAGACATTTTGATTTTATTGCGAGTTTCTAATCACTTTTTCTGTGCTATTACTTTTCCCGCTTCCTCCTCTTTGCTGTTTTTATCGTGTTAACATTGCCTTGGAAATACATAAAAAACAGGAAAATCCTGCTATCAGTCTCCAGGGTTGTAAGGCGCTCTCCCTGCTGCAGAAGCAGTGCAGTTCCCCTGTGCTGGGTTTGGGATAGTATTTAAGGAACTCATGCAGACATTCACTATGCTGATGGCATGGTGACCCATGTAAGTTCATGAATATTAAATAGATGCAGTAGGCGTATGTCCCCTCCATTTTGAAGAGCATAGACTCTGGGTGAAGAACTGGCACTATTGAAGTCGATGGGAGTTTTGCCACTGACTTCAATGAGCCAGGGTTTTACCCTGTATAAATGAGTGAAGAGAGAGTTTTAGAGACAAGCCATGGTGAATGTGGCCTAATGGATCCATGAAAATCCACCTGCCATTCCTACCGTAGGTGGTGGAAGGGGCATCAGCTGTTTGGGCTACTGCAGAATTCTCTGTTGTACCAGAGTGGAAGTCCTCAACACGCACATTATATTCTCAGACTGGGTTGAGGACCTAACCCTAAAAGTTATAGACACATGGTTGTAGTAATGTGTACTTTTCAAATATAAAATGGAGAAATGTCTCATAAAATCATATTACAGCTGCACTCAATAACATTTCATTCCAAAAATTGCTTTCTGCCAATGCAGTTCCATTTGCTTTTGTCAGTAGAAAGTGGTGTTAATTATAATGAAGATTAAATTTGTGCATGGCAGCAGTGCTAAATTTTCCTTTTATTGCAAGAGTTTGGCATGGGCTGAATCTTACCTTTATGATCAGCAATGCATATGTAATTCAATTAATTGATTTATTATATTTCAATTTATAACAAGAAAGGGTGCCTATTTCAAGGCTCTGAATGCCCTCCCAGTTTTTTAACATTACAAAATCAAAATATATATATCACCGTCAGTCTCAGCCATTCTATTCTATTCTATTCTATTCTATTCTATTCTATGCAGGTTCTTATACCAGCTTCATCATAACAGTATCTGAGTGTTTTCCAGTTAAGCATTCAATGCTGTGGCTAACATTTTGTTAAGAGAAGTAGCTCTTAATAAAAATTTCTAACACCCCAGTACAACAGCACCTCAATATTCCTTAACACTCTTCAAAAGCCTCATGGAATGAAAGGGCCCTGCAGTGCCTCTTGAAAGTAGAAAAATCCAGGCGATTTTGGACCGGGGTGGAAAGGTCAGAACACAAGGAAAGCTTGAAGGGGAAGAAGAGAGATTGTGCAGCTGTCTCTAAAGGAGAGCTATTGAGAAACACTCAGAATGTTCACTAGGCAACCAAGAGGAACTAATGAACAGGGCACCACAAACAAGGAGTTTGAGAGGAAGTTTGTAAGAGGAAGTCGTAATATAATTGCTATGGTTAGGAAGGGCTGTATTGCCTGTGCCGACACTACTCCTGTCTCCTCCACCTGCACCTGTATCAAGACAGAGAACCTGACCAGGGCTGCCTCTATGATCCTGGTGTGTATTTGCAGACACTGTGACTTGAATTTCCCACACTAAAAAAGCCAGGCTGCGGCGGCCATCCAGTGCAAAAAGTGTCTACTGGTGGATTCTCTCAGGAACCAGGTGGGAGAGCTACAGGAGGAGGTGATTCACTGAGGAGCATCCGTGCCCATGAGGACTTCACTGAGCATATTCATATGGAGATGTCCTAGGCTGAGGAAGCTATCCAGCTAGAGAAGACTGTTGTCACACTCCTGGGGGGGCAGAGGATATGGCTCTGTCACAGGGAGGACACTGGCTGCTGGTTACTTCTGGCAGCAAGCAGTGCTCCACCCCTACTCCGAACCCACTCACCATAGTGATGAAGAACCATTATGCTGCCCTGGCAATGTGTGATGAAGAATCACCCCCAAAGGTGGAAGAGGAAAAGCCATGTACCCCAAGACTTGGAGTATCACAGCCACCACTCCAGGAAGAAACAGGGTAGTTGTGGTTGGTGACTCTCTTCTGAGGGAGATATAGGCACCTGTCTGTCGTCCTGACATGGCTTCCCAGAAGGTATGCTGCCTGTCAGGGGCCGGTAAACAAGACATTATGCAGCCCACTGACTACTACACCATGCTACTAATCATATTGCCAGGTATGACCCTGAGCAGATCAGAAATGACTACAGGGCTCTGGGGAGTGAGGGTGAAAGAGTTGAGGGTGCAGGTGTGTTACCTAGGGTTCCCCCAAAACTATAGCTCTAGGTAAACTTTACTCTCTGTGAGGTGGTATCAGGATAGGACAAGGAGATGCAGCAATTCTGTCTGTTATATGGCTGACACAAATTGAAAACATGTACTTTCACTTAAAGCCAGTATGTTATTAGTCCTCAGCCCTCCCACTAGGATGCCTTTAGTTGAAGTCACTGTTTTGTTTAGTCTCAAGCACATACAAAAACAAAAGGTTATAGAGGACCCCAAACTGATAATTACCCCTCAGGAACTTGGAGCAGTATTTTCTGTGGCTGGCCTTCTGTCTGTGGCTAGAAATCTCTGTGTCCACAAAGCAATCCACTTGATGCAGACCCATAATACCCTTTTTATACTCAAAAATCGACAAAGACATGTAAATCAAAAAAAATGTTACATAGCTGACCAAACAAAATGAGTCACTAGGCAAAAAGCAGGTGTTACAAAAATATGTCACTAAAAAAAAAATTGTTAAGCAGCAATTTCCGAGCAGTTAGTCAGGCATCATATTTCCCCATAACGACAATCCTGAAATATATCCAGACTTCCTGTTTATCACAGACACTTACCTCAGCATATCAGAGAGGGCACAGAGTCAAGCTCACTTCATGTGATAACTGGTCCCTCTCCCATCCTTGCCTTAATTATGCTAAGTTCCTCTAAAGGCCTACTAAATAACTAAATGCAACAAGCAAAAAAAAATGATAATCCATCCCAATAATTGACAGTGGCTAAGACACCTGGCTGGTTGTTGAACTGATCCTCTACAGGTGGTGTTCTCTTTGATCCTTCTGGTAAAGGGTAGGGGCCCAGGCAAGACAAATGTATCCTGGAGATGAATGCCTGGCTGTGAGGACGGTATCATCAGGAGGTCTTCAGCTTCTTGTTTGTGGAATGCTGTTCCAAGAAGAGGGATTGGTAAGCAAAGATGGGGTCTGCCTATCGAGTAAGGAGAAGATCATATTTGGATACAGACTGGCTAACAGTGAGGAGGTCTGGAAACAAGGTTCGAAGGGGGCAGGTGACAAAAGCCCACAAGTAAGTCAAAAACATGGAGACCTGGGAGACAGTCAGAATCGGGGGGGGGAGCATGGACTGTTATAGCCGGGATGAGGGAGAGACAAGAGAGAACCTAGGGGGAAATCAAAGGAGGTATCTTAGATGTCTGTATACCAGGGATCGGCAACCTTTGGCCTGCGGCCTGCCAGGGTAAGCACCCTGGCAGGCCGGGCCGGATTGTTTACCTGCTGCATCTACAGGTTCGTCCGATCGCAGTTCCCACTGGCCGTGGTTCACCATCCCAGGAAAATGGGGCCTGTGGGAAGCGGTGTGGGTTGACGGATGTGCTGGACACCGCTTTCTGTTGCCCCCATTGGCCTGGGATGGCAAGTAGGAGCCACTGTGGCAAGTAGGAGCCACGATCTGCCAAACCTGCGGATGTGACAGGTAAACACCCTGGCGGGCTGCATGCCAAAGGTTGCCGATCCCTGCTGTATACTAATGCGGAAGTATGGGGAATATGCAGGAAGAACTTGAAATGCTTGTTAAAACACAAAACTATAACATAGTTTGCATCACAGAGATTTGGTGGGATAATAATGCATGACTGGACCATTGGTACAGAAGGGTACCAATTGCTTGGGAAGGACAGGCAGAGACAAAAAGGGAGGAGGTGTTGCCAAAAATGTCTACACTTGGGGTATGTCTACATTAGGAAATTAGGTCGAATTTATAGCAGTTGACCTTTAGAAAGTGATTTTATACAGTCGATCGTGTATGTTCCCACTAAGCGCAGTAGGTTGGCGGAGTGCGCCCTCAATACCATGGCTAGCATTGACTCACGGAGTGGTGCACTGTGGGTAGCTATCTCACAGTCCCCACTGCCCACTGGAATTCGGGGTTAAGCTCCCAATGTCTGATGGGGCAAAAACATTGTTGCAGGTGGTTTTGGGTACATGTTGTCAGTCTCCCCTCCCTCTCTCCCTCCCTCCTTGAAAGCAACAGCAAACAATCATTTTGCACCTTTTTTCCTGGGTTATCCATGCAGATTCCATAGCAAGGCAAGCATGGAGCCCGCTCAGTTCACTACTGCCGTTATGAGCATTGTAAACACCTCACGCATTATCCTGCGGTATGTGCAGAACCTGGCTAGAAGCCGCCAGCACGAGGATGATTGTCAGGAGGACATGGACACAGACGTTCCTGAAAGCATGGGATGTTGCAATTGGGACAGCATGATGGCAGTGGGGCAGGTTGATACAGTGGAACACCAATTCTGGGCCAGGCAAACCAGCACAGACTGGTGAGACCACATAGTGTTGCAGGCGTGGGATGATTCCCAATGGCTGCGCAACTTTCGCATGCGTAAGGGCACTTTCATGGAACTGTGTGAGTTGCTTTCCCCCGCCCTGAAGTGCAGGAATACCAAGATGAGATCTGCCCTGACAGTTGAGAAGTGAGTGGCAATAGCCCTGTGGAAGCTTGCAACACCTGACTGATACCAGTCAGTTGGGAATCAATTCAGAGTGGGCAAATCTATGGTGGGGCCTGCTGTGATTCAAGTAGCCGAGGCAATCACTAACCTTCTGCTAGCAAGGGTAGTGACTCTGGGAAATGTGCAGGTCATAGCTGATGACTTTGCTGCAATGGGGTTCCCTAACTCTGGTGGGGCGATATCTTGGCTTATCTTGGCACCGGACCACCTTGCCAATAAGTACGTAAACCGCAAGGGGTGCTTCTCAATGGTGCTACAAGCACTGGTGGATCACAAGGGATGTTTCACCGACATCAACGTGGGATGGCTGGGAAAGGTGCACGACGCTCGCATCTTTAGGAACTCCGGGCTGTTTGAACAGCTGCAAGAAGGGAGTTACTTCTCAGACCAGAAAATTACTGTTGGGGATGTTGAAATGCCTATAGTTATCCTTGGGGATCCAGTCTACCTCTTGCTCTCATGGCTCATGAAGCCGTACACAGGCAGCCTGGACAGTAGTAAGGAACAGTTCAAGTATAGGCTGAGCAAGTGCAGAACGGTGGTAGAATGCGCCTTTGGACATTTAAAAGCTCAGTGGCGCTGTTTGCTGACTAGATTAGACCTCAGCGCAAACAATATTCCTATTGTTATTGCTGCTTGCTGTGTGCTCCGTAATATTTGTGAGAGTAAGGGGGAGACATTTATGGTGGGGTGGGAGGTTGAGGGAAATCGCCTCGCTGCCAGTTTTGAATAGCCAGACACTGGGGCGATTAGAAGAGCACAGCTAGAGGTTTTGAAAACCAGTTTCATGACTGGCCAGGAAACGGTGTGACAGTTGTGTGTGCTTCTCCTTGATGCAAACCCGCCTCCATTGTTGATTTTAACTGCCTGTAAGCCAACCCCCGACCCCCTTTCAATCACAGCTGGCAAAAGAAATAAAGTCACTATTGTTTTGAAACCATGCATTCTTTATTTATTAATTTTAAAAAAGTGAGATAACTGACAAGGTAGCGTGGGTGGGGTGGAGGAGGAGGGAAGGAGGGAAGGACAAGGCCACATTGCTTATTGTAGCCACACTGCAAATCATAACTGTTTGAATGACAGCCTTCTATTGCTTGGGCCACCCTCTGGAGTGGAGTGGCTGGGTGCCCGGAGTCTCTCCCCCCATGTATTCTTGGGTATCTGGGTGAGGAGGATATGGAACTTGGGAGGAGGGCAGGAGGTTATACAATGGAGGCAGCGGCAGTCTGTGCTCTTGTTGCCTTTCCTGCAGCTCCACCAGATGCCTGATCATGTCCATTTGCTCCCCCATTAGCCTCAGCATCTGCTCCTGCGTGTTCTGATCATGCTCATTAAATGTTTTCCTAGCCTCTGCCACTGAATGCCTCCATGCAGTCAGTTGTGCCCTATCAGTGTGGGAGGACTGCATGAGCTCTGAAAACATGTCATCGCGAGTGCATTTTTTTCACCTTCTAATCTGCGATAACCTCAGGGACAGAGATTATACGGGAGCACAGAAGCATTTGCACCTGCAGGGGGGATAAAAAGGGAGAGTAAAATTTAAGAAGATACATTTCTGAGAACAAAGGGGAGACTCTTTCACAGTGAATCAAGCAATTCACAGCAGACAACACATGTGCTTTAGGTACAAGGTTGAATTTTGCCTTTTATATTGAGCACCTGCCGGTATGGTCACACATCATACACAGCTGGGCAACAGAATTCAGTTTCCAGGCAGTCATGGTAAGCCAAAAGGTACGTGGGGTTGGCTTCTTCCGCCTTCATAATATGTGAGAATGGTTTCAAACTGCAGTGCCCTCTTTTCCCATAGCAAGCAATGCTGGTTGGGTTTGCTGTTTAAAAGGAGGGGGCTGTGTTTTGGGGTTGGATGGGCAACACACCCCACCTCCCACTACGTGGCTATTCTCAGGGATGATCCCTTTTAGCCAAGCGCAAACAGCCCAGCACGAACAGGGTCCTTTTACTGTTCCCTTACAAAAATTCCCCTATTTCAACCAGGTGACCATGAGTGATATCACTCTTCTGAGGCTGACACAGAAAGATAAAGACCGAATGTTGCATGAATGCGACCAAAACCCAGGACCATTTGCTGCCATGCTTTGTGCTGCAATGATTCCAGACTACTTGCTACTGGCTTGGCATGGTAAAGTGTCCTACCATGGAGGACGAAATAAGGCAGCCCTCCCCAAAAACCTTCTGCAAAGGCTTTCAGAGTACCTCCAGCAGAGCTTCATGGAGATGTCCTTGTAGGATTCCCGCTCCATCCCCAGACACGTTAACAGACTTTTCCAGTAGCTGTACTGGCCGCAAATGCATCCCAAGTCTTCAGGGCAAATCAAACATTAAACATAATTGGTTTTAACCCCTGTAGTGTAGTTACAAATGTGCACTCACCACAGGTGCCTTCTCCACCTTCAGGGTCTGGGAACTCGCCTTGGAAGTGTATTGGCTCCAGAGTAATGAAAAGGTCCTGGCTGCTGGGGAGAATGGAGTCTCCGCTTGCCTGCTGCGCATTCTCCTCCTCCTGCTTTTCTACAAAATCCTCCTTCATGTTGTATGAGACTCCCCCCTTGCAGGTGTCCATGGACATTGGTGGGGTACTGGTAGGATCCCCCCTAGAATGCCATGCAGCTGATCATAGAAGTGGCATGTATGGGGCTCTGAGCCGGAGTGACCATTTGCCTCCTTTGTCTTTTGGTAGGCTTGCCTGAGCTCCTTAACTTTCATACAGCACTGCTGTGTGTCCCTGGTGTAGCCTCTGTCCACCATGCGCTGTGAGATTTTGGCATATATATTAGCATTTCTTCTTTTTGATCGGAGTTCTGACTGCACAGATTCTTCTCCCCATACAGCAATCAGATCCAGTGTCTCACGTTTGCTCCATGCTGGAGCTCATTTGCGATTCTGAGACTGCATGGTCACCCGTGCTGCTGAGCTCGCCTTACTGACCAAACAGGAAATGAAATTCAAAAGTTCCTGGGGCTTTTCTTGTGTACCTGGCTAGTGCATCGGAGTTGAAAGTGCTGTCCAGAGCAGTGACATTGGAGCACTCGGGGATAGCTCTCAGAGGCCAATCGAATTGCACTATGCTGTGTCTGCACTACCCCGAATTCGAACCAAGAAGGTCAATTTTAGCGCTACTCCACTTGCTGGGGTGGAGTATAGCAGTCAATTTTAAGAGACCTGTAGGTCGACGGAACGGGGTTGGTTGTGTAGCCACATTGCCTATTAAATTGATCTAACATGCCTAAATTCGACCTAATCTCGTCATGTAGACCAGGGCTTGGACTGAGATTGAAATGGAAATAGGAGACAGATAGTTGAAAGTATTTGGGTATGAATAAAAGGGGTAAAAACAAGGGTGATGTCATGGTAGGGGTTTACTACAAAGCACCTAACCAGGAAGAAAAGGTGGATGAGGCAGACGACTTGGTAGTGAGGGGAACATCAACTACACAGACATCTGCTGTGAAAATAACACACTAGGGCACAGATTATCCAACAAGTCCTTGGAATGCATTGGAGACAATTTTTTAGTTCAGAAAGTAGATAAAGCTACTGGGGAGAGACTGTTCTAGATTTGATTTTGACAAATAGAGAGGAACTGGTTGAGAATTTGAAAGTGGAAGACAGTTTAGATTAGGGGTTGGCAACTTTTCAGCAGTGGTGTGCCGAGTCTTCATTTATTCACTCTGATTTAAGGTTTTGCATGCCAGTAATACATTTTAACGTTTTTAGAAGGTCTCTTTCTATAGGTCTATAATATATAACTAAACTATTGTTGTATGTAAAGTAAATAAGGTTTTTAAATGTTTAAGAAGCTTCATTTAAAATTAAATTAAAATGCAGAGCCCCCCAGAGCGGTGGCCAGGACCCAGGCAGTGTGAGTGCCACTGAAAATCAGCTCGTGTGCTGCCTTCGGCACTCGTGCCATAGGTTGCCTATCCCTGGTTTAGATTAACGTGATCATGAAATGGTAGCGTTTATGATTCTAAGGAATGGTAGGAGGGAGAACAGTAAAATAAAGTAAATGGATTTCAAGATACCATGGGAAGCAACTCAAAGGGAAAACAGTTAAACAGAGTTGGCAGTTTTTCAAAGAGACATTATTAAGGACATAAGAGCAAAATATCCCACTGCATATGAAAGATAGGAAGTATGTCAAGAGACCACCCTGGCTTTACCAGGAGATCTTCTATGATCTGAAACTCAAAAAAGAGTCCTACAAAAAGTGGAAACTAGGTCAAATTATAAAGGATGGTTATAAACAAATAACACAAGTATGTAGGGACAAAATTAGAAAGGTCAAGGCACAAAACAAGATTAAACTAGCTCAGTGTTTCTCAAACTGGGGTCGCCGTTTGTGTAGGGAAAGCCCCTGGGGGGCCTGGCTGGTTTGTTTACCTGCCCTGTCTGCAGGTCCGGCTGATCGTGGCTCCCACTGTCCGTGGTTCGCTGCTCTGGGCCAATAGGGGCTACAGGAAGCGGCACGGGCTGAGGGACATACTTGCTGCTGCTTCCAGCAGCTCCCATTGGCCTGCAGCGGTGAACCGCAGCCAGTGGGAGCTGCGATCAGCCAGACTTGCGGACGGAGCAAGTAAACAAACTGGCCCGGCCCGCCAGGGGTTTTCCCTACACAAGTGGTGACCCCAGTTTGAGAAACACTGAACTAGCTAGAGACATAAAAGGTAATAAGAAAACATTCTACAAATACATTAGTAGCAAGAGGAAGACCAAGGACAGGGTAGGCCCGTTACTCAATGAGCGGAGGAAAACTATAACGGAAAATGTAGAAATGGCAGAAGTCTTAAACAACTTTTTTGTTTCAGTTTTCACCAAAGACATAAGTAGCTATTGGAGATCTAACATAGTGAATGTCAGTGAAAATGAGGTAGTATCAGAGGCTAAAATAGGGAAAGAATAAGTTAAAAATTATTTAGACGAGTTAGATATTTTCAACTCACCAGGGCCTGGTGAAATACAGCCTAAAATACTTAAGGATGAGATATCTGAGCCATTAGCAATTATCTTTGAAAAGTCATGGAAAAAAGGAAAGATTCCAGAAGACTGGAAAAGGGCAAATATAGGGCCAATCTATAAAAAGAGAAATAAGGACAAGCCGGGGAATTACAGACCAGTCATCTTAACAGCTGGAAAGATAATGGAGCAAATAATTAAGCAAACAATTTGGAAAAAACACCTAGAAGATACTAAGGTGATAAAAGTAACAGTCAGCATGGATTTGTCAAGAACAAATCATGTCAAACCAACCTGATCACTTTCTTTGAAAGGGTAATAAACCTTGTGGATGGGAGGAAGCTGTAGATATGGTATATCTTGACTTTAGTAAGACTTTTGATACTGTCTTGCATGACCTTCTCATAAACAAACTCGGGAAATACAACCTAGATGGAGCTACTATAAGGTGGGTGCATAACTAGTTGGAAATCTGTTCCAAGAGAGTACTTATCAGTGGTTCAGTCAAGCTGGAGGGACATATTAAATGGGATCCCGCAAGAATCAATTATGGGTCCCGTTCTGTTCAATATCTTCATCAATAATTTAGTCAATGGCATAGAGATTACACTTATAAAGTTTGAAGGTTATACCAAGCTGGGAGGGGTTGCAAGTGCTTTGGACGACAGGATTAAAATTCAAAATGATCTGGAGAACAATCTGGAGAAATGGTCTGAAGTAAATAGGATGAAATTCAATAAGGATAAATGCAAAGTATTTCACTTAGGAAGGAACAATCAGTTGCACACATACAAAAGGAGAAATGACTACCGAAAGTTGAGGGTGGTCAGCACCTTGCAGAATCAGTCCCTGTCTTCTTTTCTTTCTTCTCTCTTCCAAGCCCTTCATCCTACCCTTGCTCTTGTTCTCTCTATTTACCACTGTGCCACCTTCCAGTTTCCCATTTACTCTTCATCTTCCACTGGCTTCCCTCTTCTCAAAGGCAGTTTGACTGAAATTAGCTACTGCACTCCTAGCCCATTTGGATTAGTCCTGAAGTGGAACATTCCAAAATGCTGACACAACACAGTAGGGGAGGGGCTGCTTTGCACAAACATTTAAACAACAGTGCTGATGGCTGCTGAAAAAAATGGGCATGAAAATTACACAATCCATGAAATTTATTACACCTGCAGTTTTCCATTTGCCTTCCTCATCTGCATATGCTACTCTGGCTCACAGCAAAATAATATTTTAACACATGTACTATACATATAAAAATCTATTCTAATCTAATTGAGATAATGTTCCATGTTACCTATAGTAAAATGCCTATAAGTCAGACATTAGCATTTCCAAATCATATTTGTTCTTTTAAATCATTTGAGTTGGGGAAGATCTTGCAGCATTTTCAATCTGTTCTTGTTAAGAACATTAAGCATTAGAAAATTCTTCAAATACCTTACTCTCTAAATCTTTCATCTTTGTTGCATTGATTTACAGCTTCTAAAAAATTTGCAGAATGTAATTTGTAATTAAGTGTATTCTCACTCACATATGCAAATTCTAATGAATACTTGTCATGATTCTGCTATTTTTAATAACATTAGTACTGCTATGCTGAAATTTCTTAAAGATCAGACCGATTTTAATAGGTCAGTGTTCTTTTTATAATTACCTGACTCATTTATTTTGTTTGCCATTGCATGAATATTACTTGTTTGCTTTAATTTTATGGTGGTGGCAACAGCTGAAGTAAACATCTTTGCAGTTTTGATGACGGGAATAACTAAATTTTAACCTCTGCAATACTGTGTGCATACTCAATAGAAGGTGTGAGTATTTTTTTCTTTCCAAAACACATGGGAGCCTTATAGAAAATCAAATAAATGCAGTTATATTATTTTTTTACATATTCATAAATGCCAATAACAAATATATCAGATTAGAAATTGCAGAATCCTTTGAAGATTTAATATCTTTTGTACAATATGGCTGTGTTTCATAACTGGGTCTTGGTGCAAATGATCCCAATTTGTTCTTACTGCTACCAGATATTCATAGAAATGCATATCACATCCATTCTTTACTAGCCCCAAATTTAAATGGAATTAAATCTGAATATGACCTCTGTATTAAGGAGAAAGGCAGTTTTCTCATGGTAATGCTTTTTTAAATGTGGTGATTTGATGTAGAAGTCACCCTCTTTGGTGCCCTTTGATTTTAATGTCTCCTAGACATTTAGTCAGGGTCTCTGTATGAAGCTTCCAGGGAACTATGTAGATTCATAGATTGTAAGGCTCTGATCACCTAGACCAGGGATCGGCAATCTTTGGCATGCAGCCCACCAGGGTGAGCACCCTGGTGGGCCGGGCCATTTTGTTTACCTGCTGTGTCCGCAGGTTTGGACAATCATGACTCCCACTGGCCGCGGTTCACCATCCCAGGCCAATGGGGGCAGGAAGCATTGCGCGGCAAGGATGTGCTGGCTGCCACTTCCCGCCGCCCCCATTGGCCTGGATTGGCGAACCACAGCCAGTGGGATCCACGATTGGCCGAACCTGCAGATGTGGCAGGTAAAGAAACCAGTCCGGCCTGCCAGGGTGTTTACCCTGGCAGGCCGCCTGCCAAAGGTTGCCTATCCCTGATCTAGACTGACCTCATATATAACAGTGGCCACAGGACTTCCATAAATTATTTTTTGCTTGTCTAGAGCACATCTTTTAAAAAAATCCAATCTTGATTTAAAAATTACCAGTGATGGCAAATCCATCACAACCCTTGGTAAATTGTTCCAATGGTAAATAACCATCACTATTAAACATATTTTTTATCTGAATTTGTCTAGTTCCAACTTCCACTATTGGGTCTTGTTGTACAGGAACAAAGCCAAAGTCATCCCATTTATCCTTTTAAAATATTGACTCAACATTAGCTTTCTTCCGGTCTTCATTAGCTTCCCCAGTGTTCCAAGAGTTATTGAAAATCAACATTACTGGTACAGCAATTTCCTCTGCCAACTCTTTTAAAACTCTTGGATGCTAGTTATCCAGATCTGCTGATTTAAAAATAGCTAACTTTAGTAACTGCTGTTTAATATCTTCTTCATTTACTATTGGAATGGGAAATGTTTCATTGTCATCATATGATATCACTACATCATCTTGCTTTTCTGCATTCTTATTGGCAATTTTATCATTTCCAACTAGTAACGGACAATATCATCATTAGAATTCTTTTTGTTCCTAATATACTTACCAAACTCCTTAATTTTTCTTAATTTTGCTGGGCATAGAGGCCTTCTTGTGTCCTTTTGCTTCCCTTAACAGTTTTCTATGATCACTTCTCATTTATATTTATTATTATCACCTTTCACTTTCTTCCATTTCTTATATACATAGAGTCCCCAGATGACAAGCCTGGACCTGGAAGTTGTCATAAGCCTCCTTGAGGTACATATTCTGCAGAAGTTTTGTTTTAAATATTTTTTATTAGACCTCAAGAAATGTTGGGGCTTTCTCGGAGCAGCTTATGTTGCCTGGTGGGATATGAACTGCTCCCAGACATTTAAGACTTTGGTATTGAAATTGCACAGATGGGTCAAAGCCTTGATTAATTTTTAAGCTGAACAAGAGGGGGAGCAATCCTCACAGGTAACATTTCATCCTTGGTCATATTCCTATCCTAACTGTGGACAAAAAATGTCTATAACTAAATATAAAATATGAATATCTGCCCCCGTGTATCCTAATCAGCATTAGTAGGACCAGTTCTATTATGCAAAGCTGCATGAATCATTGTCAAGCCACTAATGGGAACTGCATTTGCCTGCAATTATACTGCATTAGTACTATCCATGGCTCAAAACAGTTTACCCAAGTAATAACTTAAGCACTGATTCTGCCAAATATGCTCAAGTGAGTAATAACTTAGTCTCATTGGTTTCAACTGGATTACTCATGGAGTAAGATACTACCCACCATGATAAATGGGCAGCAGGATCAGGCCTTCAATTCCACTTATTTGAATTGTTTTCATCACATAAGTTACTATAGTTTATAAGATCAAATTCTCTTTTACTGTAGAAGTGGAGTTTATAATTGGAAAGTAAGGAGCCAGAATTGGGGCAGCCGTGTGTAATAGCAAATTTGCTTAAATGAATGACCTTTTCAAATTAGCCTGTAATACTTAACCCCTTAAAAATCTTTAAACAAGTGAGGAGTTATCCTTGGTGTTGGGTTTGGTTGATTGTATTAGGAATATGAGAGTACATTGTGTACTCACTATTGCAAACTTTTGAGGGTGAAGCCCTCAGCTAATGTGAATCAGATGAAATCAATGGTGTTATATTGATATTCACCAGCTGACGATCTGGCCAAGCTATCTTAATTCTTGTTTCCTAGAATGGATTAGTATAATTAACTTTATTCTGGGCATTCTGCTAAATCCCTTTGCAGAGAGAAGATGTTCAAAATGCCACTGCTACCACCAGCACAACCTGCCAGTTGTTACAATGATGACACTCAGTAATTGCTCCGTTATCATGGAGAGAGATCACAAGATTAACAATGATTTATCTCAATAATTTCAGGCAGCTGAAATTGTTGCAAAGTGCTATCATTAAGGCTATTATGGGAGACCACCCAGACACTACCATGGGTATGAAATGCAGCTGCCCACCTCCTAAGTAGAGTGAGGTGCCATACATCTGGAACAACCAATTTCTTCACTCTTGATTGGCTACTTATACACTTCTGGTGCAATACAATGTATTTGATGTGAATTATATTTAAAAGTCTAAATAGACTAGAGCCCACTTACCCAAGAAACAACTTCTCCCCTGCTCAATCCCATCAAGCCTAGTCTTAAATTTTCTGAGGCTGACAGCACGGAGATCTCAGATGAGGATTCCAACTCTTGGAACTTGTCCCAGTTGGAGCAGGTCAGCACCTGAATTCAGGGCTGCCCAGAGGCGGGGGCAAGAGGGGCAATTTGCCCCGGGCCCTGTAGGGGCCTCCACGAGAATATAGTATTCTATAATATTTCAACTTCTTTTTTATGGAAGGGGCCCCCAAAATTGCTTTGCCCCAGGCCCCCTGAATCCTCTGGGCAGCCCTGCCTGAATTTGATGAACTTCAAGTCCTGTGGTAATTTCCATCTAATTAGGCCGTTCCTTTAATTACTACACTTTGTCTATCTTTTTCATCCTATGTCTTGGACAAAAGAGGAACCTGGATGAAAATTGGCTGCCTCTGACCTTACCTGCATAAAACAAAGTTAATGTTGATCCACAGAAAAATATGTCAAGGAACTGATGGACATCTACTTGTCAAGGTGTTGTGAAACCATTTGTCTGTGTTTCTGGTTACTTAGATGACAGCAGTGGCCAAAAATGCTTCTTCCCATCTTTGCAGAGCAGGAGATTCTGCCTGTTGCTGTCAGATGAGGACTTAGAACCATTATTTAATAAGTCTAAACTGGACTACTGTATTGTGCTGAATTTAGGGCTGAGCGTGAAGGCTACCTTGAAATCCTAGCTGGTGCAGAAGGCAATGGCTCACCACCTAAGCAGGACAGATGGATAAGAACAAATCACACAAGTGCTTTATACTCTCTGCTGATACCTGTGCAGTTCCTGGTACATGTCTGCAAAGCATTTTATGGGCCCTGGCACAGTTATCTCAGTTACTGCCATTGACTCTGTACATTGGTGTGGTAGCTTTGTTCAGGTCCTCTGGCTAAGAGATCCTAGTGTGCCTTGTGGGGTAAAGGGAGAGAGCTCAATGGAGACCCCCTAGCTCTTTCATGGGATATACTCTCTTGGATATTACTTAAAGCATCATATGGCTGGCTACCGAAACAACATGGTATCAAGGCATCTGCACAGTCAGTCAGTGATAGGATTGTATTAACCCACTGTATTATTTAATAGCGCAAAAGTATTGTATTTTGTCTGCTGCATTTCACTCTGCAGAACTGATAGTGTTTGCTAGGCAAATATATGCAATACTTTTGTAAAACACTTTAAGATACCTTGAGTAAGAAAAGTGGTAGATACATTCTAACTGTATTGCATTATGTAACCTTGCAGTAGACTCTAACTGTATTTAGAAAATAATGTTGAGCAAATTGTATATAAATATTATAACAAAGAGTATGAGACTACATATTTCTTATATTAATTTCAGCTGCAGTGTTTGTGTGTGTTGAGTTAGGACAAAGGTTATCAGCAGTGTCAGCTAAACTGAGGTTTGACATTCTGCTCCAGGAACCTTTACACAGAAGGCTGCACCAGTTGGTCTGTTTCCTTGTTTTACAATTTGGAACTATTCCCTGCTATTTATTGCAGAAGGGTCATGATTGGTGCAGAGCTGAGCTTACATTAATTGTGCACACTAGCAGTTACTACACTGCAGATTTACATAGCAAGACTTCAGGGGACTGTGAGAGGTTATAGTTTGTAGAGTCCTTTGGGAATATAACACTATGAAAATAGGACTTTCTGTGAGTAAGAGTTCCACAATCTGGATCATACCACAACTAAATGCCCTGGTGCAGAGCGGTGCAAGTGGAGTTTAGCCCTAAAAAAAAGCAGAAGAGAACATGCTTGCAAACCCAGAAACACTCCCAAATTGAAGGGTCGAGACTGCAGCCAAACCCAATGGGAATTCCTGGTGAAGTCAATAGGATTTGAGACTGAAGGAAGGCTGAAAAGTAGGGCCCACAAGAAGGGGGGAAAAGGTGTAAATGTAAGGTTCAGGGTTTCAGCCACACCAAGCCCAAACTCCAGTTGAAGAGAGAGACAGTAATGGGTTTAGGAGTCACCCAAAGAGTATGGGTTTATGAGTCACCCAGGACCAACCATCTCATTACTCTTCAAGTTTGACGTGCTATGTCCAGGAGAGCAAAATATCCAATTTTGATTTTTGAAGGTATGTACTCCTCACTTAAAGTTGTCCCGGTTAACATTGTTTCATTGTTACGTTGCTGATCAATTAGGGAACATGCTCATTTAAAGTTGTGCAATGCTCCCTTCTAATGTCATTTGGCAGCCGCCTGCTTTGTCCACTGCTTGCAGGAAGAGCAGCCCATTGCAGCTAGCTGGTGGGGGCTTGGAACCAGGGTGGACCAGCAGCCCCCCAGCAGCTCCCCCTATCAGCTCCCCGCTCCCCTAAGTTCCCTGTGCAGCAGCTGCCCAGCAGGCTAGCAATTGCAGCTGTCCCTCCCTCCACTGTCATGTGCTGCTCCTGCCCTCTGCCTTGGAGCTGCTCCCTGAGACTCCTGCTTGCTGTGCGGGGGAGGGAGGGAGAGGAAGAGGGGGACTAATGTCAGGGTGTCCCTCTCCCCCTGCTCCTGCACCCCACTTACCACATCTTCCATAGAGCAGGGGGGGGACACAACAGGGCTCAGGACGGGGGGGAGCTTGCTGGCAGCAGCTGCGGTCTCAGCAAGCTGATCTAATTAACAAGGCAGTGTACTTAAAGGGGAAATGCGCATCTCTCTCACACACATGGTGTGTGTCTCTGTCTACAATGCTGTCTCTCCTCCCGCCATTCCTGCTGCCTTGTAGAGTGTGAGAGTTAACCCTTGAGGGCTCAGCCAATTGCTAGTTCATCATTTAGCAGTAAGGCATTCCCTGGGAAATAGCCCACCCTCTGACTCCTCCACCTCAACCAAGCTTCACAATCATCATCACTGTGTACCAGTATTAAAATGTTTGTTTAAAACTTATACTGTCTGTGTGTGTATATATATAGTCTTTTGTTTGGTGAAAAAAAAATCCCTGGACCCTAACCCCCTCATTTATATTAATTCTGATGGGGAAATTGGATTCGCTTAACTTCATTTCGCTTAAAGTCGCATTTTTAGGAACATAACTACAATATTAAGTGAGGAGTTACTATACCAGTATCTCAATATTAGTGTAACTTGTCACTATGATATTACTTCATAAAGTAACTGTTTCAACCCATTTATGTTTGTTCCTGCACAGATCATAAAATGGGGTTTATTTCCAGCAAGAAACTGTCATGAAGACAGTCCTGGCTTTCATATAGGAATGTCATCAGGCTTACAGTACTCACACCTTTTTTTCAAGATGGCTAATTCAATTAGGGGGAGAAGTTCCATCCCCAAGAATGTGATTTTTAAACCAAGAATGATTTGCACCATTTCATACTGATAAGTTACGTAAGTGTCGCTTCTTTGTACTTTTCCAAACAATGCCCCAAAACATTCAGCATCAATGGTCTCCATAGTAAGATCATGTCTTACACCAGCCCTGGCTTCACTTAATTGACCCATTGCTGAAAAAAGTCACCAGCGATAGATCACTTTGAATAGATGTTGAATATAGTTTAACTGCTAGCGCACATGGGACAAAACTATTTTCAGTGCTGTTACAGACAATATTCTTGAGAGTTGCTAGGGTCCAGGTGGGGTGCAGTTGGTAGGATTGTAATTTCAGGGACAGAGTGGGGAGGGAGCAGAAAGGCAGCTGCCAGTGGGGAAGAAGTAGAAGGGGGCCGTCTTTGGCAATAAGAAGCAGGTGAGAAATATGGCTGTGAGTAGGGGTATGTTTGGGCACTTCAAGAAGGCTTATGGGAGAATTAAACATATGAAGAGGATCTTATTTTCCTCAGAGGAGAGAGAGAAGAGCAAAACTGAGGTGGGGAAGGAAGCAAGACTGTTTTTGATGGGAAGAGAAAGAAGAGGAGCAGAGGTATAAGAGAGAAGTTTACTTACCTACAGTACCTCATTAAATTCTTCAGGATAGGTATTCTCATCCTTAGTGCTCTGATTATTAAGTAGGACAGAAAATAGATTAACATCTGATATCCTTCCACATTGGATCTCCTTCCACATTGATGGTATTACAAAGGATGTCACTTTCCAGAAAAAAAGACCTCTTCCAGCAGTGCCACCCTGGAAACTTTGTTTTCAAATGCCTTTTTACTGTTTATGCATGGTGATAAGGGCTTTTTACCTTGTGAACTTTCACATTATTGCATTGATTAAAATGGATACTGCTGTCCTTTAAGGAGAGAGTTTCAGCCATCACACTTAATTTCTGACCTTTGAGGGTTTAACTCACATTCCACTTAATCAGAGCCATTACAGCGTTGGCTATGAATGTCTATTAACATTAGTACCTATTTGCATATTATGGATCCACAATGTTAGATATCTAGGCAACATCAGAATACAAAAGGAGCTACTGAGCATGTGCAATACTTTCTTTTTAAAATCACTGGGGAGATTCCTACATCACTTAAGTATGTGCAATACCATTTAAGTAGGTTGGGTGGAATATAAGTAAAACGCAAAATTTGGCTCTGTGGTACTGCTGTTTCATTTACTAGAGACTACCAATTGTAACATCTCATACTAAATCTGAAACAATGTTCAAGGTACAGCCACCTAAACAAAATCTGAAACCAGTAAATTTAGACTTTTTTTTTTACAATCCTATTAATTTAAAATTAGACTAATATTTCAGAATGTGTTTTAAAAAATCACTCTGAGACTAAAATCACATTCCAAGTTTCAGCTTGCAGTGAATTTTTATGGACAAATTACAAACCACAGAATATAGAGATTTATATAATAGAAATGCTGACAACCCCTTAACTATAACAGCAAGAGCAAGAGCAGACACTGCTATAATGTAAAAGGAACCCTTATCCAGTAGAAGGTTGAATATATAAATCATTGTTATGAAAATACCTTTCTCCTCAGTTATATTCAATCTGCAAATCATAAACTCATTCTTGCTAGCAAAAAATAGACAGGATTAGATTTTAATTTTTTTTCATGATTCTCATCATTCTACATCTGTACTGAGTCTTTTTTTCAATCATTCAATCATTTCCTTTGTGATTGCTCACCTTCATGTTTCCTATATTTTGTTAGGCTAAAATGTAACGTGCTCGAAGTTTATATTGGAAATCCCATAAAGCTAGTTGGTTCAGAACCTAGCTTTCATCTTAAATGGGCAAAGCAAAAAGGCAGCAGAAAATGGAGGCCAAGGAGAAAAGAAAAAGCCATTTATATTTCTGAAGTGGCTAATGTTGTAAGACTTGCTCTGGAAGAGAATACCTCTCTCTTCAGATAAGTACTGGCAGCTGTGCCATCTGCAGTATAAGATACCTGCTTCTGAAATATACAGCTGATCTTATTTTTTAATGGTCTGATATCTGTTGCAGGTTTACTTATATATGGTAAAATATACTTTGTTCCGCTGGATTCATTCTGCTTTATTTACTCTGCTTTGCAGCTCACCTAGTATACTGCTGTCAAACTGTGACTAATGGGTCTTTGGGAGTCAGCTGGTCAGTAAATCTTTCCTTTCTGAAGCTCGTTTGGCTTTCTCGAGCTGTTTGGTCATTCTATTAACCAATCGAATTAGAATTGTGTTTTGTTTGATGGATCATTCTCTATAATATAGACAAAAATTACAGCAGCAGCAGGCAACAAATTAGACTGAAGAGTGGGGTTGGGGGTGGAGGGAAGCTTGATTTATTTTGTATTCCTCCCATGAATATAAGCCTTAGATTTCCAAGTATTACCTGAGAAACATGATAAAAAATTCTACCTGTCTGTATGAGCAGTAATTATATATTCTGTGTAAGGAGAAAACATTCTGCTGTACACTGATGAAGACTGTTAGTCATTTCATCATGTTCTGCAGCATTGATCCTCCTGACTGCACACAGTACTAATAAAACAAGTTAATGGAGTTTATTCTGTCACAAACACTACAATTTCAAAGAGCTGATTGTGGTCTGTGGGAAATCAGTGTCTAACAGCCTCTTAAAGATGTACAGTAGCTTTAATATGTTATCCTATGAAAGCTATATATTTAAACCCAGTAATCTGATATGTAAAGTTGCTTGAAAGGAAAAAGAAACATCAACAAACCATACACTACCTAAATCACAGAGCTGCTTATCATGCACAGATTTTGCCACTATGAAAGTTCCTCTCTGTTTCCAATATTAATAAATTCTCCAAATGAAAGTTTGTTGGAAAGTCAAAGTAGCTAGAACACAGAAATTAAAAATTCACATATTATAAGAACCATTTAAACCAAATTGTACTGTTTAATAAGGAACTTGCAGCATGGATTGATGATGATAGAGGTGTACGAACCAAATGCTATTTCCCATGCTCTGAAATGGCATGTTATTCCTGCTAAAATATGAGGCTGATTATAAGATTCAATGGTAATCAGACTGAATTAATAGCAGCCCTTTAACAAACCTTCATTTCCTCAAGACTTCTGACAATCCTGGTAAGTAAATATTGAGAGGATGTACTATCTCAGAAAATGGATTTGAATTGTTACATGAAGACTGTGTTATTGGTTCACCTAATCAATAGAATTTTCTAATTTAAAATATTCTTTAATAGACTTGAAGGTTTACTAAAGGATAATATGTCCTCCCACCCATTCAGTCTAATTGCCATTAAAGTCTGAGGCAGAAAAAAGAGATGCTTAGTTGTTCACTAAAGCTAAGGATCAAAGAAATGCATTTTCATTATGAAACACTACTATTTTACTTCAGTATCTCCGTATATAAAACTAATCTATTTGGCTCTTGGCATACTAATTAGGGATAGGCGAATTTAGTTCAGGTAATCTCAGACGCACTTAGAATTTGTGAGTTTGAAATTTCCAGCCACAGCCAAATCTTGAGGGGTTTGTGCTCAGGATAAAAATGAAGTGCATTCAAAACCAGCTGGAGGGAGAGGGTAGTATTAGGGGCTGCCCTAATCCATAAAGTCAGGGATCTAGTGAAATAAAGAGAACTGGAAGTAGTTTGCAGCTGCACCTTACTCATCATTGCCACAGTCTCCTTTCCTGTTAACAATACTTTCTATGCCTCAGTGCTGAAAGGAGGATAAAGGGGAGATGGTGACAGATGTGGGCATAAAGAATATAGATTGTTAAACCTATAGACCTGGTTATTAAAAACAGACCATTCGTGTAGGAGACTGTTTAGAGCTGTGGTACTCAACCTTTTGAGTAACACATACATACATTCAGAGATTTACCCAGCTTTCCCTGTTTGCAGCAAACATATTGAGAACCTATCATTTACAGTAACCGTTGCTTATATAATTTAAAATACCTTGAGTTAGGCATGGGTCTCTGGTTTTGTATGTCCCAAATGTTCTCCTCCTGTATTGTTTTCAAGGCTAAGGGACTTTTGTAAAGAGATTTAGCCAGAAGAGTTATTAGCCTCTTTATTTCCATTATTTCATTTTGCATGATGTAAAATCTACCATATTTTGGAGGGGAGGGGGAAATGTTTTCAGTGCATTCGAGTAATGATGCATTAAAACACTATTTTTTCCCAAAAGTTTTAAAAGTCCTTAAGGAACATTAAGTCATTAATTTTTCAAAGTAATTTAATGCTTAGAGCCTCTGAAGGGTCCCCTGTCCATAGTACTAATTAGTACTAAGTACTAATTACTACTACTTTCAGTTATTGTATTGTGCTTGTGTCAATCTGCCTCAGTTATATTTAACCAGCAAATTATATAAATCCATTCTCACTTACTAAAATAGACTGAGGTTGGTTTCAATGTTTCTTGTGTGTGTCTCATTATCTTAAACCACTGATTAAGAGCCCTACATTACCACCAGTACTTCACTGGGATTTAGGCAAATTCTGACATCAGATTCATTGGCATAAATCCATTGAAGTATATCTTGAAAGAGATTGAAAGAGGAAGGATGGTATAGTTTTAGGGTGCTAACCTAGGCCTCGGATACAATGATTCAGTTCCCTACAACGTGACAGACTTCCTACGTGAACTTGGGAAAGTCTCTTAGGGTCAGATTTTTAAAGACTATTTAGATACCTAACTCTATTCTATTGATTTCCACTGAAATCAATGGGAATTAGGTACCTAAATATCTTTAAAAATCTGGTCCTTAGCCCTTTTTTTTGCCTCAGTTTCACATCTGTGAAATGGGAAGTACTCTTATTCCCTACCTCACAGCAGTGCCAAGAGGAGAAATATATTAAAGATTGTGAGGTGATCACATTCTGCTTTGATGGGGGCAATCTAAGTACCTTAGATAGATAGGGTTTGATTCTACAATTCAGGCTTGCAATGTTGCATGTGTGAATATAAAGTAATGAATCAGACAGCATATGGAGGGGAGTCCCGTTCTGCACTAATGAAAGGGCTGCTGCTTGGACACCAGGTTACTCCTGCCTTGCATGATAGTATCTGGTTAATATGGTGAAAAATGCATGTTAACTCACAATATATCAGATGTTTCCATTGTCCATCTGCACCCTGCCCATATTCACCCTGTGCTCTTATGAATAATGGAACAGGTGTGGAAGTGACTTGATGCTTCTGATTAGTAGAGTAGAGTAATACCAAGGCCTTGATTTGGACAGCACTTAGGCATGGGCTTAACTTTAAGCTTGCACCTAAGTCCTGTTGACTTGAATAGAATTTAAGCACATGCTCAAAGTTAAGCATATGCTTGAGTGCTGCACTTCCCAGCACCCTAGTGCCTAGCCTTTCTTCTGCCCATGCACACCCCACTTCACTTCATGCCTCACCTAATACTTGCACTGGGCACGTCTACACTGCAATAAAAAACCTGCAGCACTGAGTTCCAGAGCCCAGATCAATTGACTTGGGCTAACAGGGCTAAAAATTACTGTGTAAGCATTTCAGCTCAGGCTGGAACCTGGTCTCTGAGATCTTTTTTCTGCTTTTGAAATATAAAAGGCTCATGATATAGCTCAGTACCAATGTGGACACAAGAACAAATGGATATAAACTGGCTATCAGGAAGTTTAGACTTGAAATTAGACGAAGGTTTCTAACCATCAGAGGAGTGAAGTTCTGGAACAGCCTTCCAAGGGGAGTAGTGGGGGCAAAAGACATATCTGGCTTCAAGACTAAGCTTGATAAATTTATAGAGGGGATGGTATGATGGGATAGCCTAATTTTGGCAATTAATTCGTCTTTGACTACTAGCTGTAAATATGCCCAGTGGTCTGTGAAGGGATGTTAGATGGGGTGGGATCTGAGTTACTACAGAGAATTCTTTCCTGGGTGCTGGCTGGTGAGTCTTGCCCACATGCTCAGGGTTTAGCTGATCGCCATATTTGAGGGCGGGAAGGAATTTTCCTCCAGGGCAGATTGGCAGAAGCCCTGGGGGTTTTCGCCTTCCTCTGCAGCGTGGGGCACGGGTCACTTACTGGAAGATTCTCTGCACCCTGAAGTCTTTAAACCATGATTTGAAGACTTCAATGGCTCAGACACAGGTTTGATACAGGAGTGGGTGGGTGAGATTCTGTGGCCTGCATTGTGCAGGAAGTCAGACTAGATGATCATAATGGTCTCTTCTGACCTTAAAGTCTATGATTCTATGTCTTTCTTGCACTGTGGGATATACATTCTCTGGGTCTTTATTCTCAGATATATGCTGTACTACTGTATACTCCCAATAACGTGTGCACTGCTCACCTTTTTAAGCAGTGAAATAGTTCAATCTCTTATTTTAAATTAAAAACTGCAATTGTGTCACATCATGCAGATGCTCCACTAGTGTTGGCTTGGGTGCAGTTTTGATTGCATTCATGTTGTTTACTATCACTTCTCTTCCGGCCTGCAATGCTAGAGAATGAGGCAATCCCGTGAGGCCAGCAATCTGAGTGTGAGTTTTAGTAGTGAAAAAAGTGTGCAAAATTAAATAAATAATATCTTACATTCAGGTAGCACTATGCTTGGGCCTCCGTTCCAGCACAAGCAGCACAAACCACCAGAAGCCTCTGCTAAATAAAGAGGAAAAGCAAACAAAAATACCAAATCTCCTTCTGAGAAAGGCCTGCCCTCACTTTGCAAGACCCTTTGTTAGGAATGCAGTAGCTGCTTTTGCTATAGAGTCAGACTCCCAAGGGAAATCTCTGTCTTGACTTTCCTGAACTGTGCAAGGAACTCCCCTGGGTAACTGCTTCCCTCAGAGCCCTCCTGTCCTACTATCTAGGCTGATGCCACCTTATTTTTCTAGGGAAACGAGGGCAGTGGTACACCAGAAATGTGAGGTGCCCTTTGGGACCTCAATAACTTTATACCTGCCAATACACTCCTTTTATTTCTCTCTCTCTCTTTCTCTCTCAATTTGCTTACTCACTACCGAAATCTTCTTATTTAACAATACATGGCATCAGATGACAACAGATTAAGCAAAAGGGCTATCAAACTGAAACTGCAGGGGCAAGAAGGTGTGCAAAATACAAATCTTCAGTCAAAATTTGGCCAGCCCATCTGGGCTAAAACCCCCATGCTTGGAAACAGTTTGATGGAATTAAAACACTGTAGGCAGCAATGCCCGATACAAGTTTTACTAATCCTTCCATTCAGGAATTTACTGAAAAATATTGATTGTATACATATCAGCCAATTTTTTGAAGCTGCAGCCCTGGGGAGCCTAGCATGAGTTGTAATGCATTATGGTGCACTACTCCATGGCACTAGTACAAAATGTATATAACACCAATGTCCATTTTAAATGCCTTTTTCTAAGGGGATGAATCTCAGTTCATGCATAAAACTCCGATCATAAAACATACGGTCATCTTAATAGTTGAAAGAATATTTTCTTTCTGAAAAGTGAGCATTGTTTATGTCTCACCACTGAGAGCCTCCCTACATCCAGTGTCAGGCCCATCAAGCTTTGATTAAAGACAGTAAAAAGATGAGAGAACTAAGTCTATAAAGCTGCACCAATTTGCATCAGCTGAGGATCTGGGCTAAGATATAAAAAGACCTGGAGAATCAAAGATGGTGAGAGGTACAGGAAAGTGGTTCAAATGGGCTGAGCTATGGGGAAGTTGGTTCTAACACCAGTAGTGAGGAGACTGTGCCAACGGCAGAAAGGAGGCTGGCACTAGATGAGAGGAGGCAGTTGGGAGGATGGGTGTTGGGAGAGAAGATCCATTAGATAGGCCACTAAGGATGGTGATTTTGAATAGATGTTAAGAATGAATGGGCAGCCAATGGAAAAGAATGAGGGTGCAGATGAGATAGTCACATTTCGTAGTATGCATGAGTAGGTCAGCAGGAGCATTCCGCTAATGCTGGAGTCAGGGAAAGGTCACAGAGGAGGGATTTACAATAGTTATGGTAAAAGGATGTGTCATATTCAGAGTATCACACACAGGCAATATTACTGAGGTGGTGGTAGGCAGACAGGAAATGGAAGAGGAAAAAGGAGAGGATCAAAGGTGACATCAAGGACACCAACAATTAGGGCAAATGAAAGCAGAGACGAAAGGCAGAGAGAGTGGTGTCTGACCAACACATGTTATGAAAGTATATACATGTAATATATATAGCTAATAAATGTTTTCTGGAAAACATTTTAGACTCTTGGAGGAGGAAGAAAAGAAAGTTGTATGTAATTATATAATTACAATAATAGGACATGATAGAAGTCTCATAGACAAGCAGCTGACAATAAAATAATCACTACAAGTAAAACTAATGGATTAAACAGGGTTCAGACAAGTAAATGTAGCATGTGAAGTCAGTACGGCAAAGGGTAAAAGGATAGCACAGACAGCGTTTGTGTTAAAATGTACTTTCTACAGCAAATCTATAAATTTTAATTTAAGGTAAGAGCTCCCTAGGAACGTGGGTCAATTAATTTCCATCAGCAGAAAATGTGTTCAAAGAAGGGTGTTCCCTCAGGCTCACCAAACTGCCATTTGTAGGCAGAATTCATTAAAGGCTTTGCCATCCTCAATTAAAATAGAATGGAAAAGCAAATATCCAGTTCGCTAGCTAACGCACAAGCCAGCCAAGGGCCAGCTGCTGCTACTTCATTATTGTGGGAAACCACCCAGTTACACAGGTATGCCCACATGTGTATTCCACACTTAGCCATGTCCCCTAATGTCGAAATGCACCCTTCCTTATTTAAGAACCTCTTTATATTGCACGGGAGCTAAGCAGCATTTTGAAACAGTCATAGCGCTAATGCAACACCAGAATGCTTCAAACCTTACAAAAGGCACTACAGCAATCATTCCAGACTGGGTTTGAACTTCCAAGGTTCAGTCATTGTGAGTTATTAATATCAGTATTATAAAATGGTGGTCAGAATAGGACCCAGTGTGGGTTATAACTCAAAAATGACTTAGTGCAAATGACTCAAATATTAATATTGGACAGTGGCCACACATAGAAAATTTTAGTATGAAAGGAGAATTCTGTGGATGGATTTCATGTCCTCAGAGAGGAAATAAAAGTGTCTGACAGTTGCTTTCAGACCACGTGACTATCCATTTGCCCACTGCACCTTCTGTAGTTCCTGAAGTAGCTGGTCATTTGAGCCACACAGGTGGGGAAGCCATCACTTGCCCATCCAGGGGAACAGCAGGCAGTGGAAAACTCTCTGGCCAACACTACAGAATGTGGTAAGAGGGCAGAGTTATCAGGGAGGAATACAGGGAGAACAGGGCCAGAGAAAGTGGGAGTCAGTGGGAGTAGAAGTGAGAGGCAGCAGTCCCAAGTATTGGGAGAGTTGTAGTGAGAAGGGTAAAGCCACCAAAGACCTGGAATAGCATGTGTTGAGATAGAAACTTTGGGGCTGAGGCAAAGGGGTCAGGGCATTAGAAGAGGGGACTTGAAAGCTGGGACATGGGGACTTGAAAGCTGGGACATGGGTGTTATATCCTTGGGGCAGCCGGTGTAGGAAGCAATCACTTGAGGCCAGAGAGCAGGCAGCTAACCAAAACCTCCATTTTATTTACATATATACAGAGAGCACCTCAGCCGGTTGAAACCGGTTGAGCTAACCCATAATAAGCTAACTCAGTTGCCATAGCAACAAAACCATGACAACCAAATACACAACATATTCCTCCCCCCCTAATAAGAACATCCCCTAAATAAAACACACACTAGACTAGAGAAGGAGGGTAGACTGCCTCCATTCCCAGCTAAACCCTGGGGATTATTTTGCCCCATAACCGTGGGTTCGCCCTAGCTAAAGATCCAGCCGATGAGGAGGCCTTCTGTCTCTAGGTGGATTACGGCGAACTACTGGTGTTATTGCACCCGAAAGCACTAGGGGCTCAGGGTCCGCAGCACGAACAGGTGAGGAGGTGGTATCAGCTCGTGCTGGGCAAAGGGGTATCTCAGCCGCCGGCAGTAATGGAGGAGAACAGTCAGAAACAGGTGACTCGTGATTCGATCCCTCACCAGAAGAGGTGAAGTCAGACCCCTCAACTGCAGATGGGTCCTGAGGACTGGCATGACCTGGCAACAGCTGATCTACATGTCGCCGCCAGGTAAGATTCTCTGTAGTCCGGACTGTGTAGGAAACAGGTCCTGTTTGAGTGATGACTGTGGCCGGAACCCATTTAGCTCTGGAAGTATAATTCCGAGCCAAAACTGGCTGTCCCGGGCTAAAGGTTCGGTCTTTTGCTCTGGGTGCCCGTCTGATGACTTGATATTGCTGCTGATGTTGCACAATTTGTCGGGGTTCAGAAGGTTTCAGCAGATCAAAGCAAGTGCGCAGCTGTCGTCCCATCATTAGAAAGGCCGGAGATGCGTGGGTCGTAGCATGAGGTGTGTTTCTGTAGGAAAGTAAAAAGGTATCCAGACGCTTTTGAATGGAGTGTTGTCCCCTTGCTGATTTCAAAGCGTTTTTCATTGTCTGCACAAATCTTTCAGCTAATCCGTTGGTGGACGGATGATATGGTGCTGACGTGATGTGGTGTATCCCATTTGCTTTCATAAAGTTTTGAAACTCCTGAGAAACGAACTGCGGTCCGTTGTCGCTCACAAGTTGTTCTGGCAGACCAAAACGACTAAAGAGTCCTCGTAGTTTTTGGATAGTACTCTCTGCAGAAGTGGACTGCATTATAGAGACTTCTGGCCATTTAGAATGGGCATCTATTGCCACCAAGAACATGCTTCCTTCAAGGGGGCCAGCAAAGTCAACGTGAATACGTTGCCATGGGTTTTCAGGCCAGTCCCATGGGTGTAGGGGTGCCCACTGGGGTGCATTCCTCACACCCTGACATGATATACAAGCTTTTGCCTTCTCTTCAATAGCGCTGTCCAGTCCAGGCCACCAAAAATAGCTTCGTGCAATTTCCTTCATGCGCACTATTCCACAGTGACCGGAATGTAGCTGTTCTAACATCTGTGATCTCAGTGGTGGTGGAATAATGACACGTCTCCCCCACAACAAACAACCAGATTGGACCGATAACTCCGTCCGCTTGGACATGTAGGGAACAAGGTCGGATGAGACCGGAGAGGTTTGTCGAGATGTTCCATGCATCACCAGGTCCATAACGTGGGACAATACTGGGTCAACGCGAGTTGCCTTCTTTATCTGAGTAGCAGTGATGGGTGTATTCTCTACCTGTTCAAAGTAGAAGATTTCCTTGTGGGCACTATCTTGGTGTTTGACCGGCAAAGGCAACCTTGAGAGGCCATCTGCATTGCCGTGTAGAGTGGATTTCCGATATTTGATTTCATATGTGTGTGCTGAAAGTAACAATGCCCAATGTTGCATACGACTAGCAGCTAATGGGGGAATGCCTGTGTAAGGTCCAAAAATTGATGTCAGAGGTCGATGGTCTGTGAGAAGAGTAAATTTTCACCCAAACAGGTACTGATGAAACTTCCGAATTCCAAAAACAATTCCTAATGCCTCACGTTCGATTTGGGCGTAGTTAGTTTCTGCTTTGCTTAGAGTGCGTGAAGCAAAAGCAATAGGTCTCTCTTCTCCTGAAGGCATAATATGTGACACGACTGCTCCCACTCCATAAGGGGAGGCATCGCAGGCCAATTGCAGTGGTAAGGATGGATCAAAGTGCGTTAGAACTTCAGAATTTAGCAATGCATCCTTAGCTTTGTTAAACGCAACATCACAGGCTTCAGTCCACTTCCAGGCCTTGTTCTGCCCAAGGAGCTCATGAAGTGGTTTTAGCAGTGTGGCTAACTGTGAGATGAACTTTCCATAATAGTTCAGGAGTCCTAGAAACGAGCGCAGCTGGCTTACATTTCGAGGTGGGGGAGCCTCCACAATAGCTTTAACTTTTGCAGGGGCCTTATGAAGACCTGCAGAATCAATGATATGTCCCAAATATTCAACAGAGGGCTTGAAGAATTCACACTTGTCTTTGCGAACTCGTAGGCCATACTCTTCCAGTCTTTGTAGGGTAGCCTCTAAATTCTTTAAGTGATCCTCTTCATTTCTTCCAGTGACCAGGATATCATCCAGATAGCACTGAACTCCTGACAAGCCACACAAGATCTGGTCCATAGCCCTCTGGAACAGGGCGGGAGCAGATGTTATTCCGAAGGGTAGACGACAGTATCGATAAAGCCCCTTATGAGTCACAATAGTCAACAGCTCTTGGGACTTTTCATCGACGTGCATCTGTAAATATGCTTGACTCAGATCAATCTTACTGAACTTTTGTCCCCCAGCCAGGCCTGCGAAGAGGTCATCGATGCGGGGAAGCGGGTATTGCTCTGCACACAACACTGGGTTGACAGTGACTTTAAAATCACCGCAAATCCGGAGAGAGCCATCTTTCTTCACGATTGGAACGATAGGAGTGGCCCATGATTTTTAGTTTCACTTTCACAGTCAGTGCAAACAAGCAGCTTTTTTGTTTGTTTGTTCTTTACCTTAACTTCTACTTCCTTCTGTTACTGGAGCAGCACCGGAATCCCACCCTCGTCGCCAGTGTTATATCCTTGGGGAAGCCGGTGTAGGAAGCAATCACTTGAGGCCAGAGAGCAGGCAGCTAACCAAAACCTCCATTTTATTTACATATATACAGAGAGCACCTCAGCCGGTTGAAACCGGTTGAGCTAACCCATAATAAGCTAACTCAGTTGCCATAGCAACAAAACCATGACAACCAAATACACAACAATGGGGACATGTTGAATATGTGTTTTGGGGTCCACTGGACTATCCTATGCTCCTTGCAGGAACTGGTTAATGAGGACTACTGACATAAGAATAATTATCAGGCACATTTTGCTTTACAGACAAAAATATTGGCTAAAATGCCCATTAAGGATTTGAGTTTCACAGTTCATTTGAGCATTACAGACAAAAAAACCTATAAAAATGCCTGAGAACAACCTTGTGCACTTTCCTTTACAAAAGGAAAAACATCTGCCGAGTAGATGAATTAGAAGATGGGGCGCCATGGACTAGAGTTTAACTAAAACCATTGATCTTTACAAATTACTGTAGCTTGACAATAGGAATCCATCAAAGTCCAATAGTACACTGCTGAAAAATCATTTTTCTCTTTTCACTTCTTTCCTTTTCTCTCTCCTCCCCCCATTTCTGTTCCTTCTCTTCCATTTTATGGCAGTGGTGTTAAATGCTAAGGAGATCATTCCTGGTCCTAGCCTAGTCAGCTTTTCTGGCATGATTAATTCTAGAGCGGAACGAACTTCATGGGTTAAATGAGATTAACCCAATAGGGTACATTTGCAGAGGTTGACACTAGACTGTCCACGGATAGTTCACCTTCATTGGCTTGATTCATTTGCATTGCTAGTTGCTAGAAAATCCCAGCTAGTTTGCTAAACTGTATGGTGATGTCTGCCAACTTTCTAACCGCACAAAATGGAACACCCTTGCTCAGCCCGTTCTCCAAGGCCCCGCCCTGCTCACTCCTTCGCCTCTCCTCCGTCACTCGCTCTCCTCACCCTCACTCACTTGCTCATTTTTACCAGGTTGGGGAGGTCCCTTTTTGACAGGGTGTTCCAGTTGAAAACCAGACACCTGACAACCCTAGGTCATATCTGTATTATGGTGACAAAAGGAAGATGGGGGAGTGGTCTGTTGCTGCTCTCAGGAGATTCTGGGGAATGACCACCAGACCGTAGCAGTGAGTGCATGTGGCAGAGGAGCCAGGTCACCTGTGATGCCCTAAAGATATCAAAGGTAAGGTTGGTGACATCTTCAGGGATCAAGTAGAAAGGGATCTGAGCTGTAAGTGTCTAAGGGTATGTCTGTACTGCAGCTGGGAGCAAGCCTCCCTGCCCAGGTAGATAGACTCATGCTAGCTTTGCAGGAATTGCATGCTAAAAATTGCAGTGTGGACCTTGCAGCACAGATTCAAGCTAGCCACCTAAGCTCAGACCCACGGTGGGCTTGAGAGTATGAGCTTCTGCCCACGCCGCAATGTCCATGCGGCTATTTTTAGCACACTACTGCAAGCTGAGCCAACGCAAGTCTCTCTACCTGGGCTGGGAAGTTTGCTCCGAGCTGCAGCGTAAACATACCCTAAGAGTTTGGCAGTATACATAGTATCATCCTAGGTACAATGGAGGTGGTGGACCTCGGTTGGTGGCTCACAGGATTGGCTACAGCAAAAGCAAAATCTGATTTTGTTTGGGTTCAAGGTCCTTTCATACAACTCTAATTAATTCCACCGTGAGAGAGACAGCCTGATTTTCCATAGGAAACTGAGGAGTTAAATGTGACCATTGATACCTACCCAATTTTCCACTGTCTGGGCCAAATTCTTGGCTATGTTTTGGCAGCTTTATTGTGCTCTGCAGTGCACAACTGTCCTAAAACTAGCCTGCCCCTCCTCTCAAGGATTCCACTTCCCATTTTCAATTCAATTTAGAGTCCAAGATGTGACCTATGGGGGGCAGATTATCCCACATCTACTTACACCTTCTCATGCATCCATGGTGAACCTGGGTTCTTATCCAGGATGGCAGTTCTACCTATGTTCTGCCTTCTTAGGCCTGGTCTACACTGGGGGGTGGGGTTCGATCTAAGGTACGCAACTTCAGCTACGCGAATAGCATAGCTGAAGTCGAAGTACCTTAGTTCGAATTACTTACCCGTCCTCATGGAGCGGGATCGACGTCCGTGGCTCCCCCATTGACTCCGCCACCGCCGTTCGCAGTGGTGGAGTTCTGGAGTCGACGGGAGCGCGTTCGGAGTTCGATATATCGCGTCTAGATGAGACGCGATATATCGAACTCCGAGAAATCGATTGCTACCCGCCGATATGGCGGGTAGTGAAGACGTACCCTTAGGGTGATCTTTGGATGGCTTAGAGCTACTGTAGTGGCTCATGTGTCACTCTTACCAACTCCAGTGCAGGTAATATGAACAGGATATCCTTACACTCCTGTGATTCCCAGCTGCCAGAACAGCCCCTGGTGGCCATTGTCATTCAGCATAGTTTAGAGCAATTGAGGAGTGAGGAGGGCACCTTTGCACACAGCCCTTCCCGAGCTTACCCAAGCATTTAAACGGGTGTATGTTCATGAACTTTCTCTATCCCAAAGTGTATATTATAGTTTAAGGCCAAAGAGAAACCAGGCATGACAAATTCTGTGAGAAGTACTGATTATCTTTCTAATCTGGGAGGTGTAGAGAATTTTCTATAGTGCTGCTAGCCTCCAAGCTGGGAAATAGTTGTATCATCTTCTGTCATATGGAGCTAAATCCTGACTGTTTTTCCTCACTCTTTATGGAAGTCAGTGGAAGTGTTCCTTGAATAATGACGGGGTAAGGACTTCCAGTTTGGGCTCATGTAGAGCGAAGGATTATTATTTTTGTACGGGGGGAAGATCTGCTCTTTTAAAAATATCTTCATAATGGAAACAGTTTATGAAGGAAAATAATTTGAAAAACTTTGGATTTCTTTCTTTCTTTCTTTCTTTCTTTCTTTCTTTCTTTCTTTCTTTCTTTCTTTTCTTTCAAAAAATGCTCAATATTGGCTCAACTAAACTAGTTGCCAGTGGTGTCAATTATACTCTCCAAAAGCAACCAGTGGCTTAAGAATATAAAGAAATAAACTTTTTTAAAAATCACTTGCTAGATTTTGTTGGCAGTGATGTGACCTCTGGCTCCCTTGTACAGCTGTTTTGGAGAACATATCATAAAAGTATGGCAACTCCTCTGTCCAGATGAAAACACAGGATGCATCAGTGCCAATGCATGGCCAGTCAGATCCAAAGCATTCATCTTTCCCTTCCTCCGTATCTCTCATCTACAAGAAAAGATTCCTTAGTGCATAATGGTCCCAATCCTATTCACACTGAAGTAAACGTCAAAACTCCCATTGACTCCAAAGAGGGCAGGATCAAGTGCTTTGTCTCTTTTTTTCCCCTCTGAATTTGGCAGATATTTACTTTTTCTGCACCATTTTTTTCTATCATGTAATAGTTTCCTCTCAGTCTTCCACAGTGTAGCTGGTATGACATGGGGGGAGAAAAGGGGCAAGGGTACCTTTTATTTTTAGGAGCTGATCACACATTCCTCCAAGGTAATGGAATACCATGAGGTGTGCTCTTGCATATTATTTCCCTTTCTAATTAAATTGAATGTAATAGTGAGAGCAGGTTGACATTGTTAAAGTAAATGATCCAGTGCTTTAGTAATGAAGACACATCCAGAGTCAAGTTTATTGTTTTAATTTTAATCTTGAACAACATGAACACTATTGAGTAGGTTGTTCCAAAATATCCTGCAGTGCATTTTCCTTATGAACTATAAACTAGCATGCTACATACACAATCATTTATAATACGTTGATTTATAGATTGAACTGGTTTATTTATATGCGGTTGGAATTTATATTGAGCATTTATTGAATTTTCTTTTTAACAGTCCATCATTAAAAAGAACCCCAGGTGTGGGACAGAGGGGAAGGGGAGTTGCTGGAGACTAAAAAGATGCTTCAATTATGCCCCATAAAACCATATAAAGGCACTCAGGTATGATGCCTTTGGGCTAAATATGAATTTCTAAATGGTAAATTGAATTTTTTTTCTTATAGACTGAAAATAGTTCTCGTGGGCCACACCCAGAACTTTCATAAAATTAGGATTTTATAAAAACTGTGAGAAATAAAATAATCTATTAGGCTGGGGAAGGACTTTTGTACAGTCAGAGTTTACCTGTATATGACAGTGTATTTTACCATTCTACACAAACTGGACATGATTCACCACTCTGTTACACCCAAGTTACATTGCTGTTAGTGTATTGAAGTCATTGCAATCACACTATGTAATGGAGTAGTGAATCGGGCTCAACATTCCCTCCAATATTAATCCACCCTCTAATAATAGACAATATGGCTGGTATCTTGCCTTTCCACAGTAGTGTGCAGTGTTGTGGTAGCCATGTTGGTCCCAGGATATTAGAGAGACTAGTGAGGTAATAGCTTCTGTTAGTGAGAGAGACAAGCTTATGCAGAGTTCTTCAGATCCGAGGGTATGTCTACATTCAATAAAACACCTGTGGCATAAGTGTTATTGGGACATTTAGTGCACTGGATGAGGTATACATGTTATGATAGCCATGTGCAGGACCCATGGATCTTGAAAGGTGTGTTGTGGCACTGGAGATATGTCTACCGATTTTGCATCTGTTGTTGCCAGTGCACTAAATGTCCCAATAACAACAATGTGGGTGAAACTTAGGTCAAAACTCGGAAAGACAAAATCACTGATCACTTTTGAAAATATTGGCCTTAATCTCTCTGTGTGTCAGTTTTCTGTATTAGGAATGACATTTCCCTAACTCAATGATTGTTGGGAAGATAAATTAAGTCATGATTATGAAGAGCTCAGATACGGTGGTGATGAGCGCTATAAAAAACTCTATAAATTAATACAAAAATTCATTCCAGAATTGTAACTTTGGAAACTGTAAGGAGGATCCAAAAGAACGTTAGATTCTGCAGTTCTCAGCACTGGCTGACCTCTGGTAACAGCCTCTGTTAAGGTGTCACCCCCACTCTGAACTTTAGGGTACAGATGTGGGGACCTGCGTGAGATAACCCCTAAGCTTATTTACCAGCTTAGGTCTGGTAGCTGCCACTACCAAATAGTTTAAACAAACATTTATGGGAGAGTCATTTGGAAACTCTGTCTTCCCCCAAAATATTTCCCCAGTATTTATCCCCTTTTTCCTAGCAGGATTGGACTGATTCACCTCCCACCAATTTCTGGTGAGCCCAGATCCAAAAAACCCTTGGATCTTAAAACAAGGAAAAATCAATCAGGTACTTAAAAGAAGACTTTTAATTAAAGGAAAAGGGTCAAAGGAATACCTCTGTGAGATTAGCATTCAAGCTACTCTCACAGACAACAGATTCAAAACACAGAGGATGTTCCTCTGGGCAAAAACCTTAGTTACACAAAGACACCCAATTTGATTCTCCCTCCCAAAAGAAAATAAACATAAACTAATCCATTCCTTCTCTAAACACTTACTACTTTTAAGAAATGTTAGATGGCTGATTCCTGGATCCTTTACTCCAGCACAAACTTTTTTGAACAGACAAAGACTGACTTCCCTCCTCCCTCTTTGAAAACATTTTGTCCCCCCATTGGTTCCTCTGGTCAGGTGTCAGCTAGGCTAGGTGAACTTCTTAATCCTTTACAGGTAAAAGAGGAATTAACCCTGTCTGTTTATGACAGCCTCATTAGCCTAAAATTCCTTCTTGGAGAGCAGACAATATTATAGGATATTATGGTATGGTATGGACCAAAGATATGCTAGACAATTGGGTCCCATACCTACAAACTTATGTGCATGCTTAGCTTTACCCACTGAAGTCAAAGTTAACCATTGTGCATAATTATCTGCTGGTTCATGGCTTTAAAGAGTAGAATTTTTATCACTCGTAGCACACTGAGGTTTAGGGATCTTACTTTAGGTTTGAGTATTTCTCAGTGGGGGCAAACCTTTCCTGCTGTATCTCCAGATGCAGGGAGCTTTATGCTCAAAGACTTCATTCTTGTCCACTATACCAAACTCCATCAGGTATAGCATATCCTCAGAGCACATTTTAATGGGACATCATCCAGAGCCCATGCAATATACCAATACGTTATGCCATTTGTTACAAAATAGAAACTTCATCTATTTCTGTCTTATCAGAAAGTATTTTGTTGAACTTCTGACACTTTATTTACCTGAGGCTCCTGGCTCTGTGGGAATGCTAAAATTGACACCATCCATGTCTTCAGATCTATAGATGTTCCAGTATTAAATCACTTATTATTTGCTTTCCTGATTTATGATACACCCAGGACCCTTGATAGTGTAGCAGCCTTATTATGCAGAAGTGGATGGATGTTTATTTTTATTATAATACTACTACTTTAATGGTGAAGCAGCTTTTCCAGTTGCACACTGTTATTATGTGTTTCAAACTCTCTGGGATAAGTAATTTTAGCTACTCATTCACTAGACTGTATGTTTTCTTTGTGAACTCATAAATTTTACTTTGAGAAAAAAATCAGTGTTCAAAAATAAGATTTTTCCATATCTTTAGCAGCATTTGTGAAACTCCAAATTATTATATATATCAAGGGCACAAAAGTTTACACAGAGAAAAGTATTAAGATAAAGCAGGGGTCTGTTACAGCTTTTTAGGAGAACCACAAGATTATATTCTTAATGCTATAATGAGACATTGAGACAAAGTTAAGTACAGTACAAGCTTGCAAATGCCAGAAATACTTCTTTTCAACTGGCTCCATCTCCATTTTATAATATGTACATGTGTGGTACATAATTGATGGGATGGTAGTTGAACTGGTGTAAATCAGGCCATTTCAATGTTAATCATTTAAAGAACATTATTTAAAGCTAAATTACACAGGTATCTTTGTATAATTACATTGTACCAGTCACATTGAAGTTATTACAGTGAATACTAATGGTATTAATAATCATTAACTACTTATTGTAAAACATTGCCCACAAATGTTTCAAAGGTGAAAAAAGAGAGAGAGAGAGAGAGAGAGAGAAGAATAAGAGCAGTATAAAGTTCACTGAATGGAATCCTAAGTTTTGAAGTGTGCCATTCAAAGGAGAGAGCCTTTTACACATTGTGTGGAAGCTTGTGAAATTGTAATTGATTCAATTACACAGACCCAGTAACATTCTTTTTTTCCCTTTAAAAAGGTTTCCAGTTAATATTTTTCAAATGCTAGATATGGAAAGTTGTCTAACTGTTCAATGCATTAACACAGGGGTGGCCAACCTGTGGCTCTTCAGAAGTTAATATGCGGCTCCTTGTATAGGCACCAACTCCGGGGCTGGAGCTACAGGTACCAATTTTCCAAAGTGCCGGGGTTGCTCACTGCTCAACCCATGGCTCTTCCTCAGGCCCGGTCCTCACTTCACCCCTTCCTGCCTCCTCCCCTGAGCCTGTCGTGCCCTCGCTCCTCCCCCCCAGAGCCTCCTGCATGCCACGAAACAGCTGATCAGGAAGTGTGGGGAGGGAAGGAGAGCCACTGACTGGCAGAGCTGCCAGTGGGCAGGTGGTGCTGGGAGCGGGGTGGGGAGCTGATGAGGGGCTGCTGACGTATTATTGTGGCTCTTTGGCAATGTATATTGGTAAATTCTGGTTCCTTCTCAGGCTCAGGTTGGCCATCCCTGCATTAACATTTTAATTCAAAGTTTTAAAATGATGGTTGCCTAGAAAGATTTGGTACAGCACTGTACCACTCATGTTTTCTTTGTTATTTCACTTGGGGTACTAAATGCAACATCTTTAATGATCATTATTGCTATGTAAAATACAGTTCTGAGAGAAGAATTTGTCTGAGTAGCTGTGTGATGGGGTAGCCTGCTCTTAAAGACAGTAGGGCCTACTGGTCAGCCCACCCTACCACTTGGCATGGCCCTTGACAGTTCCAATAGAAAATATGAAGACCTAAAGGGGGACAGGGACAGAGAGAAAAAGGTCCCAAGGAGAAGCAGAGGTGGGGAAAGAGTCAGACACTGTTTCTATAAAGACCTAGGATCAGGAGCCTGGGAGAGTGGTCAGGGCTGAGTTCCCCTCTTCCCAACCAATAAGGGATGAATTGGGAGAAGGAAACCACCATAAAGATCACCTCCTCTCTCAGAACAGGGAAGAGACTGGCAGGGGAAGGTTGTGTTACTGAATTGTCCAAACTGGGAGCCTAAGTGGAAAGAATGCTCAGCTGCAAGAAGCCAAGAAAAGACTTACAGCTGACTTAAGTCACAAACCCCACCCTCCCCAGCTCCAGGAAGAGAACTGAGGGGGAGTTCCTGCTTGAAGCAAGACTAAAGAACTTGATTAACTGGACCCAGCCCCTTACTTATGTTTATGACCATTATTAATAAATAAGGCCCTTGGAAGAGGGAGCTCTTTGTTAAAGAAACTCTGCCTGGGCTTGTTTGTAACCCAGCTAAAGGGAAGTGAGGTAGAGCCACCCGCCATGCCAAACCCAAAGGGGGTGTTCTGCATTACCTCCATGCCATCACAAGCTGTTAAAAAGCTAACAGTTCTGCTGATTATGTACAAGCAGGACTAGAATCCAGCCCATTGTCCCGAGTCAGCATTAATTCCCAAAGCTAAGAGGAGTAAAGTGTGTTTCTGAACCTTGCAAAAGCCTTAGCATGGTTTGTGCATGTGGTTGAGATCTAGGGTGCAAGCTTGTTTTAACTGTGTCAAGGAAAATCCATAATTAGGACTTCAGACATGCTGGTACTTGAAGTGTACTTAAAGTGTACACTTGCTCCAAATATATATAGGGAGGTGATCTGTTCGGTATGAAGGATATATGTTTACACAGTTGTTTTTCAGAATAGAAGCAAACTCTAAGTCCCCATTGGAGGAAAGCAACCCTATTCAGGAATGGCTCATACACATGTACTTATTATATTTAAGATGTACTTATGTCTTATTGAAATCAATGAAATTTAAGTGCTTAAATTGAAACACATGCTAAAGTTCTTTCCTGAAGCAGGTCTTAAAAGTATAGTTTGGGGTTTGATCCCTTTATAGTGTATTTCCTTTTCCTAATCCCCTTGCAATTTCCCATCTTTCATCATGGCACTCTGCACCAGTCAAGGTGTCAGGGCTTTCCCCTTTCTCTGAAGCAGGTGCCCTGGATCCAAATTGTAGCAAGTTTCAACCAGAGAAAAACTACAGATGTGAAGACAATCTTGCAAGCTGATAAACACATTTTAACTAAAGCTCTTCACAACCAGGATTGTTATACCAGGAGTAGTTTAATGTACTCCCTCCCCACACATAATAAATATTGTCCAAATGAATAAGGTGATTTTTTTAAAGATTAAAAACAAGATCAAAGCAATTTTATTTAAATCTGCATCTTTCTTCATTCCCTAGTCCAATGGCATGATCTAGTTCAGGGATCGGCAACCTTCGGCATGCGGCCTGCCAGGGTAAGCCCCCTGGTGGGCCAGGTCGGTTTGTTTACCTGCTGCGCCTGCAGTTTCAGCTGATCGTGGATCCCACTGGCTGTGGTTCACTGCTCCAGGCCAATGGAGGCTGTGAGAAGCCACGTCCAGGACATCCCTCAGCCCATGGATGCAGTGCAGAAGTAAGGGTGACAATACCTTACCATGCCACCCTAACTTCTCTGCTGCTACTGGTGGTGGCGCTGCCTTCAGAGCTGAATACTCAGCCAGCATCCACCACTCTCTGGGCACCCAGCTCTGAATGTGTGCAGTAAGTTTTTTTTTTCCCTTAAGCTCCTCATACCCCCTCAGAATACACTCTGCACAGTTTGAGAACTTCTAATCTAGGGATACTGGCACATTTACAGAGATGCACCTGTGTGGTTACAAAAGGCAGTTTTTGGCATAGCCTCTTTGTAGTTATTTATATAACAAAATGAAGAGACACTTTAAAACAATAGAAAAGAAATGGTTACTTATTCTAGCTGTGGTTCTTCGAGATGTGATGCAGATGTGTATTCCATTTAGTATGTGTGTACCCAGCATGCTGGAGCTGGATAATTTTCCCTAGCAATACCCATAAAGGGACGGTGCTCATGCCTGTGGCCATAGCTCCTCTCCTGGCTATATGAAGTGGCACCACCCTGACCCTCTTCAGTTCTTTCACATGAAATGTACAGAGAAGAGATTCCAATACAGAAGGGATGGAGCGTGGATCATGGAATACATGTCTGCATCACATCTTGAAGGGACCACAGTTACAGTCAGTAACCATTTCTTCTTCTTTGAGTAGATGCAACCATATATTCCACTTAGGTGACTCACGAGCAACAACCCCCCAGGAGATAGCGCTTGGAGTCTACCTAAACAAGGACTTCATGACTGCCCTACTGAAACTTGCATCTGCCATGGGAGATGCAGTGATGGCATAGTGCTTTGTAAATTCATGTGTGGACAACCATGTAGCAGCCCTGAACATGTTCAGTATTGGGATGTAGTTTAGAAACTCTATTAACACAGCCTTAGCTCTTATAGAAAGGCCTGCTAGGGAAGTATAGCCAAAGCTATTTCACCTGCAGTCGTGATACAAGATGTTATCCATTTAGAGATCATCTGTGAAGAGACTGCCTGACCTGTCATATGATCTGCATATGACACAAACAGGCAAGGCAAAGCAAAAAATGATTTAGTCCTGTATAGATAGAAGGCCAGACATTGTCTGACATATAATGGCACTGCTCCTCCAGAGATGAATGTGGTTTAGGAAGAAATACAGGAAAATACACCAACTGGTTCAAATGAAATTGAGAAACCATATTAGACAAAAAAATTGGGTGTGATCATAAAGTCACTTTGTCTTTCAACAATTGTGTATAAGAAGGCTCCGCCATAAGAGTCTGCAACCCATACACTCTTCTTGTGGATGTTATTGCTGCTAGGAATGCAGTTTTTCTGACAAAAAGAGGAAAGAAACAAGATACAAGGGGCTCAAACAGAGGTCCCATTATAGCCTGTGTTAAGGTCCCACAGAGGAAGTGGCTTGCTGACTGGAGGAAGTAGATGATGAAGCCCTTTTAAGACATTGGAGAAGACTGAACTTCCCTGAATGAGGGGTCAAATGCTGATATCGCTGCCAGATGCACTTTCATTGAATTAAGGACAATGATGGCTGAAGGTATTCCAAGATGTCCTGGATAGAAGCCAACATTGGTTGAATTCTGCAGGCCAATGACCACACTGCAAACTGCTTCCATTTTGCTGAATAGGCTATTCTAGTAGAGGGCTTTCTGCTGTTGAGTAGAACCTGTTGAACAGCTGCTGAATGCTGCTCTTCTTCCTCATTTGCTGTGAAGAAGCCACGCCGTGAGATGCAGGGAGCTGAGTGTGGAATGCAAGGTGTGGCCCTGATGAGTAGGTGAGTAGCTCGGGATGGAGAGGAAGTGGTTTGGGAGGTCAAATTGACAGTGTGAGGTTGGAGAACCAGCTCTGCCTCTGACACACTGGGGCAATGAGAATGATCCTGGACTGCTCTGCCTTTAGCTTGAGGATGACCTATGGGATGTTCAGGGTTGGAGGAAAGCATATAGAAGAGCTGACTGCCAGCTGACAGGAAAAGCATGAGACAGGGAGCTCAGACTGAGGCCTTCTCAAGAGCAGAACAGGTTGCATTTCCTGTTGTCCCTTTCAGCAAAAAGGTTAATCATTGGGATGTTTCAAGCAGCCAAAATTACAAAGTGGACACTTGTCTTCAGAGACCACTTGTGACTCAGGGAAAAAATCCTGCTGAGATGGTTCTTGAGATGATTCTGGACCTCTGTCAAGTTGTCAGCTATCATAGTAATGTTCTCCTTGATGCAGAACTGCCACAAGCTGATCACCTCTTGGAAGAGTATCCTGGAGCATGCTCCCCATTCTTTTTCATATAATTCATCATAGCAATATTATCAATAAGTATGTGAACCACTGAGACCCTGATACAGTCCAAAAAAAGTGTGGCATGCATCATAGGTAGCCCAAAGCTGCAGCACCTTGATATGCAGTGAGGTCTCCTACTCTGACCACAGACCTTGGAATTTTAGCAACTCAGGTGTGCTCCCCAACCCACCATGGAGGCATCGGTGACAAAAGACCTAGTTGGTGAGAGTCGAACAAAGGGTATGCTCTGGCAAATGTTCTCTGAATGCATCCATCACTGAAAGGAGTCTAGGGCCAGTTGAGGAAGATGGACCAGTCTGTCCAAGGGATGTAGAGTTGGATGATGAACCATCCTGAGCCAATTTGGAGGGGATCAAGGTACAACCTTGCAAACTTGATCAGCTGAATGCAAGTGGACATGTGGCCCAAGAGCCTCAGGCACCTCCAAACTGTTGTGGAAGGCTGAGAGTGCAGAGTGAGGCAAAGGTGGTGAGTTGCCTGAAAACAGTTGGTCAGGTCCGCCATGACAAATCAAAGGAATTTTCTGTGGTCTGGCAAAAATCACCACAGGAAAGTAGGCATCCTGAAAGTTCAGAGCAGCAAACCAGTCGTTCTGAGACAACGTGGGGAAGATAGTTCATCGAGTGAGCATTCAGAACCTCATTTATCTGATGTATTTGTTGCAGCTGTGAAGGTCGAGAGTGGGATTTTTACCCCTCCCTTGGATTTGGGCAGCACGTTTGGGCAGAGTTTCCCTCCCCCAAGACAATGGGACTACTCCAGAAAGTGGCATAGATCCCATAGGAGGAAGCAGTCAGGTCTGGTGTTTGATCAATACACACACCTCTACCGGCATCCCTTAAGCACCCATTTTAACTCTTTGGTCCAGAGCCGTGTTCTAGACAGCATGCCTTTCTCCATATCACTTCCATTAGTGAACAGGTTGGACCGCTCCCACAGTGTTTGGGGTTTGATCACTACCAACAGCTGGGTCCTAAGCACTGTCAGATCAGACTATACCATCCAGTTCCTCTCCATCTCTCCCCACATCCTCCCTCACCATTCCTCTTCAGGGATTCCTCTCATGAGGGTGCACTGTTTACTGGCTTTGAGAGCAGAGGAGTAGATTAATAGGGAGGGTGACTCTCTCAGGGGCAGATGGCTGTAGGATATCCACTAACTTGTGGGTGTTCTCCTGCAGGAACTCCACTTGGATACCTAGGGAAACAGCAACATGATGAAAAAGGTCTTGGTACAACTTGAAATCCTCTGGTATTGAAGAGGAGGAAAAGCCCAGCACCATGTAATTATCCAGGGAAAATGAAGCTGTTAACTGTATCAGAGCTGGATTCTGCTCCAGGACTGATTGGCATGGATGGGATGTCTCTGTCACCAGTGCCTAGTACTGTGATGGATTGATGGTCATCACCACAGACCTGATCAATGATCTCACCATCAAGTGAGATGAGGAGTGGGACCTCCACAACCAAAGCGTGTCCCATGGATTCCCTGGAGGCCACTGGTATGGATAGGGCATTAGTGGCCAGTAGGATTCTGGCCACGGGCCCCCATCCCAACCACAAGATGAGTGCCAATCCTGGTGCCCATAACGTTCCATGAATAGCCCCCAATGTGGTTCAGTTGATGTAGAGTGAGAGGAGGAAAATCCTGACTCAGACACTGAAGAGTCCCAGGCTTCAGGGGATAGAGGTAGAGCCAGTCCTGAGAGTGTGAGCAACTAGTCTGACTTGTCCATAACCCAGAATGATGAAGGAGTTGGTCTCAAGAGTGGAAACGGTATCGGCAGCACCGAGTACACCTCCATTGTGTCTGGTGCCAGAAGTGGTGTTGACCCTGAAGTCAGCAGGTGCACTGAAATAACTGAAGATGCCAAAGTGGAGGGCGGTGAGTGCTGCCATGGTAACATCAGCAGCACCAGTTGCAGGGATACCAAGGACATTCCTGATACTGGGGAGGTCCCTTGTTCTGAGCCTGGCCCCAGCCATATTTCCACTCTCTGTGAAAAGGAGATATCTGGGTATGGTGCTGAAAGACACACAGGTTCAGCAGCCCACCCAACTATAAAAGATGCAGCCCTGGGAAAGTCCTAGACCAAGGGTGAGATCAGGACAGAAAGGCATAAGAGGTCTGTTGCCTGCTGATACACTGCCAGTGCAGAAACAGTCAGTGCCATTGTCAGTACTGAACCATCCCACACACTGACATTCACCCTGTGACAATCCGCACTCCTCCTGGAAGAGGGAGATGAGTTCTCTTGGGACCTGGAGTGGTCTCAGTGGCTGGAATGGCCAGCTCCAGGATGCAAAGCAGCAGCACCCTCACAACTGGAGGGCGACCTCCTATCTGATGAGAGTGTTGGTGCCAAAGCAGGCCACAATGCCCTTTTCGAGCAGGTGTTGCTCCCTTGCCACTTGTCTTTTGGTGAATGATCTGCAAATCGAACACCGCTCCTTGACATGATCTTAGCTTTGGTGCAGCAAGCACCGGATGTGGGGAGCGTTGTTGATCACTCCCCCCCCCACAGACACTGTTTAAGCCCTGATGATGGCATCACCAGGGAAACACTTAAAATACAGCTAACTAACACTATGCTAAGAGTACTAATTAATGATATACAACCAGAAAAATCTTTAAAACTAGAGGGATTGTGAGATTAAAACCACACAAAGCTCTGACTCCCCCACAGGCTGTAAGAAGTAACTGAGTGGGGTTCGGGAAGAGCCTCTTCATACGGCCAGGGGAAGGGCTACGGCCACAAGGCCTGAACACCACCCCTCTGTTGGTGCTCCTAGGCAAAGTTCTCCGGCTCCAGTGCACTGGGGAGTCACACGCCTAAGTGGAATACACGGCTGCATCTACTCAAAGAAGAAGAGATGTGACACAGTTTAGTGACTCATTGCAGCCTCATAGGTGCAACTCAAGTGACTGTAAACAAAATTGTAACTGACTAATCTATTTTCACTGTCCATGCTGAGAGAAATGCAGCAAGCAGCATAAGTAACATCTTTTCAGTTTTAATATTCTAAGGTGTTGGTAACATGGAGAAGGAACTCTTTAAGAAAATACATTTACTTTTCCAAAATGGCTTTTCCATCAGCTGCTTCCAACTGCTGAGTCTATGTTTTTAAAATGTGACTAAGGGACGCATCCTGAATGGTCTTCCATGCTCATGTAGGGCCCAACACGGTAAAAATGATGAGTTTTCACTATGGTAGTGGCCCGAGCAGTGGAAATTTTTCATGTGGAAACTCTGTAATCCCCTGTGCAGGATGGTGCATGTCTCCACAGGGAAACATGGGTGAAGGAGAATAGATATGTTGCCACTAATGGGGATGTAGCCAGTGGATCTGAGCAAGACATAGATTCATATAGCCCCAACACACATTGGAAAGGAGTAACAGGCCATGTTATCTATTTTCCTGTACTGCTGCAGTAGCTGGCAGTGGTCCTACTACATAAATTACATTGCACTGAAGCACTTAGAACCCACTGTTATGCCTTGTCTACTACGCTTCATCATAGCTTACTATAAACCACTTTATTTGGACTGCTGCTCTATTTTACAGGGTTGGACAGTAAAACTAAGTATTAAATAATGTTGTGGTACAGATGATAAAGAAGTGAAACTAACAGCTTCCCTGGAACAGAATATTTAACCTGGCATCAGAAACTGGGCTAACAGTTTCTCCAGCTCCATCAGTCCAGTATCATCAGACACATCCATTGTCAGGGTGCTGTGACCAATGACCTTTTCCTGAGTGTTACGTTGAAGTAGGATACTGAACAAAATTACTCCTGCTGGACACCAGTTCTGATGTCACTGAGGGGGTGACTTTTAGTGGTACCCATAAGACAAGGGTGTATTTTTTACAATATGTTTGGGAGTGGGGTGAAGACACAGAGACTCACACTTGGAAACACAGTTGGAAGAAGTAATGGACAGAGAAGCAGTTTGGCTGGAGAATTTAAACAAACAGCAGTAGGACTGTATGTGTGTAAGCTTTGCTGCTGAATTTGCTGTTAATCTATATTTGTTCAACTGTAAGTAGACTAGGCAAGGCTTTCCTGAGTCATTTCTCTCCTGATGAAGAATTAACTTACTCTAGAAATCCAAAATGCTTCCTCACTGGAGCATCTCAAATGGATTGGTTAGTGACTGAACCTGCTGCGGGCGCTTAGATGATGATTACAACACCCAACTTACTAATTCTCTTTTCATAACACTATGGGATAACTCGAGCCTCAGGATCAAGGCCAACTCCTTGTTTAAGACAGTTTGGAAAGAAAAAGGGGTTAACAAACATTAAAACGATAATAGAATGGTCTCCTTCAGTTATTTGTGTAACAAATATCAGCTACTGATTTCCTTCTTTCAGTGGTTATGCTCAAGGCTTCATGCAAGGCTAGAGAACAATTGTTCTATTTCTATTCTATTTTCTCTAGAAGAACATGTTAAGAAATATGGAAACAAAAGTCACTTTGTAGGAATTACTTATAGGTGGTTAAATGCAGCCGCATTATCCGATCAATCTCAGTTTCAAAGAAAAATGAGGGAAAGAATTTGGCCTTAATGTCGCAACAGAAACCTGGGAGGCTACATGACTTAAGAACATAAGAACGGCCGTACCGGGTCAGACCAAAGGTCCATCTAGCCCAGTATCTGTCCACCGACAGTGGCCAATGCCAGGTGCCCCAGAGGGAGTGAACCTAACAGGCAATGATCAAGTGATCTCTCTCCTGCCATCCATCTCCATCCTCTGACGAACAGAGGCTAGGGACACCATTCTTACCCATCCTAGCTAATAGCCATTCACTTAAGGTGAAAGATACGTCGTTATTTATCCTTGTGATTCTTCCAGAACAAGCTGTTAAACAGATACTGTTGGACTCCAGAATGTTTGTTTAAGGCTAGATTGGCAACAGACAGCGAATGTTGGAGATGCAAGCAGCCACATACCAACCTTTCACACATCCTCTATACCTGTCAAAAAATACATGGTTCTGGAACACCATATTCAGTGCTCTCTTAAAAACTTTGTGTCACTATCTTTCCTTCTCTAAGCTTGTATATTTTAAGGGGGCTGGATGAGTTGGTATTTCCAGTTAACATTAAGAAATGATTGCAGTAATTGTATTGCCCAAAAGAATTATTTTGAGGAAATGGCAATCGGCAATTCCTCCCTTATACACAGACTGCATTAGTGAGTTCTCTGCTACTGCATTAGTAGAAAAAATGACTCTGACTAACAGAAACACTTGGAAAAAATATGAGGCTGTCTGGTCACATATGTAACTATTGCATACTTTTACAGTTAAGTATATGTCAGTCCCCAATACTCAGAGATTATGTTTTCACTTATTTATGTACATAGTCACTTTAATAATTGATGCCCTACATGACCTCTATGGATTCATGGATTCCAGCGTTGGTTGGTTGTAGGATGATCAGATGTCTCGACTTTACAGTCCCAATATTTGGGGCTTTTTCCTATATAGGTGCATATTACCCGCCCCCACCATTCCCATCCTGATTTTTTGCTATCTGGTCACCCTCATTGGTTGTTTGGTTTGGTTTTTTCCAGGTTTTGCAAATAATTAACATTGAATTTTGTTAGTTACATGCTATTTCCATCTTGTGTGTGTATTTATATATGTTTTATTTAATTGCATTTATATTTTATATAAATTTTTTTTAAAAAAAGAAGCTATTGAAAAGGTTTACTGAGTTCCACTCACATAGACAACTAATTAAAAACTGTTTGTATCCCATCATGCACTCTTTTTGTGTACATTCTAGTTCTCCAGGGACTATATATACTTTATTTGTTCTGAGAATCCTGGTCTGAGATACAGATGGGAATTTTATAAGATGTTACACTTTGGAAAAGAACTAACTATACCGATTATTTTAGATGGATGTGATTATTTGAAAGGGGCAAGAAGTAGGACAAGTAGACATTTCCCCCCCCCCCATGCCTGGTCCAAGACTAGGGCTCCTAAGCACCACAGTAATAATGCAGCACATGGCCATTAAGCTGGCCTTCTAACCTGTGTTTACTTCATTAATCTGTATAGGTTAGTGCTCCTGAATTGACTTGCTGTGATGCCACTTCAAAATGAACCTCACATCCCTGATTTCTATAAGCACAGATGGAATTCATCAGGGAGTCATAATTCCAACTCTTTTCCTCCTCCTCTCGTTTTGAATGACAAGTGTAGTAATAATGAGATCAGAAGAAGACATAATCTTTAAAATTAGAGGAGGAATGGATAAAGTGAATGGTTGTATTAGTGAACTAAGAAATTACATTTCCATCAAGACTAAATTAGACACTTCCAGAAAATGCTTGGACAAAGCTGAAAATCACATGAGCTTTTCAGAAGATTAGATGCAGAAAATGAGACAGGACATCGCCTCTGCACTGGGAAAATGATGTGCCATGAGGATGTGATATTTAAAGAAAGAGGGGGATGGGAGGCACTGCAATTCTCTTTATCTGAAAGGAAGACAGGAATGTTGATTCTTCCACAGTCAGAAATGGACAACGATGACAGGGGTTTAAAGCCCAGGCATTACTGTGAAGTCCTATCATAAATTGATGTTCGATGTACTACAGCTACCACTGACAGGTACTCAAGATGTCTGTATTTTTTCTTTTTTGTTATACTTTGGAGAAACTGCAAGAGCTTGTCACAGCAATAAGTATGTTTGAATTGAAGTGAGCTATTTAAGACTCAGCATCCTACTATGTAGTTTTTCTTAAAGATGAGGCTAAACTACTTTTATTTCAGAAGCCAGAAACTGATCAGTTCCCTGGATAATGGTGGACTCTACAGATTGCCTTTCTGAAGCAAAATTCAGCCCTGCTTGCTTATATCTGTGGTTTCCTGGACTGAGGGACACAATTGCTTATATCAGGGTCTAAGGACAGAGACACTGCATATCATTGTTTTTGGTATGGGAGGAGCATGAACCAGTAAAGACCATTTGGTTTTCCCTTTGCTTTGAGTGTGTGACGTTATTGATATAATCTGGCACCATATAGAACATGGTTGCAACCAAGGTCCTGTAGTGGCACCAAATCTTATGTAAAAGGGGGTCATATAAGGTGTCTAAGACCAGGTTATGGGTTGCTGGTTATGATTATGCTGTCTGTATGTATGTATCATTTTGTAGTTGAAGTTATGAGTATTGGCTCTATACTGTCTGTATTTCAAACTTATGCTGTGTTTCTGGGAAACATCAAAGACAAGTTGGTGTTAGCTCTGCCTAGCCTGCTTGATGGCCCATTAAGGACCATCAGCTATACAATTGACCCATTGAGAGAAGGCAAATACGCCTTGTAATTCAGCAAAGTATGCAGGGACTTGCCCATGTGACTCCAGACTCCATTTTGCTTCTTTTCCAAAAAAGTGTTCTTACACTTGGGAAAAGCCTATAAAAGGCTGAAGCCTCATCTCCATCTTGTCTTCAATCCGGCTTCTTACCTCTGGAGGGAATTTGCTACAAACTGAAGCTCTGAACAAAGGACTGAATGACCCATCCCAGCGGAGGATGTTCCAGAGACTTGATTTGAACCTGCAGTTTACTCCGTCACTGCTACAAGCCTGAACTAAGAACTTTGCCATTACTGTATGTAATTGATTCCATTTAACCAATTCTAGCTCTCATCTATATCTTTTTCCTTTTATGAATAAACCTTTAGATTTTAGATTCTAAAGGATTGGCAACAGCATAATTTGTGGGTAAGATCTGATTGTATATTGACCTGGGTCTGGGGCTTGATTCTTTGGGATCGAGAGAACCTTTTTCTTTTATTGGGGTGTTGGTTTTCATAATCATTCATCCCCAGGACAAGTGGCACTGGTGGTGATCCTGAGAAACTGGAGTGTCTGAGGGAATTGCTTGTGACTTGTGGTTGGCCAGTGGGGTGAGACCCAAGTCCTCTTTGTCTGGCTGGTTTGGTTTGCCTTAGAGGTGGAAAAACCCCAGCCTTGGGCTGTAACTGCCCTGTTTAAGCAATTTGTCCTGAATTGGCACTCTCAGTGGGGTCCCACCAGAACTGCACCGTCACAGTGCGGTGTCCAAAAGTTTAGGGTCAAGGCTGGCCAACCAACCAATAATTTATCCCTTCTCATACTTGCTTTGTGCATTAAGAGGTGCTGTTTTCTAGAAGGTTTTAAATATGGGTAGGCTGTATGAAGAAGGTGAATGCCTTAGTCTGGTCTGAGTGCCAGCCAAATAACATTTTATTTATGTAGTTCATTATTATGGATTATTGGTAATTATTCCATTGATTATTTATTTTAACAGGAAGCATTACACAAATTAAAGGCTCACAGAAAGCATTCAAAGCAATTCTGCATGCCCAACCATGCTCTCTCTGAAAAATCCTGAGCTAGGGAGAGAGGCAGAAGAGGAGACAAGATGACAAGGAAAAGACACAGAATAGAACACCTACTGCAAATCATGTTCCTCCAGCCCACTGAACCCTGCTACAGTAGTGGGGTTCTGAGCAGCCTGCTGTGTCAGCTTTCTCTTCCAAAATGGTGAGAAGAGGAGAAAAGAGAAAGCAAAAAACGGCTTTCCATGTTGCATGTTCCTTCAGAGGTAGAACACAGAATAAATGACTCTTTTGGCAAGATGAAGAGGCAACCTAGCCTAGGGAAAGGGGACTTGCAGAACGTTCTGTTGCAATCAACTGGTATTTTCTTCTTTCAAACACGCTGCTTATTGTAAATGAAAGAGTTCATTCAAAGTTAGAACCCAACCACAAAATCACAAATTCCAGAAATAGCTAATGAGACTAGAGGCTGAACAGGATAGAATTGTCATGAATAATATTCATTACTAATTTGCCCTTTTTGTAGAGTTAATCAATTGTTCATGAACTGATCTTGATTTTTTAATATATTTTTATTTGTAAATATTTGTTGGCTACTTTGGATGAGTAGTTTTCTGGCTATGGATTGTTTGCAATCTGTTCCTTTTGATTATTTGCCGTGTCAAGTAGGTCTCATGGTGCACTTTTTACTCACTGAATGACTGAATCAGTTTAAACAAGAGAATAGTAAATAATGAATAGTGAATAACAAATTTACAGTATTGACTTTCAGATAAATAATCATTCATCATGAAACTAGAAGGGGATTATAGCTGGCAGCTGTCTTGGTATAACAGATAGTGGGATCTCTCACCCACAAATAATTAACTAAATGACCCCACAAATCACAGCAAACCAAACTCAGCAAATATATTCATGAATCTTACTATTCTTTCCATACTCGTGGACTTCTGCTGGTTGAATAGTAGTGTGTGTGTGTGTGTGTGTGTGTATGTATATATATATATATAGATAGATAGATATAATTTTATTATTCAGCCTGCAGTAGTCCTAGACTTAGAACAGAACCTGAAAGTTTTGAGATATGAGTTCCATCTGATTCTTACCAAAACATGAGTTCTGGGCTGCTGTGTTTGAACTGTTGTTTGAATTCTGTTTAAACTTTATTCCCATGGTAGCCCTAGAAGCAGGGCAAGAAATGCTTTCAAGGTAGAATCATTATTATTTGCATAGCACAGGCTTTCACTTAGTTAGAAATGCACATTTTTTATTAGAATTCGCTTGGAAAAATCAACTGTTTAAATTGGGGGTGGAGGTGGGGAGAGTCTTATGGAACTCCCAATAGTTTTGTTAAATTCAAAACTTTGTAATAAAACAAAAAAGATGTAAAGGTTCCATGAAACTCAAAACATTACCAGGGAATCACGTTCCTGCTGCTTAACCGATGCCGGGCATGCTGATATCTTTACCCCAGATACCTTGTGCCATGCTTGGGAGCGGCTGTTGCACAAAGGTATTTCTGCAATGGTGTCATTTCTGTAGTTAAGGTTAAAGTGCTTTCAAGAAAGTGGAAACCCCAGAAGTGAAGTGCTGATCAGGCAAACCTATGTGAAGATGGTTATAATTCCCAAATCATTCCCATTCCCCAGGTCTGCAGACTTAGTGTGCTCCTTGATTCGTCATTCTCCTGTATCATTCATATGCTGTTTGGTGTGTAATCTAGTTTTTTCTTTCCCCTACATCTCTAAAATCTATACTTTCCTTTCCCTCCCTACATGTAAAACTTACCCATAGTAGGTCATGAGGATTTTTCCATGCCCACTCAAAAAAATAAAATAAAATAAATGGAAATACCGTCCAACTTACTTCTCTTTGCCACTTACCTATCTCTTTTCTTTACATCCAAATGTTGTCATAGTGCCCTTTGCCGCAGCTGTTAATGCCTGTACACACATATCCCAATATGCCTGCACAACAGATACACAACTTCTCTCTCAAAAGCCCATTAGTATCCAGTCCCCGCTTCCCCCCCAAAAAATCAACCCATTTCCATGAACGTCAACAACTGCCAGTGTGCAGCACCCCCACCTACACAAGTTTAATACTGCAGCATTTGGCTTTGTTTCATGAGTGGAGGAGACATGGATTGTAGCTGGATATTCTGTGTAGGCAGGGTAACTCAGATAGAAGGACTTAGAAATTTCCAGAGCAGAATGTGGCAGTCACCTGACATGCTCAGTAACTGTTTCTGAGGCCTAGTTTACACTTAAAATTTAGGTCAACCTAGCTATGTAGCTCGGAGCTGTGAAAAATTTTGTGCCTAGAATGCCATAGTTAGGTTGACCTAACCTCTGGTATAGACATGCCTAAGTGAACAGGAAGAGTCTTCTTTCAGCCTAGCTACTGTCTCTTGGAGAGACGGACTAACAACATTGATGGAAAAATCCCTTCCATTGATGAAGGAACTGCCTACATTATGGCACTACAGAAGCAGTGCCGTAGCTGTTCCGTTACAGTAGCTGATGCTGTAATGGAAATTTTCATTATGGGCAATCCAACTGGCAGGTGACTCCTCAGTCACTCTCTAAAAGCTGGGCCACTCACAATGCAATGGCAAAAGTTACAGATACAGGAGATAAAGACATCCATGTGAACTTAGCGACTGATCAACGCAGGACCAAGAGATGTGTCTGCTGCGAGGGCTGGGTCCCAGTCCCTCTACCACTTTGCATACAGGTCAGTGCTATTCTAACTTTATTTACTGGGGAAGTCCTCCATTAGGATAATGTTTGGTCCACCATGGTATGTTTTATGGACCTAGAGGGAGAGTTGGGAGGGGGCATTTGTTACCTGTGAAATTTACATGTAGTTATCAGATAAGTGCTTTAAAATGGGATTCTGTTTCACTTAAAGAGAGAGAATGAGATTGAGGTGAAGTTTGTGATTTTTTGCCTTATATGGAGAAGATGGTACTCTATAAAGCAAGAGCCTTATAGAGATCCAGTATATGTATATTTTATATGCTGATCCTAATCCCTATGCCATTTAGAATATAGACTACATACTTCTGTTTCACCAGCAACTGGGAGGACCAGTCTGCTATTGACCAACAGGCTGGAATGCTGTTAGCTGTGGCAATCGTCAGACTATTTGTTTTTCTGATGGGGTTCTGAAGTTTTTGGAAGGAGTGAGATGCCGCCATTTCTGAAGCTTGGAAGAGTCCAGGTGACATATAATATATCCCATGGTCACACTGCACAGTGAAAAATCATCTATGAGAGAAGATCAGAAGGGAACATGTTTTGATGTGTGTGGTAAAATATAGATAGTGTTATGTTGAAACCTGATATTTGAATGTTTGTAATAGAAGAAAAAGGGGAAGTCTGTTTAAGGAACACCAGTAGATCTACTGTCTAATAGCTTTTGTTTAAAAAATTATTCATAGTATTCCCAGTACTGTTTACAATGTTTTATACTACTTACATTGTGTTTTATGTGTATGTTTGTTTTATTAAGAACATGTATGTTACTCTCCCTTTAAAAACTGAGTGGGAATTAATAACATCCATTTATCAGGGTTTTACATACAATAGCCCTGATATTTAACTCTGTGTAATGCATGTTGAAAAGTCCTGAAAAGACAGACTTCTGGTTTGTGCTTCAGCAAAGAGTTAAACTGAGACGCAGAAAGAAGGGGACTATATAGTTATACAGAATATTGCCTTAGCATTCCCATCTCCCCAGTACACGTGCACCCACATATCCACAATATCAACTTCTGCAGTCTTCACCCCACTCACAGGAGGAGGAGACGACAACCTTCACCCAGTCACCTCTGTTACATGTGAAAGCACAACAAATGTCATCAAATCGTCAATCAAACATCTTTAAAGGACCTCCCAGTCAGAAAAGCAATGCACTAACAGCTCATCTCAGGACCAAACCTTCCTTCAGTAGGTCCATCGCTGTGAATTATGCAGCTCAACACTGAGGACTTATCCAACACCAAGTGTGATTACATCACAATGATTCTGCGGGCTCAAAACATTGATGTTCTTACACTATAAGAAACATATCTGGAGAGTGAAGGACATTGATCAAAGATCAACAGATATGTACTCATATCTGCAAGCCATCACTTTAAATATGGTCTTGTGATATACATAAAACATGACCTTAAGGATTCTATCCAGGTCCTGCCTTTCAGGAGCCCATACTCAATCTCCATCAAGATCTGTGATTGGAAAGTCATCAACATGTTAAAGCCACTGTCAATGGAATGGCCATGTCCAACATTACCAACACTAAGCCATCCTACAATCCATGCTGGCGATTTCAATAACCACCATTGCCAATGAGACTATAACAAGAATGACTGTGATGGCGAACAGTTGACACTCCAGCACCTCCAGACCAGCATCTCTTCTACGATGCCAAAGATCGTGGCATATTCAGGTTGTCCAGATGGAGGAAGTGCTACATTCCTGACCTTTGTTTTGTGCCACATGACATTAGTAGCCACCCAAAACTATCCACAAGACCAGTTCTCAATGACTTTCCCAACAGCTAAAACCTCCTGGTCATGATTTGCGTAGGTCTACAAGTTCCACTCGTTCTATCCCTCCCCAAGCCATGCTGTAATCTCAGTCTGCTGTATGGTGATGCTGTATGGTGAATGTATAGGGCTCAATAAAGCAGGTTCCACCATATTCCGCTGAGACCAGGTGCTTGGATGGGCCACACTGAGAATGCCATACTCAGGGCAGACTGCAAGAAATAGGGCAGACAATCCCCCAAACTGGTGGTTTATTCTATAATTAGATTAACCAAACCAGTAACAAAAGAGCTTCTGTAGTACCACACTGGTTAACAAGAAATCATACACAGTTCCCTTTAGAAATTCCAGCCCTCGGATCTCATCTAGACAACAAAGTCTAATATTGTTAGGGGTTACTGAAAACTCTATTCACCATACTTAAAGTTCTACCAATCCCAAAGAATCAGACACTTACCCAAATATCATGCTGTCAGCCAATTCTTAGTAAACTTACTAAAAATGTATTAATAAAAGAAAAAAAGAGAGTTATGAATGTGTAAGGAATCATATATATACACATTTGATTTTCAGTGTTCTTAGATCAGGATCATAGCAGTGATGCTATAGCTGCTGGTTTGCAAAAACACCTCTCTGGAATCAATTCAAAGGACTATAGTACAATAGGCAGTTCAGGTGTGGAGACTGTTAGTTTTTCCATGAGAATTCCAGGGTAACCCAAGTAACTACTTGGAGATCTCAGTACTATGGTTTAGACCTTCCCTGTTAAAGATTAAACAGATGTGAGATGAAAGGATCTGGCCAGAGATTTTTCTTTTATAGCTCTCTAGCAGTTGACAAGCCTCCTCACAGAAATTGTCACAGCAGAGCATTCCTCTGGGGAAGAATAGGCAATGTAGAAGTATGTGGACCTTTGATTTGAAGTTAATCTTCTATTTCCTATGCATACACCAGCAAACCTAGTTACACTATTAGACAACTGCTGGTCATTCATTATAACAGCGATAGTTAAGCTGAAGACAATGTAGATAATATTATTAGTTTCCTGTAGTATCTCACGTCTTTGATCTGAAGGTTAACTGAACTCCATTGCATGCATAACATAAGGCAATTAAGACATGAAAAGGAATTAACATCTAAAAGTTAATTGAGTTACTTTGGTAAATTTCTAACAAGATACAGCTAAACACAAACAAATACACTTAGCAACTATTCTTTGAGTTGGGGATTGCTAATTAACATTTATTTGATACCACTCCATAAGTGGATTGTCTTGATTACAAATGCAATGCCTCTTGTTAAGTTATTATGGGTCATACACAGGTTAGCTGGTCTGCCAGCATCACACCTGCTCATTACCACCACTTTGTAGGCCTACTAATATCGGCCACCAAATTGAGCATTGCAAGGGAATTCAGAAAAGCATTCATTCCTTTATGGATAGAAGAGAACGAGGCACTCCTCCAGCAATATCAAACTATTTAAAGCCCCAAAACTACAACGGCATTGCCTGAGTCTATCAACTCAGCAAGAAGAAAAAGATGGTGCAAAACCATGAAAGTGCTTGGCTTCACAAGATCAAGCTGCAAAGCCTGGATATTCCTTTGTCTTTTTAGGCAGTGTGGCTCCAGCAGCCTTCAAACTACCTCAAGTAAGTGGAGATACCGTCTCTGCATAGTTAATTGCCAGCTCCCATGTGCCAATGAATAAAAACATCAGGCAGCAAGTCCATAAACAACTTTGCTGTGCACTAAACCAATGGCAGTTGACTTCAGTAGATGAAGTGGACAAGGGTATCTCCAAGACTAAGTATGGGAAAGCAGCAGGAATGGACAGAATATATTAAAAATTCCTGAAGAATGTTGGTCCAAAGGCAGGGAGGTGGCTGGCAGACTTTTTCAGCAACATCAGCTTTTCTGGCATAATGCTAAAAGAGTGGAAGGTAGTTAAGATCTTAGCCATTTTGAAGACTGAAAAATAACCTATTGATCCCAAAGACTGCTGGCCCATTTCCCTCCTTAGCAGTTGCTATAAACTGTTGGAGATGCCCCTACTTTATAGTCCATACTAGAGGAATTAGTTCCCAAAGAGCAGGCTGGATTTAGAACTGCTCATAACTGCCGTGACCAGGTGCTGTCCTTAACCAGCTACATAGAATCTGGCTATCAGCAATAATTAAAAGCAGCAGTAACATTCATTGACCTTTCTTCTTCATAAGATATTGTATGGTGCATAGGTTTCCTGATAAAGTTATCATTAGTTTTCCTATGCCAATCAACAATCAGACTCATCACCAAGATGCTGAGTATACCTTGGTGAATCTGCCAGCAAATCACAGAGATCCATTTTAGCACTTGCACTATTCAATCTCTATACCAGCAACATTCTGGTCACATCATCCTGAAAATTCACTCTTGCAGACAACATTGTTCTAGCAACACAGAACATCCTCTGTAACGGCCACAGAAAAGGTGAACAACAACCTCCAAACATTTGAAATATACTACAAAGTTTGCTGACTGCATTGCCAGCTCCCATGTGCCAACTGAAACCCAAAGCTTCAGAAATACTCATCTATACCTTGACACTGAGATTAATGCTGTGTTCAGAACTGTTAGTGGCTTTCTCAGATCAATGCCAATACTGTGGCTCCCACTTTGGGCAGGCATTACGTCAGCCAATATCAGGCAAGATTCTGCTGTGGTCTGGGACCACAACAAGATCCTTGCTGCGCCAAACCTACCAATACATCAAGACTTCAGTTCACTACTGCTCTCCCAACTTGTGATCAGGAAGCCTTTCTGGATCCCTGCATCAATGCTGGCTCAAATCGTTGGCCACTTGTCACCTCCCAAACAAAACCTGATTGAAGATCAATGAAAGAAGTCCTAGGATTCTGCCTTCCCTGTAGGCAGTGGATTGCCTTCAAGTGCATTAGGCCAGCACTTGGAAGATGTGGATATCTCCTCCACAAATGGAATACCAAAGAATTGCCAAATTGTGATTGTAGTGACGTAGAAACCATGTGACACATCATAGACAACTGCCCCATTCACACTTACAGTGGTGGCACAAAGCTACCCCAGAAGCATTAGAATGGCTTTAGAATCTCAAAATTCAGTTATAATCCCACTCCATTGCTTTTCAAATACCACAGAAAAGAAAGACTCCGCCCACAAGAAGTACCTTTGTGTCATCTCATGTGAAGTCCCTGGAGTGGATTTTTTAAAACAGATTCCTATGTTTATTTTTAGTAATAACTTGACTATTTGTCTATTACTGTATGTATTAAAGAGAAGAGGAAGCTGTCCCTTTATGAATAGCCAGCTTCTCCAGTGCCTAGAGTGCACAGAGTGTCTGCTGCTGCTGTAAGAAGAGGCTGAGCAGGGCTTGACCTGCAAGAAGCTCCTAAAGCAAGAGGTTTGAATCCAAGCATCAACAATGTTCTCTGTGAAAAGCTGAGTCTTCTGATTAAGGATGTAACAAATTTGGATGCTCCAGTCAGATTATTTTATTCTTGGGCCCTTTTGAAAGAGTGCAGCTGTGCAGGCCACAAAATGGTGGTGACTGAAAACTTCCTGCTGGAGACTGAACCCTGTCTGTGCCTCTTAGTAGAGCAGGATCTCCTCGCCATGACTAAAGGACTGCAAATCACAGACGATGTTCAAACAAATATAAGGTGGGGGGGGAAGCCTCTGAGTTTGATGCAGCATTTAGAGTGTGAATCTTTTCGCTCAAGGGAAGGTGAGGGAATGTCAATGTTACTCCCATATCGATTATCAGATTCAGAATCTGATTCAGAAAGAGATAGGAGAATGGAAAGAATCTTTACTAGTTTTTGAGAATGGGGAACAGGTAGTGCTGCAGCAACAAAGACAACAGCAGCTTGGAGTTAAGCTGATGAAAACTGAATCAGTGAAGCCTATTGAACATGAAAGTAATAAGGAACACAGCCTCAGAGCCATCAAAACCTGCTAGCAGTATTTAGGAAAGATTTCAAAATTACAGGGCCGATTGGTGATTCCACACAAAAGGATAAGTTAAGTTTTAGTACTCTGAAACTGGATGAAAGAAGGGTTATCCAGAGCCAGAAATTATAGATGTGATTAGTGAAGTCAGCCCATGATTAAAACTCCAAAATTATCTGGAGGGCAAGAGTGATCTTATATTGGGGGCTGTTCATAAATTACATAACGCTGCTTCTGGTGACCCTTGTAACACTTTGTAACAGTGAAACAAACCGATCCACCCCCCTAATACATTACGCAATTTATGGACAGCCTCTTGCCCAAGCTAAGATAGAATTTACGAACACATTATTCTGAAGAAAATGCCACTGATTATCAGCAATTAACTAAGATTCAAGAACCCCAAGAGACTCCACTGGAGTTCCCAATACATGGAATGGATCTTTATGAAACAAAATTATCTTTGCGTCAGAGAAGACAGTGACTGAACTAGTCTCAAGTCATTTCTACCATCTATTTTGACTGCATTGGACAATGAGAATATTACCACTGACCTAAGATGGTGATTACAGGACTTAAATGTAGCTGGTGAATTTTTTTTGAAAAATTAAATACTGCCTGTAGCACTGAAATTGAACACCAGCAAAAATTAAGAGCATCAGGGAAACTGATCTCACCACTGGCAAAGAACATAAATTGCCAAAGCCAAATACATTAGTTATTCAGTTGGAAGAAAACAAGGAAGCAATCCAACAACTTGCTGTTACATGTGCTTGTAATATCCTCCTTGATCCTGCATGCTACATAATCTCCCTCGCTTCCAAACCCCATCTTTTCTTTCATTCCCTCTTCAATTAACCATTCCCTCAGTTTTACTCTCTAAACCAGGGGTCAGCAACCTTTGGCACGCGGCTTGCCAGGGTAAGCACCCTAGCAGGCTGGGCCGGTTTGTTTACCTGCTGCATCTGAAGGTTCGGCCTATCGTGGCTCCCATTGGCCACCGTTTGCAGTTTCAGGCCAATGTGCTGGCTGTCACTTCCCACCGCCCCCATTGGCCTGGGACAACGAACTGCGGCCAGTGGGAGCCGCGATTGGCCGAACCTGCCGACGCGGCAGGTAAACAAACTGGCCCAGCCCGCCAGGGTGCTTACCCTGGAGAGCCATGTGCCAAAGGCTGACGACCCCTGCTCTAAACTAATTCTCTACTAAGTGTGTGTGTGGGGGGGGGAGAACTAAGATGAGTTGGAGTGGTGCAAGCTCATATACTGAGGAACAAGGAATGCAAAGTCATACCTACAGAATGGGAGATTGTATCCTACAAATTTTAATTTGCAATTAGCCACCATTTTTTAACAGTGAGGGTGATTAACTATTGGAACAAACTACCAAGGGAAGTACTGTATTCTCCATCTCTTGATGTCTTCATATCAACATTGGTTCCCTTTCTGGAATAGATGCTTTAGTGCAGGGGTCGGCAACCTCTGGCACGTGGCTCGCTAGGGTAAGCACCCTGGCTAGCCGGGCCAGTTTGTTTACCTGCCGCATCGGCAGGTTCAGCCAATCACAGCTCCCACTGGCCATGGTTCGCCATCCCAGGCCAATGGGGACTGCTGGAAGTGGCAAGGGCAGAGGGATGTGCTGGCCATGGCTTCCCGCAGCCCCCATTGGCCTGGAGCGGCGAACCACGGCCAGTGGGAGCTGCGATCGGCTGAACCTGCCAACGTGGCAGGTAAACAAACTGGCCTGGCCCACCAGGTGAGTGTATGATGTGCATGCTGTGCTAAAATCATAATGCTATAACCTGCTTTTGTATATTCCTCCCCCCATCTCCACTTTTCTTATGTAATTTCCTGTGGCACCCTGGCTTGACATGCTCAACATACATTGTAATCTCTTTCATAGAAGCAGTATGGGTAAAATCCTGGCCCTACCAAAGACAAAATTCCTGTTGACTTCAATGTAGCCAAGATTTCATCCCATGTCTCTGCATCATGCACACTGAGATGATAATAATAGCAATAATAAAGGCAATCCCTGGTTTACAACTGCCAAAAGATTTCTGACTTTGTAAACTGGTTATCTGTAAGAAGTTATCATCTTATTAGTATCATGACCATGTATCTGGCTGTGTTCATCTACAACAACCGTATATGGTGAAACATACTTTCAATTTAAAAAAAACCAACCTGTTGTTAAGGAGGTGGCTTGATTGACTTACTCATTTATAACAATAGGAAACATTTCTTCAGAGAGAAAAATAAGCTATTAGAACCACTTGAAAGTAGAGCTTGAAGAGACACTAGCAGGATCCTCTATGTTTCTCCATTGCCTCATAAAATTGAAGATCAGCTGCTTTCTTGACTCAAAGGTCGGAAAGATGTTTGTTACACTCCAGGGGTTGAGAGTAGATAAATTTAATGAGGAGTAAGTCAACTGAGTGAAAAAAGAAGCAGTGGCAGGTAAAGAGAGAAGCATGTCTCTTAACTTACGAATTTGGGAGAAACATCTAACTGAAGGACACACTAAAATTAGTAGAGCACACAAATCAAAATGATCTGTAAATTATTGCTATGTGTTATAAACTCTCCTATAAATTAACTTTTTAAATTCAACAGTTGCATTATAAATTACAGCAAGAATGATTTTTCCAGTAGAAGATTTGGCTAGGATGGGGGGAATAATCACTACATATCACAAAATGTCCAACCATCCATCTCTCATACGGAGGCACAGATTGAGAAAAATGAATCAGTATGAATGTGAGCTGAACATTTCTGATCTTTCAAATCAAAATTTTACTAAGGCTGATCTAAGCTGTTAAATGAGAAGAGAGAGCTGCGGATATCTTTGTAGACAAGGTAGAAGACACATTGAACAAGATGGAGAATGGTAAAGCAGCTGGTGAAGATGAGAACTGCTGATATGATCAAGGCAGCTGGAGTGGAGATGCTGGAGTAGAGTGGCTTCGTACATTACTATGTGTTTACTGGGATTAAGTGAGAATACCATATCACTGGAGAACAGGATTGATTGTGCCTCTTTGGAAAGGTAAGGATGATGGAAATGATCCAAACACATACCAGGGCTTCACCCTTTTAATGTAGCCTCTCAAGGTCCTTTGAGACTTGAAGGCAAGGTTGAGATGCAAGGTGGAGGAAAATAAAGGAGGGAACAACATGGCTTTAGGAAAGGAAAAAGTACTAATAGATACAATATCTGCACTGAGTCAGAAGTTTGAAAGCATGATAAACTGAGAGCACAGCTACGGTGTAGAATTTATTAATCTTGAAAAACCATATACCTTTCTAAGCAACAATTCAGTCTTCCCTTTATACAGCTTCGGCCTTTCACTTTCAGATTTCCAGAACAAGTAATCCGCAGACAATGTTTTTCTCCTCAAGGCATAAATTGAAAAGGCTGGGTTTTTGCATAAATGGAGGAGGGGCTATTTTCATTCACCTCTTCTAGAGATTCCCAGGAAAATGTCTTATCATTGTATGCTCCAAACATCCATTCTTGTCTGGTCCATTACTCCTTTGAAATTCATAGCACTTCCCAGGTTTACATCTAGCCTGTTCTCACCTGTTCTGGAGCAGTTGTATACAATCCCGGCCCACAACAACTTATAAACCATTCATAGAGAAAACTAACATATACTGATGACAGCAAAGAGGAATTGTTAAATATGGTATCAGAGTGGACATCTGTGTTTGGAGACCATGGTTTACAGGTAAACTCAAAGAAAACTGAAGTTATGCAAGTAGGGAAGGTGGAAAAAGATCTATTGATTATTTTTTTAGGAGAGAAGCTGAAGCAGAAGAAATAATTTTTGTACTTGAGAGGTAAACTCAGAGCCATCATAGAGAGATCTGGAACTGAAAAGAAGAACCCAGTGTGCATTATTGGCAGTAAAAAGGTGCCAGGAGTATTGTGGGATCTCCAATTAAGTAACATCCTGAAAAGTGTCTGCTGCATGTGTTTGTCCCTGCCTGCTTTATGGTTTAGAAAAACTGGGTCTTATGGAGATAGAGGAAAAGAAGATGCAGATAGTATAAAATAATATAATGAGCAGAATGGCAGGCAAGGAGAGGGTACACAGAGTGCACATGGAAGAATTTAGGGAGAAAATGACTTTGGCATGCTCAGTGATTGATAGGCTTGAGATTGCTCATTTGAAGTAGGCTGGACATGTGAAAAGACTGGGAAAAGAACAACCAGCAAAGAAAGCCTGTGAGAAAGAGGACAGCAAGGAAGGATGTGGAAGACTAAGGATAAGATCTAAAGAGTCTGTCACAATAAGTTTGAATAGAAAAGGACCTATAAACCCTTGGTATGGACTGGAAGGGGTGGCAAAGAATTGTGACACTTCTGACCCCATGTTAATGGGAAAAGGAGTCAAGAAGTGATTATCGATCTTGGAGTATTAGATATACCATGCCTTTAAATCCTCTCTCTCACACACATACTCAGAACTGAAAATGCAAAGTCTAGATGCAGACATTTTGATATCAGAAAAGGAAGAAATCCCATCTTTGAGCTTAAGGCAGGCAACAAGATCAGATGGGGGTCTCAGCTAAATATAAAATATTTAAAGACATTTTATATCCTATCTTACTGAATGCTTGAAAACAAATCTCTTCCAAAATGGCTAAGAACTGCTGTTATTTCTTTATTAATGAAAAATGCCATTTTCTGATATCTGGTTCATAAATATCTCGTTACTGAATATGGATCTTCACATTTTGGAAAAGAAACCAAATGTTGTATCTCATGAGAATGCCCCAATGAGTGAAATTTTAAATACCAGACTACCAGGAGAGGGCCTAAATCAGCCATAAAAAACTGGCTTTATTAGAGGACAAATGGCCTAGAACAGGGGTCGGCAACCTCTGGCATGCGGCTCGCCAGGGGCCAGGCCAGTTTATTTACCTGCCGCCTTGGCAGGTTCGGCCGATCACAGCTCTCACTAGCTGCAGTTCACCACTCAGGTCAATGGGAGTGGGAAGCGGCGCAGGCCGAGGGATGTGCTGGCCGCGGCTTCCTGCTGCCCCCATTGGCCTGGAGCGGCGAACTGCGGCCAATGGGAGCTGCGATTGGCCAAACCTGCCGACGCAGCAGGTAAACAAACTGGCCCGGCCCACCAGGGTGCTTACCCTGGTGAGCCGCATGCCAGAGGTTGCCGATCCCTGGCCTAGAATATTCACCGGCTAATAGCTGTGACGGGTTGGATCACAGAACCCACCCTGGGAGCTGCCACCTGATGTGCCAAGACTACTCTGCTCCTGTTTTCCCTGCCAGCTCAGAACTCCAGCACCCTGTCTTGCTGAGCCAACAAAGACCCAGGGTCTGAATTTCTTGCCCCAAAACTGCAGCTTTACCTAAAGCAGCTAACAGAAGTGTGCTTGTCCTTAACATTTAGATGCCCAACTCCCGATGGGGTCTAAACCCAAGTAAATCGTTTTACCCTGTATAAAGCTTATACAGGGTAAACTCATAAATTGTTCGCCCTCTATAACACTGATAGAGAGATATGCACAGCTGTTTGCTCCCCCCAGGTATTAACACATACTCTGCATTAATTAATAAGTAAAAAATGATTTTATTAAATACAGAAAGTAGGATTTAAGTGGTTCGAAGTAGTAACAGACAGAACAAAGTAAGTCATGAAGCAAAATCTTTGGGGTCGGGAAGGAATTTTCCTCCAGGGTAGATTGGCAGTGGCCCTGGAGGTTTTTCGCCTTCCTCCGAAGGATGGGGCAGGGGTCACTTGCTGGTGGATTATTGGCTACTTGAAGTCTTTAAATCATGATTTGGAGCATTCAACAGCAGAGTCAAGGGAGACAATTAGTTCAGGAGTGGGTGGATCGGCTTATGTGGCCTGCATCTTGCAGGAGGTCAGACTAGATGATCATAATGGTCCCTTCTGATCTTGAATTCTATGATTCTATGATTCAAAATAAAATAAAATGCGCAAATCTATGTCTAATCAAATTGAATACAGATAAGATCCTCACCAGTTCCAGAGTGCTCCCTTTTACAGACTAATCTTTTAGCCTGGGTCCAGCAATCACTCACACCCCTTGCTGTCTCTGTCCTTCGTTCCAGTTTCTTTCAGTATCCTGGGTGGAGGTGGAGAGGCTCTCTCTTTAGCCAGCTGAAGACAACATGGAGGGGTCTCCCAAGGGTTTAAATGGACTTTCTCTTCTGGGTAGACAGCCCTCCCTCCCCCTGTGTAGAATCCAGTCACAAAATGGAGATTTGGAATCACATGGGCAAGTCACATGCTCATGCATAACTCAGGACTTGCAGGTTACAGCCATTACTCACATGCTACCTTGAATGTCCTCAGGTAGACTTCTTATGTGGATTGGAGTCTTCCAAGCTCTTTTGTCTATCAAGTGCTTCCTGACTGAGCACTGAACTTGCACATTCCTTTCCCAAGAAGTGACCAAATGTTCTAACTAAGGCTACTTAGAAATCAAGCAAGTATACAGCCAATGTTCATAACATTAGTAACTTTGAATACAAAAATGATACATGCATACAAATAAGATTAATACATTCAGTAGATCATAACCTTTATGGAGATATGTTATATGGCATATGTAGCATAAAACACATTCTAAGCATATTTCCATAAAACACATTCTAAGCATATTTCCATAAAGCCTTATGGGAGGTACCATCACAGCGGTCATAGATTTTAGCAGTGCTTTCTTTACAAAACCCCTCCAAATAGTGCATTTTGTTGTGACTTGGAGACCTTCAGATAGGGGGAATGGGATTACATGCCTGCAGCAATGGGTACAGGAATTTAAAACCTAGTTGGTTTCTGCTATTGGAAACATATCTCTGATTCTTGGAGAATTTAGCTTCAATGCAATTAAAAGGACTGTGAAAGCTGATCAAAGGATATAAACAATTAACAATGGCATTAAAAATAGTTGAATAAGATTATAAACTCTTGTGCCCGGGGTGTGGGACACTTTTCAGGGTTACCCGAGATGTCGGGGGTGAATCTGCTCACAGCGGCAGAGAGCCCTGTCTGTGCCCACCAAAGGAAGCTCTCCCCAGAAACCAGCTGCTGGCAACACCTGCACTCTGCCCTGGGCTCTGAGAGCCCCATCTTTTCCTCTGCAGGCTAACAATTTACACACCCACTTTGTTACACTTGAGTGTCCAGTCCCTTGTCTTCTGGGCATCTGCAATGTACACTGATCCGCTGCCTTCATAGAAGCTGTCCGCTCCAGTTTACTGGCTTCATCTCAGTTCATCACTCTCCCTAGCACAAGTGTTATGCCCACACAAAGCACTCGGGATCTTTTTCAGGGAAAAAGGCAGTACGCCGCATTTATTGAAAATACAAAAGTTAGCATATGCATTCTATTACACCACAGACACACACACAAGTCCTGCAGATGGTCTTTATAGTTACTTACCAGTCTGTCGTAGCTCGAGTCAATCTAATGGCCAGTTAGATTTAGCATGAGTGAGGAGCTGGGTTCTGTCGGTCACGATCCGTTGCTCCAAGGCTTTGCAGGACTGAACCCAGAGTTTCGCAGCAAAACACCCGATCTTTATAGTTGTAAATTCCCGTTTGAGTCTATGCATTTTGCAATGTCATCCTGTAATCATTAGTCCTTAAATGGTGTTAATCTTGGGTTTTTCTGCTGTTATCATTTGATGGTTATTGTCAGGCTTCCCATCGTTAGCTCCTATTTGTTGTCTCGCCTTCGGGGGTGCCTGCCTCACCTCTGAGGTCATCAATGCTGCTAATATGTTTAGCATTGGATACAATGGATGTTTTCTGATTGTCTCCTGGTATTTCCAAGTCTCTCACTTTTTCTTGACCATCTGGACATTTGTGATGGCTTTCACACTCATTCTTAACCATGCACACATCCTTTACTCACACCAAACAATTTTACAGAGACTTTCAAACAGGATAACATTTTGGAAAGGATTATATGGTTACTAAAGGGATTACAAAAGAACCATACACAATTTAGTTTGCAATGCATTCAAGAAGCAAGACCTTATAGCAAATACTGTAATGAAATTTTATCCTAAAACAAAAGGTGACCATAATCAGCCATAAGAACTATTTTGGTCTATTCCTGCCTTGAAATCAAAAAGTGTGCCTGCAGGATGAAATCAAATCATACATTAATATATTTAATACATACTACATTATTATAACCATCAATCATTATAACCTCTAATATAAATATAAAATCCTACTCCTACACAAGGAACTTAGCTGTATCTATAGTAAAACAAAATTGAAGTTTATATAACAGAACTTAAGATAGAGCTTCAAATAAAGGTAAATATAAGTATTTGGAAGCATAAGGTTCAGTGCTGGCCTTAGGGAAAATGGCGCCCTGGGCAAACTTTTGGTGCCTCTGGCCCCCATGGGCACAGTGCCCCCCATTGCCCTGGCCCCTGGCCCCATGGGCTCCCCATACTCCCCACTCCTCCTATGCCCCTAACTCTTGCAATCTTCTTCCTGGCCTTATTGGTGGGCCACCTGGGCGACCACCCAGGGGCACCCATGTGGCAAAACTGACCTGGAAGCACAGAGCCACTGGCATTGCTGCTCACTCCCCCAGCTAATGTTGCTCCTCTGTGCACCCTTAGGGGGTTGTGATGGGGGGAGTGAGGAACAGTGTCAGGGTTCCCTGAATCCAGGTCACTTTCCTCACCTGGGATGTGTAAGAGGAGGGTAGAGAGCAGCAGCTCCTGATGCTTGCCTCACAGCACAGCCCAAGTGGGAAAAGTGACCTGCATGCATGGAGTCCTTGGTGTTGCTCCTCACTTCTAGCCCTTACAGCCCCCAAGGGGGGCGGAGGAACATTGTGGGGGGAAGCAGTATCTGTGTATCACAACTCCCCTCCCCTCAATGTTCCTCCGACAGGAGGAAGCAGGGAGAAATCAGGGTGCCCCCCTCTCCCCCCAAGCAGCACTTCTCTGCCAGCCGGGAGCAGTTTCTGACTCTACATCAGCAGTGCACACCTTTGCACTGCTGCACGGTTCCCCCTTGACTATGGCGCCCCTGAGTGGTTGCCCAGGTGGTCTACCAATAAGGCCAGCCTGAAAAGTTACAAGTAAAAGAAAAACATAAACCATAATCTATAGCCTATACTTATAACCAAATAACTTTCCTGCTTAATAAGGTATTTCTCATCCAATGGATAGTTCTTACAGAGCTTATCTACACCAGAAAGCTGGGAGCCACCTTTTCTGAGATGGCCCCACTGGCAGAATGGCTTCTCCATAATAGATCAAATCTTGTTCCCTTTCCTCTTTCTTATACAGCTAAAGATTATTGTCTCTTGCCCCAAGGGGTCCTTTATTCAGACACTTTTCTTGAGGTTATTTTGTTTTTGTAAATCCTCAAGCCTGCACCCGGCCCAGATAACAAAGGGGAGGGTGAGTTGGCCAGGTGTACTGATAGGAGCAGGCTGCACTAGCCAAAAGGATTATGCAACCTGCATAACTGGGGGCACAGAGAAAGAGTGGGCTACAACCCATCCCTGGGCTACAACCCATCCCCACGTTCCCCTTGAGTTGGTGCTGCTCTGTACTGCCCTCTAGTCAGGACTCTGCCAAAGAGGCACAGTGTAGCTTAGAACTTGTCAACATTTATTCCTCAATTGGGCAGAAAGATCACTATGAAGAAATTCAAGGAACCTATTTCCTCCAGAGACTGAGAGCACTGACTGTGAGTAATTATGACCTGTCAACAAGTTTCTGTCTTTTTCTAAGCTATTTTTGGGAATGTATGTCCCACCTCGTCACTGTTCTCAGAAAGTATTTGTGACAATGCTTAAAACTAAAATCAAATAAATTAATAAGGCAACCCCCCTAAAGAGTAAACCTGTGAGATCAGGACAGAAAATACAGATATCACATGATCATGATTGTCACTACCATTTTCAATACAAACAGTTTACCAACTGGCTAGGGAGGATGAATAACTTGGGCAGGATGGATAATTATATGGTGGGGGGGAAACAATCATGAACACCCAAGCAAACAGCAGTAGAAGTTGGCCCAGATCTCTTAGCTAACAATCTGTTAAGAAAGAAATCACCCTTTGCACTGCTGTAACTCAAAGTTTGGCCCTATATCCTTAAAACCTGGGAGGAAATATCCAGATCCAGCTGCTTGCTTTGGAAAATATTTTCTGGATAATTTAAAGTGAAAGATTGGATTCATGTGCCATGCGCATACCAGAGTGGCAGTATAGCCTAGTGGACCGAGTAGAACCTGGAACTACTGAAGTCAACTTTCAAGTCTTCACTTGACAGCGTTGGCCAACATACTTTAGCAGCAATATGGTGTTGTCTTTTTGAGGCCTAGTCAGAAAGCTATAAACAGGACACGGGCGGAGGTGTGGGGGCTCAAAGTGATTGATCTAGGAAAGAGTCAGACTGTTCAGACTCTCCTTGAATTTGTTCATTCAACAAAATGTATCCTGCTTCATTTCTAGTCAGAATCTAGCACTCAGAACATGGCACTCATCAGAAGTTCAAGAGGGAAAACACTTGAACTGGCACACATCCATCTACTTCAGCTAATGAATATGAGTTGTTGTGGAAAGATGCTGAGCACCTCCAGATTGCTTTCATTCCGCATTGACTACAAATGCTGTGAGGGTATTCAGTGCCATGCAGAATTAGGCCCATGTCGAGCTTTATTCTGCAAGCATATGGTGGTGAAATTTTTAGAGCAAATAATAAAGAAAACTTCTGAAAACTCAGAGACTGAGTCAAACTTTGATGCGATTTAAAATCTGTGATATTTTGGAAAAATAGCTCTTTGCTCTTTGCTGAGCCAATGGAGTTTAGCCTGAGCAAATACAGCAGATTCAGGGTCTTTGTGGTTTTTGATTTCCATGCTTACCTGTAGGGCTATTTAAATAGCTGACTTTGTTTAGCGTACTTAATTGCTCAAATGGTGGCTATCGCCTCATTACACAAATGGTCTTTGATATGCATAGATCTCTGTTGTGTCTCAGCTATTATTCAGATAAATGACACCTGATTACATTGCTTTTCAATGGCATTAACTTACATGTTTGTAGGAGTCTGGTGGGATTGAGTTTTATAGCCACTTTAATTTGTAGGCTTTTGACATCGCTTTGGGATAACTTGTCTAATTGCCTGTTTCCTCATCAGAATGGAGGATGTTTTGAAGCTGACATCAGTGTGGACATTATGCTATGAGGAGTTTCTTTGGCTTGTTATAAACAGGAGTTTTAGTGTTGTTAGTCTTTTTGTACTTGTCATTGAATCTTGTCTCCGTGCACTAAATGCCTCTATTTACATATTAAGAATGTTGTGGAAAAACAGAATATGTATTAAATAAAAATTCATAAAAGGACCACCTATCTGGCTATCGGTGGGGGAGATTGCATCCCCTGATTATTCTAATGCAGATCATTCTATAAAGAGAAAGCAACCATGATAAAAGGGGCTGAAAGAACAAAGTGTTAAGATATCTTTCCAAATGCAGTTTTTTCTAGTGACAATTTGTTTTCAGAAATTAACTTTTGGTGCATCTGAGATGAAAACAGTGATCATGTCTGAACAGGGGTTCATTTTGAATAATTAGAAAATGGATGAACCAGTGAATCCAATCCTGCATTCCTTGAGAATCCAAAAGTCCCATTGACTTGAATAGGAGGTTTTGGCAGACAATGTTTGAGGTACCTTTTCTAGCCCCTTCCCTTACAAAGGGAGAGCAGTGCAATCCTAAAAAGGACTGCTCTATCACCTGGAGTGTTGCTGAGTTTCCCTGCTGACCTTGGGTCAGGGATGGGTGACCAATGTCCCAGGCCACCTGCCTGCAGGCTTGTGACTATGACTGCCAGTAATCATCTTCACCTGTTGCTTTGTCACTATCCCATTGCCACAGGAATTTTGAAGAGAGATATCCATGAGTGATGTGTGAAGCTATAGAATCATAGAATATCAGGGTTGGAAGGGACCTCAGGAGGTCATCTAGTCAAACCTCCTGCTCACAGCAGGACCAATCCCCAACTAAATCATCCCAGCCAGGGCTTTGTCAAACCTGACCTTAAAAACCTCTAAGGAAGGAGATTCCACCACCTCCCTAAGTAACCCATTCCAGTGCTACACCACCCGCTTAGTGAAAAAGTTTTTCCTAATATCCAACCTAAACCTCCCCCACTGCAACTTGAGACCATTACTCCTTGTTCTGTCATCTGGCACCCCTGAAAACAGTCTAGATCCATCCTCTTTGGAACCCCCTTTCTGGTAGTTGAAGTTCATTAAAGAGTCGTTGCACTGGGACAATCCCATTCTCTCAGCTGCTGAAGTTTGGCCGAGTGGCACAAAGGCTGTTACAGCTGACTCCTGTAGTGCCCCATCATGCCTTTCACCTTCGACAATACATCGCTGCACTGCTTTTCAAGCTGTTGGACCAATATATGGTCTCTTTCACCTTGGCTACCAGAACAGTCTTCGTATGCTTGGGAGGACAACCCCTAAATCACTGTCAGTTTCCACTCTTTTGCTTACTGGGGTGTGTCCACTGTCTCATTCTTACAGCTACTTGGAGCCACAGGTGAGAGCTGGGTGTACAGTGAGGACCAGAGAGGAAAAGAACCACTCAAGGAGTGCAGCAGCTTGAATCACTCAAAGGTACTACCTATCCCATACACCGCAGGAGGTTTGAGTACACAGGAATTAAAAGTTCAGGTCCAGTACATACATGTGTTAAATGTATGCCAGTGTTGTCATAAGCATCTCACACCCATTATGGAGTATATCCATTCTTTTCTTTAGTGTCTCAGCAAATAATGGAGCTAGAACAGTCTTCTCCCTGTACACTTCATTTAGAAATGTGCTTTCCCTTAGAGCTATCCAGCTCTTCTGACTGGTGCAGGGACTGGACCATCCTTATGCTGCCTCGTTTGCGCTCTTTACTGCCTAGTACTGACAGTGGTGCTAGCTCTGCAATGTCTGCCTGAGTGCAAGGATTCCCAATTTTGCCAAAGTAATGCAGGATAAAAACCAACAGTCATCTTTTCTCCTTCCTTCCTTGTCCCTTGTGGCAATCCACAGAGTAATCTAAAACAAAGTGTCAGACCATGACCATGCATTAGTATAAAAAAGACCGATTTCTTCTTTCATCTCTCCTTCTGCAATTCCATTGACATCACAATGCTGCACAGGTGTAAATCAAGATAGAATTTGGCTCAAAGAGAAAAAGAAAGAGCAGAAGACTGCCTAAAGAAGAAAGTATTGATTTAGCAAGATCAGTCCTTAGAAGGCCAAAGAACAAAGTGTCACCCTGTCAGGGTAACTACATCTGTATTTCCTCACTGTGGTACCTCCAGGGCACCTGCCTAAAGTTTTCTAGCTTTCAATGGTTACCTCTCATGGGTGGAGACCTGCATCTAATTACCTTCTGATCAGTGATTTAAGGCTGCACAGCGCCCTGCCCTAGACTGCAATATCTCCAGCAAGCCACTTTGCCCGAAAGCCCATGCTTTTCTTTCTCTCTGACGGCTATGAACAGCATATTGCCAGCAGTTACAAGTTACCACCCACCTCCTGCTAAGCAACCACATTTGTTCTTAAGGTAAAGCATTACAGAGAAAGCATATAAAAACAATACAAGAACATACACACATGCTAAAAAGCTTACCAGAGATCGACCCCAACTCCAACATAGGGTTCTGGCAGATGTCACTCCTTCAAACTCCACAACTGGGTTTTCCCAAGTTCATATCAGTTTTTAGATCAGGAACCAGCACCAAGGATGAGGAGATCAGTCATTTCTTTATATAGCCTAGGCCATTGATCTCCAATAAACAGGAAAAGGTAATCACCAATTGATGGCTCTCACTCCAGGGTGCAGCTTCATATGGCTGTTTTTTGAGGGGGGGAGAGAGTTGACATAACTGGCATGGTATTACCCACCCTCCAGGGATTCCCCAAGAAAACCATTTCACACATATTGTCTTAGAAGTCCTTGCTTGTCTAGCATATTTCAATCCAGTCATTTGAACTCTGCACTTCCTAGGTCTCACATCTGTCACAGGAATACCATATGAAGGTGCTTCATAATACAGTTTGTTTTGTTGCCTTGTCTGCCCTGGTACAGTACTTGTATAAGCCTGCAAGGATACAGGTCTTTCTAAGTCATTCCACGACAGCTTAGGGGTCTTTGCTTTGCCACAGTTTGATAGTGGCCATCATACCAGACAAGAGCAGAGGAGCCACTAAAGTTTATCTTAACATGGATGTCTGTGTTGTCTTCCAGGAAATGTGTTATTTGAGATAAGGGTATCCGAAGATGTGTTATGCATTCTATTATTTGCAGTGATTTTTTTCCAAAATCATAATGTTGGACATCTTCAAAGAATATGCTTGCTTTCACATCTCATCCAGCACTGATTCAAATCCTTAGGGAACAGAACACTCAGTCATTCAAGGGTCACATACCAGCAAGTTAGAATGATGCTCTAACATATGTAGAGAAGAATAAAAGAATTTGAATCCAGACATTATGCTTTCCTAAGCAAGGGCCCAGTTTGCCAGAAAGGTCATGGAAGAATGACAAGGAGGCATTCATACATTATGTTGGTCATGTGGAAGATGTGCTATATGACTGTAATATTACCAGCTAGCAAGTTCTTTTTCCTTAATTAGAGAGGATTTGATCCCTTGTGAATTGCAAAGAGGTGAAATTGAAAAATACAAATAAAAAAGAAATTCAGGAGCATTAATGTTATTTCTCACGTTGTCAAGGCTGAATCCCCACTCTGTCACTTCGAGTGCAGAAGGTGGGGGCCCGCAAGGATTCTAAAAAAATAATACTTGCTACTCCGGGCTTGTACTACACTCCCAAGGTTACAGCTTTTCTCTGACCTTGGCTTGGTAAATGCTGCCACCACCCAAATGCAGAAAAAAAAACAAAAACAAAAAAGCAACCCTTGAACCAAGGAATGAACACTTGGGAATTCCTCCCTGTGGGGTACTCTCAATCCCTTTCACCACCACCCCCTCCGGAAAGAGCTGCGGAAAAAAAACAAAGGAAACTATCTGTAGCCACCAGCTAATCAAACAGCATATGCATAAACCTCTTAGGACACCAAAAATCCAATCCTGTTCTTAAAAAAGGTAAATTTTATCAAAAACAAAAAGGAAAAAAATACATCTGGAATTTAGGCTTTTGCTAGATTTTAAAAGAGCAATTCCAAAAATTAAGCACCCTAACTAGCTTTCTTGGGGGTTCAGCTTAAAGGTTACAAGCAAGCCAAAGCATCAGGGGTTAGCACAGAGGAGATCCACAAGCCAAAATAAGAGACAAACCTGATTGTGTCTAACTAAACATTCCATATCCAAATAATTTATTTTAGGTATGGAAGATACTTTTTCATACCTGGTTCAAACCTTACACAGCATTTCTGCTTATAGCATTGCTCCATGTCCCTCCGGCTCAGAGAACAACAGACAAAGGGAAAGTTTCTTTCCCCATTTTAAAAAGTTATAGCCTTCCCATTGACTCTTTTGGTCAGGTGCCCACTTTCTTTTTCTTTACCTGGGGGACTTTTTAACCCTTTACAGGTAAAACAAATAGAGAACAGCTACCATGAGGGATTTTACAGCTAATTGGCAGGTTGGGTATCCATCAAAGGAAGCTACCCCCCTCCCCTCATTATCACACATGTGTAACAGGCATTCGGATACCACAGTGATGGTTGCAGTATAACAGAGATCGGCAACCTTTGGCATGCAGCCCATCAGGGAAATCTGCTGGCAGGCCAGGACGGTTTGTTTACCTGCAGCGTCCACAGGTTCAGCTGATCGCAGCTCCCACTGGCTGCAGTTCACCATTCCAGGCAAATGGGAGCTGCTGGAAGCAGTGGCCAGCACATCCCTCGGCCCACACCACTTCCTGCAGCCCCCATCGGCCAATCGCAGCTCCGCGGACACAGAAGGTAAACAAACCGGCCCGGCCCGCCAGCGGATTTCCCTGACGGGCTGCGTGCCAAAGGCTGCCGATACTGCAGTATAAGAACCTGAGGAGAACAATGACAGAAAATTCTCTCCCATAAATAGCTCTGTCCCCAATAGTTTAAGCCCACAATACACAATCTAGCTCCCTACTTCCCCATATTAGAAGCAGTGAAAAGGATCCACTCTGTGTGGGGCCAAAAGCAAAAGCAAAGAAGAGAGCAATAGTGAAGAGTGTGAAATGAGATTAGAACATCCCTTTCTTCATGCGTCTCCTTTTTCTATAACATAACAAAAGTTTCTTAATCTCATTTCTTCTGTGTCCATGGCCACCCAGTGGCAATGTCTTCAGACAACTTCTGTTCTCAAATAAGCTGCCAAGTAATAAAAATAAAAATCATATAGCAGCAAGGCCTCCTTTAACACTGGCTTTTCCATAGTTCTCATTTTAATGTGAACCCTTTTCTCTGCCCAAACATATGTGCACTGTCCTGTTTATTTTCTTTTAAAAGGCTGGTTTGATTCAGTATCCAAAGCATCCAAAAGAGAGAATTTAGTCTGGGAAGCCAAATCATACAGATTGTATTTATTTAGCCACTCCAGCTAAAGAAAAGTGGCTTCCAGGAGGTAAGCTTTTCTGAAAGATTACAATTAGTTGCAGGAAATTTGGCCTTGAACCATGTCTCAGGGTTAGAAGTAGTATTAACTGCTAAGTATTTAACTGAACTCTCTGTCTATTTGGAATGGGAAGAGGGGTGCCAGCTGGGCCTTCATTTGTCTATTCCCTCCTATACAAATGGCATAGAATTAAGAGAAGGTACTACTGTAACCAGACAAGGAACCAATGGCTCAGGTAATTCTAGAGGATAAGATGACAGGGTAACAGTGATAGTGAATAAGCAGACCGTGGGCCAAATCTGGACTGCCAGTTGTTTTTGAACGGACCCTCACATCTTTTTATTTACTTATTATTATTGTTAATATTTTTTATTATTTTCTCTGAAGTGTGGACCTTGACTGTACCTTGACAAGAAATTTGGACCTTGACAGAAAATAATTGACTACCCATGTAGAATATACAAGGATGATCAGCAAAGAAACCTACCTTATTGAGGTCAGGGGGTGTAGGGATGCAGTGAGAAAAGCCAAAAGCCGGGTAGAGATGGACCTTGCGAAGGGAATTAATACCAATAGTAAAAGGTTTTTTAGCCATATAAATAGGAAGAAAACTAAGAAAGAAGAAGTGGGACCGCTTAAAACTGTAAACGGAGTGGAGATCAAGGATAAGTTAGGCATGGCACAATATCTAAACGAATATTTTGCCTCAGTCTTTAATAAGGATAATGAAGGGCTTAGGAATAGTGGCAGAGTGACTGATGGGAATGAAGGTATGGGGTTGGAAATTACAGTATCCGAGGTAGAAGCCAAACTTGAACAGCTTAACGATAGTAAATCAGGCGGCCCGGATAATCTTCATCCTAGAATATTAAAGGAATTGGCGAGTGAAATTGCAAGCCCGTTAGCGATAATTTTTAATGAATCTCTGAACTCGGGGGTTGTACCGTTTGACTGGAGATTAGCTAATATAGTTCCTATTTTCAAGAAGGGGAAAAAAAGTGACCCGGGTAACTACAGGCCTGTTAGTTTAACATCTGTAGTATGCAAAGTCATGGAAAAATATTAAAGGAGAGAGTAGTTACGGACCTTGAGGTCAATGGCAATTGGGACAAATTACAACATGGTTTTACGAAAGGTAGATCGTGCCAAACCAACCTGATCTCCTTCTTTGAGAAAGTAACAGACTTTTTAGACAAGGGAAATGTGGTGGATCTAATATATCTTGATTTCAGTAAGGCGTTTGATACGGTACTGCATGAAGAATTACTGGTTAAATTGGAAAAGATGGGGATTGAAATGAAAATCCAGAGGTGGATAAGGAACTGGTTAAAGGGGAGACTGCAGCGGGTCGTATTGAAAGGTGATCTGTCGGGTTGGAGGGAGGTTACCAGTGGAGTTCCTCAAGGTTTGGTTTTGGGTCCGATCTTATTCAATCTATTTATCACTGACCTCGGAACCAAAAGTAGGAGTGGGCTGATAAAGTTTGCGGATGACACGAAGTTGGGAGGTATTGCCAATTCGGAGAAGGATCGGGATATCCTCCAGGGAGATTTGGATGACCTTGTTAACTGGAGTATTAGTAATAGGATGAAATTCAATAGTGAGAAGTGTAAGGTTATGCATTTAGGGATGACTAACAGGAATTTTAGTTATAAGCTGGGGACGCACCAGTTGGAAGTAACGGAAGAGGAGAAGGACCTCGGAGTCCTGGTTGATCGCAGGATGACTATGAGTCGGCAATGTGATGTGGCCGTTAAAAAAGCTAATGCGGTCTTGGAATGCATTAGGCGAGGTATTTCTAGTAGAGATAAGGAGGTGCTAGTCCCGTTATACAAGGCGTTGGTGAGACCTCATTTGGAGTACTGTGTGCAGTTTTCGTCTCCCATGTTTAAGAAGGATGAATTCAAACTGGAACGGGTACAAAGAAGGGCCACTAGAATGATCCGAGGAATGGAAAGCCTGTCGTATGAAAAGAGACTTGAGGAGCTCGGTTTGTTTTCCTTAACCAAAAGAAGGTTGAGAGGAGATATGATTGCTCTCTTTAAATATATCAGAGGGATAAATACCAGGGAGGGAGAGGAATTATTTCAGCTCAGTACTAATGTGGACACGAGAACAAATGGATATAAATTGGCAGTCGGGAAGTTTAGGCTTGAAATTAGACGAAGGTTTCTAACCATCAGGGAAGTGAAATTCTGGAACAGCCTACAGAGGGAAACAGTGGGGGTGAAGGACCTCTCTGGCTTTAAGTTTAAGCTTGATAAGTTTATGGAGGGAATGGTTTGATAGGATAACACTATTTAGTCAATAGGTCAATAACGTGCCGCCACTGGTAATTAGTACCGAGGGTCAATGTTGGGATATTGAAAGTCTTTTTCCCGAGTGTCTGGCTGGAGAGTCTTGCCCGCATGCTCGGGGTTCAGCTGATCGCCATATTTGGGGTCGGGAAGGAACTTTCCTCCAGGGAAGATTGGCAGTGGCCCTGGAGGTTTTTCGCCTTCCTCCGCAGCATGGGGCAGGGGTCGCTTGCTGGAGGATTACCTGCTACTTGAAGTCTTTAAACCAGGATTTGGGGACTGCAACAGCTGAGTCAAGGGAGAGAATTATTTCAAGAGTGGGTGGGTCAGCTTTTGTGGCCTGCATTTTGCGGGAGGTCAGACTAGATGATCATAATGGTCCCTTCTGATCTTAAGTTCTATGATTCTATGATTCTATGATTCTTATAGATGCTGTATGGACAAGATGAAAGGGGCTTGAGGGAAAGGAGGTGATCCCTGACACACATTCGGATGTATTGATAGCCTGAGAATATGACATATGTGCCTCATATCTAGCATATAGAACCTCTATTCATCTCATCTATTCCCATTGGAACTTAAAAATCTTCTTGGAACTGAGAGATAATGGCCAATGTAAATCATTGGACTGGGGTGACAGGAAGACATTGAGTATGCACTAAGGAGCAGAAGCCAAAATTCATACCTTTCTGCCCATTTAGGCTCCTAAATCCATTTTTAGGAAACTCATTAGATGTGGCACGGTTTTCAAAAGTACTGAGCACCCACAACTGTTGCTGAAGACAATGGGAGCAGCTGTGACTTTCAGTGGGAATTGGCTGAAATGGGTTCAAAATAATTACAAAAAAAGAAATAGAAATTGCTAAGGATAAATATAAACAAAAATGTGCATAAAGGTCCGAGTTAAATACGACTTATGGATCCATAACATCTGAGGTCTTTTAAAGCTGGGTTTTGTTTTTGGTTTTGGTTTTTTTCTTAATGTAAGATGTACTTTTTTTTTTAACATTTAAGCCAAGGTATATCCACCCGAATATAAAAAAGTGTACTGGTCTCTTGTTAATTGAGCCTTGCCAAAAACTGTCTGAAGTCCAACAATAGCAACAGTGAGGCCTCAGCTCAACCATTCATCTCTATCCAGCAGGTGATGAAATCACATTGACTTCAATGTGTGCTTTAAAGTGAAGCATGTGCTTAAGTGATTTGCTGAACAAGTACAGACTTGAGCACATGCTTTGCCAAAATGGCCGCTAACAACTGAAACTCAGCCCTCTGCCACACCATTCTCCTCAATGGGGTGTACTCATTGCCTCCGTCCCACACCCTTTGCTTCTAACTAGGTGTGACTATCAAAGATTATTTTGGCAATTTAAGTGTTAATACCATTATTAAACATGGGCAATTTTTCCTTCTTTCCATTCAGCCTTTTCCGTGAGGATATTAAACATGAAATCTATGTTGATGTAATTTAAAGCAGAATAGCCAAGATGAAAAAGTCAGGAAAAAGAAAACATATGTTTCCTGAAGTCACACTGAAAATCCTGTATGTTTTAAAGCATACATTAAACAACATAAACAGAAATATATATTAAGCTACACTGTGATGGTAAATCAAAAGCAACTGTTGTCCAAAAGACATCTGGATATTTATTTAGTCATAGCAAAACAAACGAAAGCGGTAACTTGCTCACATACATAGCTCATCTGGAGTTTGTTCTGGAAATATCAGGCTATCTTTCTTTCTGTTTCCTAGTGCTCCAAGGGGTGATAATTTTCTCCCTTTTCCTGGCCATCACTGAACTCCACATGTTTGGTTTATTATTTTATAGGAATCTTTCCCAACATGAACTCCTTGTAATCAGCCTTGAAATCTTCCAGCTGAAAGGCCTAAAGGTGGTCCTTTTGCTTTTGGCTGCTGCAGGTGGTACATCCCTTTCATCTAATAAATAGTCAGCTCCTTGTATGTAGTTTTCCCCTGCTTTCTCTTTTTCTTATTTCTGAGGTGGTGATGGATAGTTCCATGAACAGGAATAAAAAATACTATATTTGTGCATCATGGCCACGTTAATGTTGCTGCAGCAGCCTTAACTTTTGCATATCCCGTGCATATGTTTTTACTTTTACCTGTGCAGCCTAAATTGTTATTATGTATCTGTTTAATTATTTTGCATGCAGTAGCTATACAAATGCAAATCACTGTAGTAAATCAAAGTTCAGATTGTGAGATAAAGCACTCAAACATCAGGAAATATCAGAAAGAAAGGTTTAGTCTGGAAACACTAATTTCCATTAACAATGGAAGAAAGAATAGAATACTGAGTAGGAATGGCCACAGTTTTTCTATTTAAACTGTTTTTTTAGTGGAGAATTGGGTTTTTGGTGTTGTAGGAAGAGAGCCTGAGACATAAGCCCTTGTATCAGAGGCCTGGTATGTGGCCTAAGGCCTGGGCTAAAGTAGTAGTTAGAGCTTTACTGATATAAAGCAAAGACAAGCTGTGAGCAAAAGGCAGGACCTGCTCACAGAATCTGTCAAGAACAGGGCTGATTTTGCAAAAATACACATTCCTAAGAAGTGCTAGGCACCGAGTACTCACCCAAACATATCCTGATATCAAGTGGAACCTCTACCAGAACATCCCGATATTAAGGATGGTACAAAAACATTCCATAAGTATAACAGGAACACACTGACCCCTCCTAAAAGATAAGGTCAGCATGACAGTACGTAATAAAGATCTTTTGACCGAACCGACATGTACAAGCTGGTGGGTGATAAGTAGCCATGTCAGGGGGTAATAACTAACTATGTCAGAGGGACAGTACATAACTTGTTTGTATAAAGATTTCTCTCACAGGGAGTGTCTTTGTCTAGCCTAGGGAGTAATGGAAACTCCCGCCGTTCACTGAGCTGTTCCATTGTCATGGGCATACGTGTATTAGTGGTCTGGTAGAGTCTGTGGGATACTAGTACCGTGTTTCATTGACAATAAACCTGGCCTGGTGCCTTCGTGCCTTGACAGATCTTGTGGTCATTGCGTGGTTCACTCGAGGGCTGCTGTACCACTGTCTGCTCAGAGCTGGGGCCGCACACAGGGAGAACACACACACACACAACCAAACATCTAATAACATTTGGCTAAATTAAATTTTTTGCAAAAAGCATCTGCTTTCTGCCAAAAAATGTGATTTTTTTCATCTAAAAATGAAACACTTCAAAACTGAAATATTTTGGCCTCTGGATGCCTTATGGGAGTTGCAGTCCATTCTCCTCTTTGGGCTGCATTCCCCAGACAGACTTAATCTCTGTTGATGCAATATGGCATTGTGACTGCCATGATGTGGTGCATCATGGGAGATATAGTCTGATCATGATGTCCTGTCTATTGAGGAGAAAGGGAGCATAAGTTATTTGAACTACAGCTCCCATATGGCATTTTAGCATCAAATCATGCAATTTTTGATTTTTTTGGGAGGTCTGGGGAAAAACAAAACAAATTATTTTCCAACTAGTTCTAATAATGACAAAAATAGCTATTCCTGATATAAATATGTCATAATTTTAATATCTGTTTTCTTGGGCCCCTCTAGGACTAGATGCAAGAGTTGTGCACCCCATTGGAAAACAGACTCTCTCACTTCCAGGGCTATGACGCTCCCTTTTCTAGCCCTGCAAGACCTCAAGATAATAAATTTCGAAGTCATAGCATGTTTATGTATACAAATCTTGCTACTGATCCAGGACTGACTCTTAAACAGCCTTGTTCGGAAGCCGAATGAATTTTGGGATAGAAACCAAATTTATGTGGAGAAGGAGGAAACATTTTTGTGGCAATTTTTAAAAAATGGCATCAGGTTGAAGCTGCTCAAGGAATAGGAGTGTTAGAATAAATCTTGGGGTGAGTGGTGCATTGGTAGGAGGGCAGATGATGCAGTCAAATATGCATGATATATTAATTTATTTACATAGTTCTGCAGTTTATCACATAGTTCTGCAATTTATATATATTTTTGGATTTGGATATAGCAATGGATATATTGGTTTAAAGATATAAATGTAATACCTCTATCAATTAAAGTTCCACATTTATCCAAGTTAGCACTCGTGAGAAGGTTTAAATGATTTGTTTAGCCAGTAGCATTAATTGGTTTGTGCGAACTCATTTAGGCCTGAATTACACCAGGGAATATCCAGTAAAAAAAAATGTCTCAGGTAGTCTAGAGCCTGGTTTATGCTACCAACTAGGTTTTGAATCTGTATAGAATTTGGGTGGAATTTCCCCTAGTGTAGACCAGGACCGAGGGCAGTTTGGGGATGGGGAAGCCCTTTCAAGAAATTACTTTTTAAATGTTCATATATTGATAATAGGGTGCAAATTGTTAATAGTTAATCCATGATTAATAGATGTTTTCATAAATCATTAACCAACTGCTATTAGCTGTTATAGAGTCCAGCAGGTCAATAACTATGGCTTAATAACATCGCTAGCATTTTCTACCTTTCTCTTTGAGAAAGCCTTTCTGCCCATATGAACGCTATATAAACGCACAGTATGAACACTGCTTCTATTCCCAAATGTTATGCCACCAAACCCTTGCCTAAAAAGGGAGAAATGCCAGAGTACACTCTGCTATTGCCATTCATTTTATATGGAAGAGTCTCAGATGCCACAGTGAAGAATATGAGGTGCAGTATCACACCCTCATGTTGGCTGCAACACTTCTTGAGTTAGGAAATTGTCATCTATAATGTTTAGAGATTCCAAGGATGTTTTAGTACTGGCAGCATGGGACTTCCAGCATATGTCACTCAAATTGAAGTCCCCCATGATCGCACAGTTTCCCAAACATACATACACTGTGTAGATAGGTGCATAAGGAAGAGGTCATCCTGATCTCTAGTGTGATTTGATGGTCCGTAGCAGACAGCAGCTAGTACTACATCTTGTGCTTTATCTGTTAGGACATTGATCCACAAGGCGAGGTGAAACTTAGATCAATAGCTCATCAGATTGGTTTGAGGCTACCAGGGACAGAGATTATATGGAGGGGAGTCTGTCTTTGGAATTACATCTTAATACTGTATTGATAAGTACAAGTGTGATATAAACTCTTAAATTGAATTGCTAACTGAGGCTGATAAGGTAGGTGAGGTAATATATTTTGTTGGACCAATTATTGTTGTTGCGAGAGACAAGCTTTTGAGCTACACAGAGCTCTTCTTCAGGTCTGGGAAAGGTACTCAGAGCATAACACCGAAATATGAGGTGGAACAGATTGTTTGGCATAAGAAGTTAACACATGTTGAAAGAGACTATTCAAGGTGAAGTGGCCAGTTAACACCCCAGTAGTCATAAGACAAAAAGAGAGGTTAGTGGGTTACAGATTGTTGTAAAAAATCATAAATCCAGTGTCTCTTGACTCCATGATTTGTTGTGTCTATCAAAGTTGTGAATGTAAACTCCCAAGCTCATCTTTTGGAGCTGGGTGCAGGTTTCCTTTGAGGATTAGGACTGGCAGATATGGAATGATCACTTTATGTAAAGTATCGGGGGGTAGCCGTGTTAGTCTGTATCCACAAAAACAACAAGGAGTCCGGTGGCATCTTAGTCTTTATGTAAAGTGTTCACCCACAGATGATACGGTGTTTTTGTCTCTCATCATTTTTCTGTGTGCATTCATTTGAGAATGTAGTGATTGCCTGGTTTCACCCACATAGTTGTTACTGGGGCATTTAGTGCGCTGTATGAGGTACAGCACATGTTGTGATAGGCATGTGTAGGACCCATGGATCTTTAAAGCTGTGTTGTGCGGAATATTGACAGATGATGCTGCTAATTTAAATTAATAGACTTTAAAGGGAATGCAACAGAGTGATAAGAGGCTAAACCAGATTATTGATAATGCAAGTAAATAGATTGCAGCAGAGTTTTAGAAGTAAGTGGTTACAATGAATATGAGTATGGAAGTGTGATTTGTGAAATAAGGATTAGAGCTCCATTTATATGTGTCCTTTATCATTTAATCAGGCTCATCCTGACTCTCCTGAAATTGGGTTCACATCCTTACCCTACCATTATGGTTAATCGGTGAGATGTTTCACCCATTATATAGCATTACAGGGCTCGAATGAAATTTGTTTTACCGTATTATAGCTTTATACAGGTGAGTTGCTTTTTAGCAGCTGATGTTATTGTCACTGCACATCATGCTTCTTGGAGAATGGGGAAGAAGAGGAATTAGTACCTTGAAGGGTGGCACTGGTGCATGCAGTGCTTCTGAAAAACTGTGATATCGCTGGTGCTGCCAAGATGGAATTCCCTCTGCATCACTAAGGATTAAGAAATTCACTCACAGTATCGCATTCATGTGCTCTAGAGTCTCCTTCAGTGTCAGAAACAACTATGGAATTAACAGTACTACTGGTGATGCTTGGCTTGTTTGAATATTTTTTACACTCATAGCAACCTTCCCTTTCCCATATAATTTTATTTTAAAAAGCAAATCATATAGTATCCTATGTAGCACATAGATTATGTAACTTTTTATATATAAAGTTAATCTATGTGCTACATAGGATACTATATGATTTGCTTTTTAAAATAAAATTATATGAGCTTTATATATATATTCTTTTCTAATCATCTTTGCTCAATATTAGATACATGTCACATACATGATTTTCTCAATCTCCTCCAATGATATGATGCACCCAAACCTAGTATCTCTTATGGCCAATGTAGTGTGTTGCTCCCAAACTCTTGGGCCATCCAAGAAATCATATCAGAAAGCAGTTTTCAAACTGTGGACTGCGGACCACAGCCAGCTTCATGAGCATCCTATTTGAACTCCGTAGTCCACTATCATGGTGTCACTCAAAACAAGAGGCAATCTGTAAGGTAAGCAGGCCCTAAACCATTTAGAGCTTGATCAATTAAAACTAAATATTTAATTGCACCTGGATTTGAATGGCAAGCCGGGTGCAAATCATGGAGCACAAGTGTAATGTGCTTTCTATAAAAAAATACTCAAAAACAGGTGAAATGCATAATTCCACATCACCTGGAGGTTCTAATTAGTCTTCTGGTGTAGCCCCATATGTAATTCATTCTACTAATCCCATATCAAAGTGACAAAGGCCTGGATAATTTTCATGAAGTCTCCATCCACAAGATTCTTCACCATTACTATGGCCAATAAAACTTGCAAGTTGTGAATAAGTGTCTTAAAAGGTGGATAAATTTCCCAAATCAAGGGAGCTAAAATAACCATTTCTAGTTCTTCTAATTGCATCCATCATGCATCACCTCCTTTTTATCTGAGGTGAGTCCCCGCCAACCAACCTTTTATCCAAGTCCCAGTCTCAGGCACAAGGGAGTTGTTCACGTACAGAATCTAGGCTGGGTAAAATGCAGATACAGGCTATGCTCCTACATTGTTGATTAGAGTTTTGCCATTTACTTCAACCAGGACCAGATCTTCAAGGCTGCTTGTCTTCTGAACATTGAAGACATTGTAGCCCATATTTTCTCACTGACCCTTATAATAGCTCCATCTACAATTACCTTTGCTATAGTTCTTCCTCTTTTCCATTCCAGGAAAGAGTACTCCAGAACAGCTGGTGTTATCCTGGATCCAAACAGGCCAGCTTTTGTTATGATTTTACCCATTAGGAAATGAAGAGGCAAAGGAACTATCAATAACAGATGGTAAAATAACTCCTCCAATGAGCTCCTCTTCAAACCAGGTACTTCTGAAGTTTAAAGCAAGCATTAATATGCATACACACATATGAAAGAGGAAAGAACAGAGGGGAAAATGAACCAGAAAAAGGAAGGATATGACAAACATAACTGATGGCATTGTCATAGCTTTCCTCTTTCCCCTTAGGAAAAATTGTCCAGATAAGTAGGAAGTCTCTAGATAGCAGTCTGCAACACTTATCTACTAAAGTCAATGTCAGAAGTGGAGGATGGTTCTAATCAAGACTTCAATTCAGGAAAGTACCCCTACCTAGGAAAGCACTTTAACCATACTCAATGGGATTTAAGCACATGCTTAAAGTTAAGCATGAGGATAAGTTCTTTCCTGAATGCCGAATTGGATCCTAAGTGAGAATCAGGCAATAATTCTGGAAATATCAGTAGTTGAAAACTCAGCATTTTGTACGCTGGAGGTAAAAATACTTCTTATAAGAGGCCCCCTAATGGGGAGAGTGGGCTGTTTATTTGCTTGCCAAGAAGTAGAGCTGTACAAAAAAATTCCAGTGGATAACTTATGTGACAGATGTTGCCTTTTTTATTCTGTTCCTAAATTGTCTGGGAGCAGACTGTGAAACCCTCCTATGTATTCACTATTAAAAACAGTCTGAGAGTTTCTCCAGGGATTCATTCTTGGTGTAGTTTGCAAACTTTGAATTGTGAATATTCACAATTTGTGCTGTGATAATACATTCCATAAATTATGTGGAATTGTTTTTGCTCCCTGGATGACAAATAGAAATAACCAATCCAGTGGATATTGAAATCATTTTGAAATAGAAGATTTGAAATTCACCTTCATTGAATATTGTACTTTTTAAGAAGTGAGTTTGCAAAAATATTCATAATAGTAAAGTTTGAGCTTTCAAATGCTTGCAGAAAGAGCTTCAGATATGGCAGACACTAGTTAGGATTCAACCTACCTGCCTCCGTAGTGAAGCTCATAATTTCACTTAGTATAATTTACCATCTCCTGTAGACAACTTTCTCAATGATTCATTTAATTTATTAGCAGTGACTGTACATTTCTGATTCTCTTAACTTTACAAAATGTACTTATGGTATCAATCGGAATTAAAAATATATCAGATGCATTATCATTATCATTATCTTTCCTTTCCTTCCTTCTCTTTTTAAAAGACCCTTGGTCTTTCCTTCTGTGCTGGGCACACTATGTGCATGGTGGAATTAGAACACTCTACAGTATTTCATTATATGCATGTCATATCTTTCAGAATAATTTAAACTGTGATTCTTCCAGTCTTACCCCTCCTGTTTGAGTCTTCTGAAACAGCCTTGCCATTTCCCTGAAATTCTCAGGTGAAAGGTTAACTTGGTGGAATCTCATTTATTGTCTATTAAATGCAGAAGGGAGCTTTTTCTTAACTGCATTTACCTTTTAAGCTGGCTTTACAGTATATCTCACATTGTGCTTAGGCTCTTGTGATCTTAAATCTTTATCACATGTATATGAACTCAGGTATTTTTCTTAATGCAGAAAACTACAAGAGATATACTTAAACTGTAGACATCAGTCTCTTCCTCTCTGTAATTAGCCAGGTCCAGCGAGATTTAAAAGATTACTTTTCCTCTTTATTGTGTTTTGCCAGTCTGTACTCCCCCCCCTCCCCTCCCCCTCCTTTTCCAGTCATTTGAGCAAGGTGACACTAGCACTTTCACAGAAAAGTAAACGTCTAAGATGGCACATTCTCCCATTTGACGGAGGACTGGTATTGCCTGACCCATGTGCTTATTGTTGGACTTCCAGACTATTTCAGGTAATGCCATTGTTCACTGAAGCAGACTCAGTTCTTGCAAAGTACTAGTTGTCATATATAGTGTCTCTTCCCCTTCAAGGATTGCTTCACAGGTTAAATATGAAGTAGTGAATAGAAGGGGATAGTCCATATTTAATAAATCATTTTTATAGCAAAACATACTGGGACCAGATGGTCTGTAGGCTTACCATTCCTGCAGAATAATAATATGTTTAATAGTTTTCTCTGAGCAAGCACTTATGATATAGAGAATATACTGTAGGAGGAGCAGTGAGGGCCTTGGGGGATGGGAGTGGCTGGGACTATGCCTTTGGACAATGTTGGCAGGTTTTATTGTTATAAATTCTCTACAGCCTAGTGAGGCTGCATGTCCAGGAATGGAAGGAGGACACTTGGGGTTAATCAGTGCTGTGAAGTAGACTGAGAGGCAGAGAGACAGAAGGGAGGAGGGAGTAAGGATTGTTATGTGAGTAGCAAGGAAGTAGGAACTATACTGTAACATTTTAACAATATTTTTGTCTGTCTATTTCTGCTTGTTTTGGCTGTTTATATTGTAAGTGGTTTGGGGAAGGGCTTTCTTCCACTCACGTTTGTACAATGCCTACCAAAATGGGGCCTGTTCGTGGTGGAGGTCTCTATGCACTACCAGAAGAAACATAACTGGAAATCACTTCTACAATAGCGTAAAAGTGATTTGCACCTTTTCAAAACATGTTCTATGTTTGTACAGAACCTAGAACAATGGGGTCCTAATCCATGATTGGGACTTCTAGGTGATAGGATGATACAAATAAATAATAATAATATAAAACTCTCAGCAAACATTTCCCACTGCAGAAAATGTCCCTACATACATAGAAGGAACAAATAAAATTGATCTTTAAGAGCTTCATCCTAAAAGACACTGAGTGCTTCCTGTGAGACACCAATCACACTCAATTCGCCTTGGCTTTGATGGAAGCTGAGTGGTCTCTAGGGCGGCTCTAGCAATTTCGCCGCCCCAAGCACGGCGGCACGCCGCGGGGGGCGCTCTGGCGGTCGTCGGTCCCGCAGCTCCGGTGGACCTCCTGCAGACGTGCCTGCGGAGGGTCTGCTGGTCCCGCGGCTCCGGTGGAGCGTCCGCAGGCATGCCTGCGGGAGGTCCACCCGAGTCGCGGGACCAGCGGACCCTCCGCAGGGATGCCTGCGGGAGGTCCACCCGAGCCACCTGCCGCCCTCCCGGCGACAGGCAGATCACCCCCAGCGGCATGCCGCGCCAAGTGTGCGCTTGGCGCGCTGGGGTCTGGAGCCGGCCCTGGTGGTCTCAGCATTTGCAAAATTGGACTCTAAGTTCCTCTCTTGCATTGTCTTCTTTACATATTTACCTACCAATAAAAAGGTATTTGGGGAGTTGGAGTTTTAACACTGTCTTTACAGGATCAAAGGGGAAGAAATAGTGAGAATCGTTAATTCAGTTTTGATAAGTGATAGGTAAATATTATAACAATTTAATAGTTGCCATCACGTATTCTATACCCTACAGAAAGTCTTTAATTACATTAATGCTATTCCCTAGTGTGATAAACAAATTTCATCATAGTAATTAAATCCATTTTTCATAGCAAAACTGTTCTAAGTTTTATTGTGAGGCCCATGCAAGTTATAAGCAGCAGAGACTTACAGAATGGCCTTAAGACTTCTCATCATATCCTAAGATAGTTATGCTGCCTGGTTCCCTATTTAATTATAGAGTTAATTGGATTCCTTTATAAAATGAGAACAATAGCTGGAGGCCAACCTGGTGACCTCTGAGTAGTGCTCTGACATGCAGGAGACAGTTTCAATTCCCAGACAAAAATCTTGGGCACCTTCAGCATCTCACAGGATTTGGATTTGTGATTCCATATGTCAACCATTATCTAATTGTCATTAGTATGTCTCCATACACAAGCTTCTTCAACGGAGGTAATGAAATTATAGCACCTACATGAAAAGAAAAAAAAGCTAATTTGATGAGCTAGTATCAGACATTTGTGTTATATTTAAAAAACCCGTGCTCTTTAGTTAGCAGTTTTGATACTCAACCTGCCAAGAAGGAACTACAATGAATCTTTAGAGGGAGACTGACTATGAATTTCCATTGTTCCAACTGTTTAGTTTTTTTATAGATTTGATCTTAACTCTGATTTTGTTGTTGTTGTTTTTATCCCTCCTAACATACAGTGTTCTTGTTAGGATTTTTACCCGTAAGTTTCTAACATGTGCTCAACCTCAATTTCACCTCAACACATTTTTCTGTTTGGGAGTTTCCTTTGTTTTTAAACAGCCCTAACATGGGACTAAAATGGGGTTTTCATACCTTTCCTACTGATTTAACGAGGTCTTCAGGAATGAAATCCAACCCTTATACATGTTCTAATATCCAAATGCATGGAGCAATTCTCTTGTGGACTTTCAGAGGTACAGATGAGAGTTCACTCCATCCTTAAATGTTATAAGGTCTATGAAGGGAAGTACAAGTGAATTTTGTGGGGCAAAGCATTGAGGGCAGGCCCTTCCCTACTTCCCTTATATTGCAAAATTATGCCAAGGGCCATTATGTCCCTCCCAATAGTCCCAAATTTGGGATAGGTGGACAAATGGTTTAGAGACAGCTCCCTCTCCTCCCTCCCCAGCTGCTCTGAACATGAGTTCCCCACAACTGAGGATTTGGCATTATTTTGGCCTTAAAGGTACAGGCTTCCATTTTACTGTGCAGTAAAAACAAGAAACCATTTACATTCCTGCAATCCAGTGTCTTTTGGAGATGTGCAGCTAGGTGTTTTCAGTTATTAGGGTTTTGGTTGGTTGGTTTTGATTTAAGTGTTAGGAGCCCACAATATATTCCAGTAAAAAAGGAAGTGTATTCAGGATTATGAGATATTAATGGGAATGTGGTGATGGTAATTGTATATTTTCATTTTGTGAACGGCTGTATAAATAAGAATTGTAGAAAACATTAAACATTAAAAAAGCGTATTCAGGCAAAAGCAATTGTTTTCTGCAAATGTAGCAAAGCAGCGAAGCAGCAGGAACTGATGGAGGGGCCACCAGTAGGGATTTTTTGCTAGTATCGAACCAATTCACACCTGTTAACCACTGAGAATAGGTTTACAGGTAATGTTGATATGCCATTTAAGTAGAGTACAGCTTTATTTTATGTAGTGTCATTCACACAGACTCTATCCCATAATGATTTACTCATTGAAATGATGCATTGCAGTGACAATAAATAGTATAAATTACAGAAAATGATGGAACAGCTGAGATCATCTGAGGAGCTCAGACTGACACTCCCTTCTGGTACAAACATGTAGGGATTAGAATTAGAATGTTGCAATGAGAGACTGCTATGGAATTTCACCTGTGTGGTGTATTTCAAATTTTAAGCAATTAGATACTGGGTTTAGAGCAACATTATCCTCGTGGAAGTATTCCCCTCCCCCTTAACATAACCAGTTCTTAAGTATGTTTTATTAACCGAAATGGACATGTTAATGATGTGAAAAGGCTCTGAGGCACTTTGTTGCTTGTTTGGGTTCTAGGTTGTCAAGAGTTATTATTTATTATTTGTAATAAGGTAGGCCCAAATTCACAAAGGGACTTAGACATCATAACTCCCAATTTTTAGGATCCTACCTGGCCAGAGGATGAAATAGATGTAATGGAAGATATTGCTGAAGGGCTGTTTTCCTAACATTGGTGTGTAAAACATTTGTACCGCTTAAAAAATTATGTTTTCTACAAGAATATGATGAGCTGGAATAGAAGGACATAATACAGATTCTAAAGTAGCATTATGTGACTACCACACATTTTTTAACAGAGTGATAAGTTTAATCTAAGAAACCAAATAGAAGATGAAATTGTCCCTGATTTTTTTGATAAAACTTAAAAACTGTCTGTTACTTACCGTTTTGGTAAGAGATTAATTTGTTTTTGGGCTAAAACACCCTGGATTAAGAGAGAGGCTGCTGAATGTTGTGTGCAACAAGGAACTGCCACTAGAGGAGCACTGGAGACTGCTCTGTTTGAATCCTACAAAGAAAAATGTTTAAAAAATTGAAAATAAATTGGCCCCATCATGCCAGGTCTGGGAAGAAAGGCCTCAGCAGAAGGTGAAAAAGATGAAAGGAACTGGGGATTATAGTGGATGAGAAGCTGGATATGAGTGAACAGTATGCCCTTGTTGCCAAGAGGGCTAACAGAATATTGGGCTGCATTAGTCGGAGCATTGCCAGCAGATCTAGGGAAAAGATTATTCCCCTCTATTCGGCACTGGTGAGGCTACATCTAGAGTATTGCATGCAGTTTTGAGGCCCCCACTACAGAAAGGATGTGGACTAATTGGAGAGAGTCCATCGGAGGGCAACGAAAATGATTAGGGGGCTGGGGCACATGACTTATGAGGATAGGCTGATGGAACTGGTCTTATTTAGTCTGCAGAAGAGAAGAGGGAGGGAGAGATTTGATAGCAGACTTTGACTACCTGAAGGGCGGGTTGGGTTTCAAAGAGGATGGATCTAGGCTGTTCTCAGTGGTGGCAGATGACAGAACAAGAAGCAATGGTCTCAAGTTGCAGTGGTGGAAGTCTAGGTTGGATATTAGGAAAAACTATTTCACTAGGAGGGTGGTGAAGCACTGGAATAAGTTACCTAGGGAGGTGGTGAAATCTCCATCCTTAGAGGTTTTTAAGGTCAGGCTTGACAAAGCCCTGGCTGGGATGATTTAGTTGGGGATTGGTCCTGCTTTGAGCAGGGGGTTGGACTAAATGACCTCCTGAGGTCTCTTCCAACCCTAATCTTCTATGACTCTGCTAGGCACCTCTTACAGGATCCAAGGAAAACAGAGTGAGCCATTTCTCTGCTGTTTAAGGATATCACACTGGCAGGAACAGTGTTTCTTTAAAAAACTGCAGTGAAAGAAGTGAGGTAAGAGGGAACATGCCATCCTGGCTGCCACAGTGCACCATAGCAGCCTGAAAGCTCTGCCAAAAGGAAGCGATCAGTGCCTACAAATAGGAGCCACTGAATTAGTTATGTCAGTGTGGAGGAGCTGGGCTCAGAAATAGGTTGTCCCCCAGATTAAAAGTTGTGTGTGATGTATCATTTCACCGAACTGTATGTGATGGAAAATGTACAGATATATTATCCCTCTTATTATGTTAATGATAATGGTGATGTTGTATTGAAAATGGAAATAGATACAGAAGCAGCAGCAATATCTGTTATTTCTGAGGGGGGTTTCCAAACAAATATTTCCTGGGAAAAACTTTAGAGAAACAAATGTGTTTTTATAGAATTACAATAAAAGGGAGATAAGAGTAGTAGCCAGTCTCCTTGTCACTGTAACTTATGAACATATGTGTTAACCATTAATGTTAATTGTAATGGAAGGAAATGGCCCCCTACTAATGAGAAGAAACTGGCTATACAAGTTTAAATAGGACTGGAGTATGGTACACCACAAGCCAGGCAGAGTGGGGGAATTGACATTAAAAAACAAAGCTGTTCCATATGCTCTGAGAGAGACTGAGGAAAAGCAAACAATGAAAAACCCATAACATAAACCTCGCAGGTTTTTCTGCTGAAGGCAGACAGTGTTGGTACAAAATGACAGGGGTGGGATGAAGTGGGGAGAAAAGTTTTGTAAAGCAGATATTGGAACCAAAGACATATTGGTAGAAGTAAAAGGGAATATATGAAGATTTACACTGAACAAATGTTACCAGATAAAACTCAATATAGTTTTGGGATGTGACTTCTGAAGTTAGTAAAGATGAGTGTCGGTTTTCTTGGCCAGAGGAGGAGATGGTGCTATAAGATGGTGGCTGAAAGAGTGAGAGGGAGAGTGCTCCTGCTGTAAGTGATCCAAACAGGACAAAACTCAGATGTTACTTTCTCTTCCTGGCAGGTGCCACTGGCTGCAGTAAAATTGCAACTTTCCCATAAGATTAAACTTGTGATTTTTTTTATTGTGTTTACTAATTAAGGGATTTATGGGGAAGGAGTGTGGGGTATTGAAAACTGCCTCTATTCCTACTTGTAGGCTAGTGGGCTCTATAGAAAAGCATACAGTCTGAGTCACACTGAAAAGAACCAGCTTAATGCAAGGTGGGATAAATTATGTCTGGCTGTTTTAGGGAGCAGCCTGTTTTCTTTCTCTCTCTTGGGTTCCTGTGTGTAATCATTCTACATTCTAAGAAATAAAATAGCATTATATTGCAACCTTCCATCAAGAATATTTATCTAACTTCTTTTGTGAACATAACAGTATCTAAAGTGAGAGTTAGGTACCTCAGTCCTTTTGTGGATCTTGGCCACAGTGCCTACATGTCCCATTGAGTTGCCATTATGCTAGGCATGGTACAAACACATTGCAAGAGATGATACCTGCCTCAAATTGCAAAATAGATGAAGTAGACAAAGGCTAGAAAAAAGGATGTATTATTAATCCTATTTAATAGATAGGGGATCGAGACATAAAGAAATTACATAATTTGCCCAAGATGATATAGGAAGTCGGTGACAGAACCAGAAATTAAGCCCAGATTTCTTGAGCCCCAGTCAAGTGAATTAATGTGTTGATGATAATGGTGATGTGGTACTGAAAATGGAAATAGATACAGAAGTGAACCCAGAATAGAAGCTTCAGTAATTATTGAGGGTTGGAGGTGTTTTACTAACCTGTTGCAGACGTGTGTAAGTGCTTGAGACTAAGTAAAGTTTAGCTTTAAGTGAAAGCACTCTTGTGTTGTCTTGTTTGTGCCAGCCATCTATTGGTCGGATGGCTGTGTCTCCTGTGATTTATTTCCAGACACCACCTCACACAGAGTAAAAATTACCAAGAGCTTTGGGTTGAAAGAACCCCGGGTAATGCAGGAAGACTCTTTAAAATAAATTTATCAGACAATCACATTTTTAAAAAAAAGTTTAAAAGCCTATTCATGGGAGTGGGGGAACCTTTTTTACAGTTATCTCACTTTACTTGGAACTTTTTAATCCCCTTGACTTGCAGATTTGCTCTGTACAGTACATCACAAAGAAACAGCAGATGGAAAATGCTGCCTATATTGTTATAATGAGCAACTTCTTCTACTGGATAAGAAAAATACTTTCATTTTACCTTGAAACACATTATTTGTATATTACTGGAAAAAGAATCCTTTGGAGTGTATGAACAATCATTTTATCCACATTGCTTCTTACCTTATGTAAGTGCGGGATTTGTCCCACTGTAATAGGGGAATTTTTCTATGTCCACAATACCTTCGCTGATCCAAGTGACAAAAGGATCCGAGTCCCCACATGGATTCACTTCATCCCAGTACGTGCTCACCTTGACTTTCCTTCCCAGTCCTACATGAGCAGGACTTACACTGTACAGGAAGGATTGAGCTCAGGGGTTCCTGGTATTTACCTCAGTCTGTCCGTGGGCAATTCTGGGCAGGAATGAGGGTGCCCTGCTCCAGGGTACTCCTAACTCACTTTTAACCTGTAATCACTGCAATTCACTTAAACATACATATAATTTATTTACACCAAAACTGTTTCTTTGGGCATTAAAGAACAATTCACAGCATACACAGTGTGAAGTAATGGCTTGGGTAAAGTTCAATGCAGCAGTCTCTAATGTGCAATAAACTTAATAGTTACAGAGAGAGACAAGGCGGGTGAGGTAATATCTTTTATTGGACCAATTTCTGTTGGTGAGAGAGACAAGCTTTCAAGCTACACAGAACCAGGGTAACCATATTTCCCAAAGGGAAAACGGGACATTGCATGGGGATAGCCTGAGCTCCATCCCACCCCGCATGGGGCTGGCCCAGGCCCCCCTCCCTGTGCAGGGCTGACGTAACTGCTTTCCCGAGCAGTGCCTGCCCCCTGCACTATGCTGGGGCTGGCATCACTGCTTGCCTGATTCCGACGGCCCCCCCTCCCAGGAGGTTGGGGCTGGCATCACTGCTCACCTAAGCCCCACATGTCCCGTGCCCGAGCCCTGCCTCCCCCCCTGTGTGAGGCTGGCATCACCACTCCCCCCCTGCACCTTCCTCTGCTCCCCACTTTTTGACAAAGGTGGGCATTTGTCCTGATCAGTTGGCAAGAGCAAATGGGACAAATGATCACTTGTGCCAAAAAAAGGTGGGATGGCTGGGACTGGGCTTAAAAAGGGACTGTCCCGGCCCAAACGGGAAGTATTTCCACCTTACACAGAACTCTTCTTCAGGTCTGGGAAAGGTACTCAGCATGTCAGAGCTAAATACAAGATCGAAGAGATAGATTAGCATAAGTAGTTAGAACATATTCTAAGGGACCATTCAAGCTGACAGGTGCGGAGGACCACATGGTTCAGACAGAGACATCCCTTAGGGGAGGATCTATTAATGGAGATTCTCTATGTCCTAGTAAGGAGGAGAGGATGGAAGACAATAAAATACAGGTAGGATCTGATGAGAAACAGTCAAATGAAAAAGAGTCCCATTCAATTACAGCATGCAATGGCAGACAGCTAAAAAGTGACTTTTTTAAAGTGCTTATATACAAACGCTAGAAGTCTAAATAATAAGATGGGTGAACTAGAGTGCCTCATATTAAATGAGGATATTGATATAATAGGCATTACAGAAACTTTGTCAAATGAGGTGATCCTGGCAATTACAGGCCGCTAAGCCTGACTTCAGTACTGGGCAAACTGGTAGAAACTATAGTAAAGAACAGAATTGTCAAACACATCGATGAACATAATTTGTTGGGGAAGAATCAACATGATTTTTGTAAAGGGAAATCATGCCTCCCCAATCAACCAGAATTCTTTGAGGGGGTCAACAAGCATGTGGACAACTGGGATCCAGTGGATATAGTGTACTTAGATTTTTAGTAGCCATACTTTAACAAAAAAATTTCAAAAATAGACTTCAGTGAGAAACTGCAGATTTACAATTCATTTGCAAACAAGGGAACAAGGCAAGGCACTGAATTTAGCTGTATGAAGTGGAAATCCATCCACTTCAAGAAAAAACTCGCACAGATATAGACAGATATCATCTTCCTCTCCAAGTGCAAACAGATGGATATCATACCAGATGGACTGAAGGTAAAAACTCCATTGCAATCGACATACTACACTGACTATGGTGAGAGATTGTGCCACACACTCTCAAAGAAACTGAGGAACCACCTGATCAGCATCCTGTACAGCAAACAGGAGAAGATCAAGAATGAGCTCTCAAAACTGGAGACTCTCATACAAAACCAACCTTCCACACAAACTTCCATGTGGCTGGGCCTTACAAAAACAAGACAAGCCATTTACAACACACACTTTACTTCTCTACAGAGGAAAAAGGACAGTAAACTATCTAAAGTCCTACATGCCACAGGGGGCTACAACAGCGGTACCTTTAACTCACCCAACAATATTGTTAATCTATCCAACCACACACTTAGAACAGACTCTTCCGCCAGGCTATCTCGGGGACTTTTTTTCTGCCCCACCACCCCCACACACATAATACAGTTCTGAGGTGATCTGGAAGTCTACTTTTGCCATCTCTGACTCAAGGAATATTTTCAAAACACCACTGTACAGTTCACTGACCCTCAGGAACCGTCCTACCAACACTAGAAGAAGAAGAATTCTGCATGGACTCCTCCTGACAGTCAAAATGACAGATTGGACTTCTACACAGAGTGCTTCTGCAGACGTGCACAGGCTGAAATTGTGAACAGCATCACTTGCCCCATAACCTCAGCCATACAGAATGCAATGCCATCTACAGTCTCAGAAACAACTCTGACATTATAATCAAAGGGGCTGACAGAGGAAGTGCTGTAGTCATCATGAACAGGTCGGATTATTCACAGGAGGCTGCCAGGCAACTCTCCAACACCACATTATACAGGCCACTATCCTCCAATCCCACTGAGGAGTACCAAAAAATCCCTACACCACAGGAACAAATCTACATAGATACATCCCTAGAGCCCTGATGAGGGGTATTCTGTTTGCTACCCAAGATCCATAAACCTGGAAATCCTGGATGCCCCATCATCTCAGTCACTGGCACTCTTACAGCAGGATTATCTGGCTATTTGGACTCTCTCCTCAGACCCTACGCTACCAGCACTCCTAGTTATCTTCAAGACACCACCAACTTCTTGAGGAAACTACAATGCATTGGTGATCTTCCTGAAAACAACATCCTGGCCACCATGGGTGTAGAAGCTCTTTACACCAATACTCCACATGAGGGTGGACTACAAGCTATCAGGAACAGTATCCCTGATGAGGCCATGGCACACCTGGTGGCTGAGCTTTGTAACTTTGTCCTCACCCACAACCATTTCAGACTGAGGGACAATTTATACCTTTAAGTCAGCAGCACTGCTATAGGTACCTGCATGGCCCCACAGTATGCCAACGTTTTTATGGCTGACTTAGAACACCGCTTCCTCAGCTCTCGTACCCTAGCACTCCTCCTCTACTTGCACTACATTGATGACATCTTCATCATATGGACCTACGGGAAGGAGGCCCTTGAATAATTCCACCTGGATTTCAACAATTTCCACCCCACCATCAACCTCAGCCTGGACCAGTCCGCACAAGAGATCCACTTCCTGGACACTACAGTGCAAATAAGTGATGGTCACATAAACACCACCCTATACTGGAAACCTACTGATCGCTACTCTTACCTATATGCCTCCAGATTCCATCCAGGACACATCACATGATCCATTGTCTACAGCCAAGCCCTAAGATAGAACCACATTTGCTCCAATCCCTCAGAGAGACAAACACCTATAAGATCTTTATCAAGCATTCTCAAAACTACAATACCCATCTGGGGAAGTGAGGAAACAGATTGACAGAGCGAGATGGGTACCCAGAATTCCCTACAGGCCCAACAAGGAAAATAACAGAACACCACTGGCGATCACATATAGCCCCCAGATAAAACCTCTCCTCTCCAGCACATCATCAGCGATCTACAACCTATCCTGGACAATGATCCCTCACTCTCACAGACCTTGGGAGGCAGGCCATTCCTCGCTTACAGACAGCCCCCCAGCCTGAAGCAAATACTCACCACCAACTACACACCACATCACAGAAACACTAAGTCAGGAACTAATCCCTGTAACAAACCCCATTGCCTACTCTGACCCCACATCTACTCTAGTGATACCATCATAGGACCAAACTACATCAGCCACACCATAAGGCGCTCGCTCACCTGCACATCTACTGATGTGATATATACCATCATGTGCCAGCCATGCCCCTCTGCCATGTACATTGGCCAAACTCTATGTAAAAGAATAAATGGACACAAATCAGACATCAGGAATGGTAACATACAAAAACCAGTAGGAGAACACTTCAGTCTCCCTGGACACTCAATAACAGATGTAGTAAGCTGAGGCCCTGAAACATAACCTCTTGTGTCAGAGGCCCAGTCTGAGGCCTGAAGCCTGAACCAAAGTACTTCCAGGCATTGCTAAGCAAAAGCTGGGCTGTGAGCCAGAGGCAGGCCTCACTCACAGAAATGGCGAGAAGAAGAACTTGTGCCAAGATGACATCAGGACACTCCACAGACATAACAAGGAACAGGCAGATGCATCTTAAAGACAGGACAGCATGATGGATAGATCTGTATGTCTGGAACAACATGATCAAAGGGGAGACAGCACCCTCATGAGCCAAGGGGCTGTACCTCAGTACGTCAGTAGGGGTGAGTAATCTGTCCTGTAACTGTATAAAAATAGGTCCCGGAGTGTGCATCTTTGTCCAGCCTAGGGGGCAGTGGAAAGTCCCGCCACTGACTGAGTGTGTCCACTGCTGGGGGCACAAATTCGTAGTATGTCCTGTAGATTCTACAGGAAACTATTACTGTGCTTCGTTTGACAATAAACCTGGCTCGGGTTCCTTCGTACCTTATTAGAGTCTGTGGTCTTTGGCGATTCTCTCAGGGTTTGCTGTGTCAGCTATCTGCGCAGAGCTGGGGCAGCACACAGAGGGAAGATTCATGCAGCTGACTGTTATCATCATTGAACAAGAGCAGAGCACCACACCGGTAGCTACTGACAACACCAGATTTAAAAGTAGCCATCCTTCAACAAAAAAAACTGCAAAAACAGACTTCAACAAGAAACTGCAGAGCTACCGTTCATTTGAAAACTTAACACCATTAATTTGGGCTTGAATAGGGATTGGGAGTGGCTGGCTCACTACAAATGCAATTTTCCCTCTCTTGGTATTGACACCTCCTCATCAATTATTGGGAGTGGACCACATCCACCCTGACTGAATTGGGGTTGCTATCACTGGTTCTCCACTTGTAAGGTAACTCCCTCCTCTTCATGTGCGAGTATATCTATGCCTGTATCTGTAATTTTCACTCCATGCATCTGAAGAAGTGTGTTGTTACCCATGAAAGCTTATGCCCAAATAAATCTGTTCGTCCAGGGGTCGGCAACCTCTGGCATGTGGCTCCCCAGGGTAAGCACCCTAGTGGGCCGGGCCAGTTTGTTTACCTGCCACGTCGGCAGGTTCAGCCGATCACAGTTCCCACTGGCCACGGTTCGCTGTCCTAGGCCAATGGAGGTGGCGGGAAGCCACAGCCAGCATATCCCTTGGCCCGCACCATGTCCCACAGCCCCCATTGGCCTGGGGCAGCGAACCGTGGCCAATGGGAGTCGTGGTCAGCCGAACCTGCCAACGCAGCAGGTAAACAAACTGGCCCGGCCTGCTAGGGTGCTTGCCCTGGTAAGCCACGTGCCAGAGGTTGCCGACCCTTGTGTTAGTCTTTAAGGTGCCACGGACTCCTCGTTGTTTTTGTGGATACAAACTAACACAGCTATCCCTCTGACACTTGATTAGATTTTTAGAAAGCCTTTGACAAGGTCCTTCACCAAAGGCTCTTAAGCAAAGTAAGCTGTCATGGGATAAGATGGAAGATCCTCCCATGGATCGGTAACTGGTTAAAAGATAGGAAACAAAGGGTAGGTATAAGTGGTCAGTTCAGAATGGAGAGAGGTAAATAGTGGTGTCCCCCAGGGGTCTCTACTGGGACCAGTACTATTCAACTTATTCATAAATGATCTGGAAAAAGGAGTAAAGTGTGAGGTTACACAATTTGCAGATGATACAAAACTACTCAAGGTAAGTCCAAAGCAGACTGTGAGGAGCTACAAAGGGATCTCACAAAACTGGGTGACTGGGCAACAAAATAGCAGATGAAATTCAATGTAGATAAATGAAAAGTAATTCACATTGGAAAACATAATCCCAACTATACATATAAAATGATGGGGTCTAATGTAGCTGTTACCACTCAAGAAAGAGATCTTGAAATCATTGTGGATAGTTCTCTGAAAACATCCACTCAATGCACATCAGTAATAAAAAAAAGCTAACAGAATGTTGGGATTCATTAAGAAAGGGATAGATAATCAGACAGAAAATATCATATTGCCGCTATATAAATCTATGGTACATCCATATCTTGAATACTGCATAAAGATGTGGTCACCCCATCTCAAAAAAGATATATTTGAATTGTAAAAGCTTCAGAAATGGGGAACAAAAATGATTAGGGGTGTGGAACTGCTTCCGTATGAGGAGAGATTAATAAGACTGGTGTAGTAGGAAGAGGTCCTGAGACATAAACTCTCGTATCAAAGGCCTGATATGAGAATCTGCTCATGGAATCTTGCAAGAACAGGGCTGATATTGCAGAAATACAAATTACTAAGAAGTGCTAGGCACAGAGTACTCATACAAACACATCCTGATATCAAGTGATACCAGAACATCCCAATATAAATGATTATACAAAAACATTCCACAAGGATAACAGGAATACACTGACCCCTCCTAAAAGATAAGGTCAGGATGACAGTATTTAGTAGAGCTGTTTTGAACGAACCAATATATACAAAGTGATGGGTGATAACTACCCACGTCTGGGGGCAGTAAGTAACTATCTCATTTTCAAAAATTTGGAGGGCCATGGTCTCCTGGTCCCCACTAATCCAGCACCAATGGGATAGAACCAATGGATTTTGAAAGGTGTGTGGTGGGAGGTGTTGATCATTGTAGCAGATATGTCTGCAGGTTTTGCATATGTTGCTCAGGCACCATGTAGTGCCACTTTCAGTTGGTGGCTCCTGGTCTGTGGAGCTTGCTGCAGATGAGGAGCCTGAAGAAGTTGGGGGGTTGTTTGAAGGCTAGAAGTGGGGGTTCAAGAAAGATTTCTTTCAGGGTGGAGTCCCCATCAAGTACGGGTTGTATTTGTCTGATGATACCCCATATGGATTCCAGTGTGGGATGATAAAAAAATTACGAGTCTGATGTATTCTTCCTGGATCTGGATGTGCTGCTGTGACACTACTGGTGGGGCACTCACCCAGGATGGATTTGGACTCTGACAGAACCTGTTCTCCACTTTCAGTTCTAGCCTTCTCTCAGGCCACATCTCCCTCTGGGTCTGTCTTTCAATGCCCTGGGAACAGATTTTGGGAAAGGGGCCATGTCTCCTTAAAGCAGCACACACAATCCTGCTGCAAGAGCAGGCGATGCACCCCACTATTATCGGTCCAATGCTACCCCAGCTCTGGCTCTGGCTTACTGATTGCAGGCTGCTGCTCTGGTCCCTCTGGTTCTGCCCTCCTGCTCTTTCCTCACCTCAGCTCTAGGAAATTGCACTCTCCTGGGCTCTGTCTTACTCTGCCCTGGCAGCCCCAGCTCACATGGAGGACAAGCCCTCGGCTCTTGACTCCCTCATTGGCCTGCCTGCCTAGTCAATCCAGCTGACTTGGATTACTGGCTTCTCCCCATTGGCCCTGGGCTTTGTTAGTCTCATGATCCTGACTCCTCCTACCTTTTCTCCTGGTATTGAGAGAGGGCCAACCAAAAAAATGCATTACATTTCCATAAGGGGCCAACGGCCCCCTAACATTTATATATGATATTTGATTATACTCTGGATTATACCAATCTTTTAGACTAACCTGTTTATATCTTTTACGTCCCCTTATGATTTTATGCTTTGCATTCTGTCTTAACTTGACTAAGTTGCCCAGATCGGGCTAAGTTCTGCCCTTGGATGCAGACCCACATCTGCCATTGACATCAGCAGGAATAATAAAAGTCAGAATTTAGTCGATAGTGTAACGTACTAGCTAATATGTGTATTATTGCCCCCTACTAGATAGTGACGTGCCCAGATAAGATAGGTTAGCTTCACAGTGATTTAGCATTTTCCAGATGCGAGAAGTGAGACTGAGTGGTAAAGTGACTAGCCCAAGGACTATGACTGAGGCAGGATTGGATGTAGAAACTCTTGTTTTATAATCCTGCCCTCAGACTACATTCGCTGAATGAAATATAAGACTTATTCAGATGTTTGTGATTCTGATGCCACCTCATGGATACCATGCAGGGAATATAAATTCTCCTGTGGTAGAAAAAATAATAAGATAAAATAAAAGGAAAAAAGTATAGATACATTAGATGTTAAACTACCAAGATGTGCACATAAGCATTGTAAGTGACGACACAGCCTTATTATTGTAACCTTCATCCTCCCATCATTTTACTTCACTTATATTGTTCATTGCTTTCACTTGTGTCATATCATATTTAGATTGCAAGCTCCCCTTGGCAAAGATCGTGCTTTTATGAAATGTCTAGCATATTTTTGGATGCTGTGAAATAATTAATCATAATAAATGTTAGAGGCTGGCTTTTTGACCAGAAACTCCTGAGTTCTATTTCCTATGCCATTTGGCATAGGAATTTAATTGGGAGTTTCAGGATTTTCTATCTGAAGCCAATGATTCAGCTAATTAAGGGCACAGGTATGAAGAATCTAGTGTTATATACCAATTGCTACCAATTTTATTTGAGCTTGGAGATACTAACACCTAATTTTCACCTTGTTTTTAAGATGAAACTACTGGTTACATCGTTTAAATGAGTCTGATTTCTGCATGTTATAAATATGCACCAAAATTCAATATTGAATGTAGCACTTACAAGGATTTAAATCAAAGTGCCAATGATCTGAATTACACCATCTGTGGTGACAAAAAGGAAAAACATACAAGAACCTTGATAATCATTTGCAGATCTGTTGATTTCATGGTATGTGTACTTCTAGACTGAAGTGACTTGACAAAATATAAACCCAAGAACACAGAGTAAATAGTGGGTGGTTTAGCAGGTTACAAATTGACACAACAGGTTTTTTGTCACTACTTATATTTTACACGGCATACCTTGTCATGAGTTTATTGATTTCTATAGTATAATGATTTTATAGAATTGCAATTTACACATTGCATCTTTTTCAAATATTTAAGCTAAAAAAGATTCAGTGTATTCCTGTGTTAGAGTCCAACAAACATGGAGATTAAAATGAGCCTTCACTTGTGAAGCAAATAGTGGGAGAGAACTCAGGCCAAAATTCTCACACTTAGGTGCTGAAAGGCCCCTGGATACACAGTAAGGCAACTAAATAAGTGGTCTAATTTTCAGAGTTTCCAAGTATTTGCATCTCCCATTGATTTTTTTTTTCCGGAAAAAGAAGCTGTTGTTGCATCAGAGCTAATGTCAATTTTGCTCCATCACTACATGATGCATCATGTCCTCTTCGCATTCATTGAACCCGGGTGTGCTAATATGAGGGGACAATAGCCACATCCATAAAATAAAAGTTGGATAAAAAACAGAAAAATGGCTGCCAATTTCTAGATCAGGTTTAAAATCCTGCATAAGAAAAAATAGTTCTACATTCAGTTCCTTTAATATGCTTCATACTATACAATATATATTTTGCATTCAGTTGCGTTGTAGCTGTGTTTGTCCCAGGATATTAGAGAGACAAGGTGCATGAAGTAATATCTTTTATTGGACCAGCTTCTGTTGGTGAGAGAGACACTGGATTTATAGCATATTACAACAATCTGTAACCAACTAACAATCCTGCCTTCCACAGTTTCTTTCTTCCCCACCCCCTTCATTCCTCCTTATGACTGAAGGGGTGTTAATAGCCCACTTCACCTGGAATGGTTCCTTGAAATATGTGTTTCCTACTTTTGCTAAACAATCTGTTCAAACCTTGTATTTAGCAGTGACACTTTGTGTTAGGCTAGGTCTACACTACTGCCTATGTCAGCAAAGCTTATGTTGCTCAGGGGTGTGAAAATTCCACCCCCCTGAGTGTCATAAATTACACTGACATTAAGTGTTAGTGTGCACAGTGCGGGGGTGGGGCTTTTATGCCCACAGGAGAACTCTCTCTTGTTGCCATAGAGCATCTTCACCAGATGTGCTGTCCCAGTTCAACTGTACTGGTACAGCTGCGCTGCTACAGTGCTGTACATGTAGACATAGCTTTAGTTTCCCAGACCTGAAGAAGAGCTCTGTGTGAGCTTCAAAGCTTGACTCTCTCACCAACAGAGGTTGGTCCAGTAAAAGATATTACCTCACCCACCTTGTCTCTCTAATGGTCTATTTTTGGAATTTTAAAAAGATGCATATCTCAGTTTCACAAAGTCACTGAAGAGTAGCAGCAGCAAATTACAAAATCCTAGATGTATACAATCTAGCATTGAATAAGGTGTGACAATGGGAGATAAATTGTGAATTCCACTTTCCTTTGTGAACACCATTTGTGACTGTAACTCTCCTTGTGGATTAGGGCATCCATTTTGTAGCAGAGAATTCATGTCTAGTGGACAGACTATGTCCCATAAGCTGTGCCAGAGCAATCAGAGGCCATCAACACTGAATGACTCTCTTCTGTTGGAACAATGAGGTTTCTACTACTACTAGGGGTATTAACCTTGAACAATTATCTGTGTGGGGGGAGATGGGGGATTGGAGCCTTAATCTCCCCTCCATCTTGAAGCACATGGGGAAACAGGAAGCAGGGTCAGTTTTAAAACAAGTACATTTCTAAGCAAGGGAGGCCATTTCACTGCCAGAAGCAAGACGGCCAAGCTAAGAAGGCCAGAAGAGCTGTCTGGTTTAAGAACTTAGACCAAACCCAGGGGACATAGGCACCAAGAGAAAGTGTGTTATTTTCCACAGATCAGTAACTCTTGTGCTTTTTTAAGAGTAAAGAGTTTGTGAATAAGCAATTTCTTTGCTAAGCCTGTTTTCTTGCTTTACTCCCGCTTTGTCTCTGCAGGTTGTGAGTAGGAAACCCGAGCTCCTCACAGACAGTGCACTCTGGTTGGGAGCTGGGTGGAACTTGTCTAAACAACTGGGGGCTCAGGAACTGGTTCCAGGGTCTAGGCAGCTGGAGTGCAGGGTGTTTCTACCCAAGATGGGTCTGGACCTGGGTGTGTACCTGATAGATCCAGAGATAGGAACAGTGATTGATCACTACACAAACCCAGAAGGCTTACAAGCACAGAAGAATCAGTGGTTGGATCCAATAACGACAGACGTGTCACCCAGAGAGGAGGACTGGGCCAGATTGTGACAAAGGCCACAGCAAAAACTCCAAAAAAAAGTTCAGTAAACAGTAAGCAATTAATACTCTGAAATCCTATCTAGAAATTTCCAAAAGCAGCATACTGTGGATCACATTTTTGTACAAATTTGCTTGCTATTGAAGTAGTGGCTAATTTTTTCACACATATATTTTAAACAGCACTCTTCTTTCATGCACTAAAATTGGTTTTTAACCCATGCAGACTGGAAAATTCATAACTATAGTAACTGACCACAAAATGTGCCCACATCATTCACATTTCAGTAGCATCACAAATTACAGTTGAAGGTTTCATTGCATCCTGAGCTACAGGCTTCCTGCAGTGCAAAAGCAGTGCAAAGGGCTGTTTGTTGGTACTAATATCTTATACTCCATCATACATGCCCAACTGTTGTTGGCACCATCTTAAGTTTGTCCTCTCAGATTTTCCAATGGAAATTCAGGAGAAGAAGCCAATCTAACCCAATAGAGAATGAACTGAAAAAAACACCCAAGCAGAAAGAACAGCCAACCACAAAATATCCCTTATAAATAAAATCAAGAAAAATAAAGAGCACTCTGAGAAAGCAGAACCAATGGAAGCTTTCTTCCACAAGCACAGACCTCTTCAAAGCTTTTTACCCCCTAAGCACAGCTCCCATCAAAACTTTCCCCAATCACAGATCTTTGAAGTCAAACATATGTCTAGAATACAGCACTCTTCAAAGTTCTCTTCTCCTTCTGCCCCCAGCCTACTTTAAGTTTAAAGTAAAAAAGACTTCAGGTAATATTTTCAAAATGACCAAAGTGAATTAGAACACTAATTCCCATTTTCAAATGTTATTTTAGCTCCTTAAGGTTTGTCGACCTCAGGCCTGGTCTACACTAAGTGTTTAAACCGGTTTTAGGAGCGTAAAACCGATTTAACGCCACACCTGTCCACACTGAGAGGCCCTTTATATCGATATAAAGGGCTCTTTAAATCGATTTCTGTACTCCTCCCTAACGAGAGGAGTAGCGCTAGTATCGGAATTACCATATCGGATTAGGGTTAGTGTGGCCGCAGATCGACGGTATTGACCTCCGGGCGGTATCCCACAGTGCACCACTGACCGCTCTGGACAGCAATCTGAACTCGGATGCAGTGGCCAGGTAGACAGGAAAAGCCCCGCGAACTTTTGAATATTTCCTGTTTGCCCAGCGTGGAGCTCCGATCAGCACGTGTGGCGATGCAGTTAAAATTCAAAATAAAGAAAGAGCTCCAGCATGGACCATGCGGATGTGATTGCTGTAAGGGCAGGCAAATCTGTTCTATCAGCGCTCCGTTACAGAAGACGAAATTCAAAATCATTTTTAAAAAATCTCCAGACAGACGCCATAGCAGGGACTCAGCGCACTGCTGCGTGACAAGCGTAATGGAAAGCCAAAGAATCAAATGGACGCTCATGGACTGGAGGACTCAAGCTATCCCACAGTTCCTGCAGTCTCCGAAAAGCATTTGCATTCTTGGCTGAGCTCCAAATGCTTCTAGGGTCAAACACAGTGTCCGCGGTGGGTCAGGGCATAGCTCGGCAATTTACGCATCCCCCCACCCACCCCCAGAAGTGAAAGGGAAAACAATCCTCTCTTGACTCTTTTACATGTCACCCTATCTTTACTGAATGCTGCAGATAGACGGGATGCTGCAGCACTCAACACCAACATCCTTGCTCCCCCCCCCGCCATGGGTGGCTGATGGTGCAGTAAGACTGATATCCATCGTCATCATCAGCCTATTGGCATAAGGGCAGTGCAAAAGGACTGGTAACCATGCCGACTAGCATCAGTTAGGTCGATCAAGGGCGCCTGCTCCTAATTTTTCCTGGTAGATGGTGCAGTATGGCTGGTAACCGTCTTCATCATAGCAACAGGGGGCTGAGCTCCATCAGCCCCCACCCTTCATGTGTAAAGAAAAGATTCAATTGCCCCTGGACTAGCAGTGGGATGCTGGGCTCCTCTTCTCCACACTGCTTAATGTCCTGTCTGGACTATCATAGCAGCTGGAGGCTGCCTTCCACTCATTTCTCACTAACAAGTCACTGTGTCTTATTCCTGCATTCTTTATTACTTCATCACACAAGTGGGGGGACAATGCTACAGTAGCCCAGGAAGGCTGGGGGAAGAACGGAATCAACAGGTGGGGTTGTTGCAGGAGTACCCCCTGTGAATAGCATACAGCTCATAATTTCTGCAGGATCTGACACAGAGCAGCTGTGCTCTCTGGTTCTATGATACAGTGGTTCTCTAGTACACTTGCCCATATTCTAGACAGAACTGATTCTATTTTTAAATACCAAAAATGAGGGATTGACTCAGGGAGTCATTCCCAATTTTGGCTTTTGCGCCCCTGGCTGATCTCAGCCAGGGGCACTTACGACAGCAGCAAATGGTGCAGTGCAAAAGGACTGGTAACCATGATCATCTTATTACCAATTTATGGTATGGTAGATGGTACAGTATGGCTGGTAACCATCTCTGCTGTCATGCAAAAGCAAAAGCATGCTGCTGTGTAGCGCTGCTGAATCGCCTCTGTCAGCGGCATCTAGTACACATACGGTGACAGTCACAAAAGGCAAAACAGGCTCCATGATTGCCATGCTATGGCACCTGCCAGGGCAATCCAGGGAAAAAAGGCACGAAATGCTTGTCTGCCGTTGCTTTCCCAGAGGAAGGAGTGACTGACGACATTTACCCAGAACCACCCGCGACAATGATTTTTGCCTCATCAGGCACTGGGATCTCAACCCGGAAATTCCAAGGGGCGGGGGAGGCTGCGGGAACTATGGGATAGCTACGGGATAGCTACCCACAGTGCAACGTTCCAGAAATCGACGCTAGCCTCGGACTGTGGACGCACACCACCAATTTAATGTGTTTAGTGTGGCCGCGCACACTTGATTTTATACAATCTGTTTTGCTAAACCGGTTTATGTAAAATCGGAATAATCCCGTAGTGTAGACGTACCCTCAGTGTGGTACCTGAAGGGTGTGAGTTATAAAGCACATTAAGGCTTTGTCTACACTAACACTTTTGTCATTCAGGGGTGTGAAAAAAAATCCCATGACTGACATAAATTTCACTGACAAAAGTGCCAGTGTGGACAGTACTATGTCGGTGGGAGAGCATCTCCTGCCAACATAGCTACTGCTAGTCATTGGGGGTGGTTTAATTATGCCGGTAGGAGAGCTCTCTCCTGCCGCCATACAGCGGCTACACAGGAGACATTACAGTGGCTCAGCTGCAGCGGTACAATGAAGATATAGCCTAATGTGCAGTGCTGTAATTGCCCTGTGTAGACCCTACTGGCATGCTCTAAAAGGTACCTAGTTCTCATTAAAGTAGTCCTGTTAAAGTAGTCTTGTTTGAAACAGGGCTATGTTAATGTGAATGAGATACCTTTTAGAACATGCCAGCAGGGTCTACATGGGGCAGTTAGAACGCTACATGCTAAAGTTCTTTACAAATCACACCCCTCTATGGTGTTGGCCAAGCACAATATAGACAAGCCTTAAGTACCTTTGCAAATTCCAGTCAGACGTAGACTCCTAAAGGCCAGATGTTTAAAAGTATTCAGGTGCTTAAAGATGCAAATATGTGCCTAGTGGAATTTTCAATTCTCATTAATTTCAATGGGAGAGTTAGGTGCTTAGTTACTTTTAAAAATCCCACTGAGCATGTATTGGCATCTTTAGGTGAGTGAATGCCTTTAAACATCTTGTTCTAAGGCAGTGGTTGTCAACCATTTGACCATTGTGGGCTGCATATGCAGCTCTCTATGTTATTGGGCTGCATTCACACTATGCACACACACACACAAACACACACACTACTGAGGGAATTCTGTGCCAAAAAATTAAAAATACTACACACAATATTTTAAAATTCTGCAAAATTCTGCACATTTTATTTGTTGAAATAACACTACATAATCTTGCCAGTTTCAATTATTTTGGTAATTTATTTCAAAATACCTGTCAGCAAGTATGTCTGCAACAATATAGAAACATACAGCAATTCCCTCAGGAATAGAGTTGAATAAACCCCTATGACAACCCAATCCTGTTTCTCTGCCCACTCCCTCACTCCAAAACCCAGCCAGGGGTCCAGACACCCATAGCCACTCCCTCCCTGCAGAGCCCAGCCACAGAGGCTCCCAATATCCAGATACCGAACCCCCCTACCCCCAGAGCCGATGTGTTGCCCCCCACAACCCAGACACTAGCCTCCCTCCTCCCCAAGCCCAGACGTGGACTCCTACAGCCCAGACACCCGTCCCCTTCTCCCCCCCAAACCCAGGGATCCAGAGGGAGAAACAGCCTAATGCTCAGTCCCAGGCATGTGTGGAGTTTCCTGCACACTGCCCGCTCCTTCCCTCAGGACATGCTGGAAACTGCAGCTGCTGGGAATGCTCCAGCTCCTCCTCCCCCTTCTCCCCGGCAGTGTCCTCTATGTGAGAGCTTGGCGTTGCCGGGTCCAGCGTCCCCTAGTGGCAGCCCACAGCACTGCAGCCCATTTCTGTGAGGGAAAAAATCTGCATTGTGCAGTGGCACAGAATTCCCCCAGGAATAATATATACTGTCTGTATAGTCTTGAGGATGCCACATGGGCTGCAGCTGTGTGTCTTGTGGAATCCATAGCCCTGAGTTATGTGCCCAGACTCCCAGTACAATGCATGGGGAGAGTTAGGCAGCTGAGAAAGAAATTCACAAAAGCCAGCAAACTGAATTGGGAGTTACCTAAATTAGCCAGTAGGAAATGTCAAGAAGAGGGGTGTCACCTAAGTCCCACCCCCCAAAGGGAGTTAGATGCCTAAGTCTTGACAAAGGGAAGCATCTATCACTGCTTGTGAACCCTCTCCTGGAACTGGGTGCTATCTTCCCCCACCCCTTGCCCCATCCCAGTCCCAATCCCATGACCAGTAACCCAGTGGTTATAACACTCACCTGGACTGTGGGTGGCCCAGAATCAGTTCCTCCTTCTGTTTGATGTGGAGCAAGGATTTGAACCCATGTCTCTAGAGCGTACCCTAACCAATGGCATAGTATGGAAGGGTTTTTTTCAATCTCTCCCTTTGAAACTATTCTACTGTATATAAATAATGAAATAATCATGGGAGCAGGGTCTTGAACACATCCTTCTCCAGTGTTGGTTTGTGTCAAGCTCATTATATTAGGTGGTCTTTGAGCACACCCACTGGATCAGGTTCCACAGATGAGATAGGTGTGGGAACAGCTATTCTGAGGAGCCCGTTTGGGCATAGGCATTGTGTCTCTGTGCATGACAGATTTTTAGGGGCCTAAGGGACTTTACTGGTGGATACTTAGCCCTGCTTTACATTACGGAGTTAGGTCAATGTAAGGCAGCTTACATTGACTTAAGTCTGTAAGTGTCCACACTAAAATGCAGCTCCCACCGATGTAACTCACCTATTATACCAATTTCATAACTCCACCTCTGTGAGAGGTGTAGTGCTTAAGTCACTGTAGTTAGGTCGGTGTAGTGTCAAGTGTAGACACTGTATTGCTTATATTGACTATTGCTGCCTTTCAGAAACTGTCCCACAATGCCCCACACTGACAGTTAAATCAGTGCAAGAGCTCCTGGTGTGGACATGCAAAAGTAGTTAATTACTGCAGTGGCTATAAATCTATGTAACTTAGATTTACTTAATTTTGTAGTATAGACTTGCCCTTAGATGCCTAGGAAATTTAGGCACCTATAAGATTAGGAGGCAACTGAGTGGGAGTTTTGAGGATCTAAATTTTGGATTTAGATACCCAAAGTGGCAATTAGGTGTACAAAATCCCTTTTGTGGATTTAGTCTCTAGTGACATATTGCATCTCATCCTAGAGTTAATACAAGTGCAGCATCTCACTCTAATATTATATATACTGCCACAATGGTGATAGATTATGAATATTTAGATTGACTATGATTCAGTATTTGCTAGTACTTGAAGCAGGCGGCGACCACATCAGAATCTGGCAGAAAGCCAAATCCCATTTACAGTAATGGGACATCATACAAATACCAACAGGGTTGTATCCAAAACAGCTGTTATTATTAATTTCATCTGTTTTAGGACGAAAAGAAGATTTTAGTTATTTGTAAAGATTAAAATGGATAATTATATCATTTAGTGCTATTTAATTTCTGTTTACCTCCAAATATGGGGATTTTCCATATAATAGTGGAGATTCTAATTTCTCCATGTAGCTATTAAGGTTGAGGTTAGCATTCCCATATAAGATGGATTTTGATGCACGTTTTCTGTCTAATTTCACCAAAATTAAATCAATCCTCCTGAAATTTCATATATGTGATATAACCAAAAGTGGTGTTTTTCCCCTCCCAAAATATAAGGCAAAACAGACAAGATATATAAGATGAGAGTTAAGAAAAATGTAGCTTTTTTTTAAGTTGTGCTTTAGCATATTAAAAAGATCAATAGAGAGTTCATACAACTTATAATGAAGAAAATTTTAATATTTGCTGTAAAAGAGAAATAAGGATGTCTGTTTTGTTCCAAAATGATGGTGTCTAAATTAGACTGTTACCACTCAAGAAAGAGGTCTTGGAGTCATCATGGATAGTTCTCTGAAAATATTTGCTTAATGTACAGCAGTAGTCACTCACACCTTCAATACTGTATACATTCTGGTCACCCCATATCAAAAAAGATATATCAGAATTGGAGAAGGTACAGAAAAAAGGCAACAAAAGTTATTAGGGGTATGGAATAGCTTCCTTATGAGGAGAGATTTAGAAACACTGGGACTGTTCAGTTTGGAAAAGAGGTGACTGAGGGGAGATATGACAAATGTATATAAAATCATGAATGGTGTGGAGAAAGTGAATACGGAAGTGTTATTTATACCTTCACATAATAGAAGAACCAGTGGTCACCAAATTAAATTAATAGGCAGTAGGTTTAAAACAAACATAAGGAAGTACTTCTTTACACAAGCACAGTCAACTTGTGGAACTCATTGCCAGGGGATATTGTGAAGGCCAAAATTATAACTGGGTTAAAAAAAGAATTATATAAGTTCATGGAGGATAGGTAGCCTGTGCCACTTCTTGCAGCTCTCATTGATTGGGAACGGCGAACTGCGGCCACCGGGAGCTCCGAGCAGCCATACAAATGTAAACAAACTGTCTGGCGGCCCACCAGTGGATTGCCCTGATGGGCAGCATGCAGCCCATGTGCCGCGGGTTGCCCACTACTGCTCTAAAGCACCTGGCACTGTTCACTGTCAGAAGACAGATTACTGGGCCAGAGGGTCCATTGTTCTAATCCAGTATGGCCATCCTTATGTTCTTCTGTTCCAAGATTAGAGATTAGATCTGAGTAAATAATAGATTCATAGGTTCCAAGGCCAGAAGGGATCATGGTGATCATCTATTCTGATGTCCTGTATAACAAATTCCATAGAACTTGCCTACAAATAATGACTAGAGTATATCTTTCATAAAAAATCCTATCTTGGTTTGAAAATTGTCAGTAATGGACAATCTACCACCAATTGGTTCCATTGGCTAATTAGTCTTATCACTAAAAATTTACACCTTCTTTCCAATCTGTATTTGTCTAGCTTCCATGTCCAACCATGGAAGTTAGACAAATGTTATATGTTTCTCTGCTAGATGGAAGAACCTATTATTAAATATGTTCCCCAAGTAGACACTTATAGACTGTAATCAAGTCATCTCTTAACCTTCTCTTTGTTAAGCTAAATAGAGTGAGTTCCTGGAATCTATCACTATAAGGCATGTTGTCTAATCTTTTAAACATTCTTGTGGCTCTTCTCTGAACCGTCTCCCATTTAGCAACGTCCTTCTTGAATTGTGGACACCAGAACTGGACACAATATTCCAGAAGTGGTCACATCAGTGCCAAATATAGCAGTAAAGTAATCTCTCTACTCTCATTTATGATTCATCTGTTTATGCATCCAAGGATAGCATTAGCCATTTTGGCCATGGCATTGCACTGGGAGCTCATGTTCAGTTGATTATCCACCATGACCCCCAAATCTTTTTTATAGCCACTGCTTCCCAGGAGAGAGTCTCCTATATTTTAAGTATGGCCTACATTCTTTCTTCCTAGATATATACATTTATATTTAGCCATATTAAAATGCATATTGTTTGCTTGCACCCAGCTTACAAAGTGATCTAAATCAGTGGTTCTCAAACTAGGGCCGCCGCTTGTTCAGGGAAAGCCCCTGGTGGGACAGGACAGTTTGTTTACCTGCCGCGTACACAGGTTCGGCAAATTGCAGCTCCCATTGGCCGTGGTTCACTGCAGGAAGTGGCGCGGGCCGAGGGATGTACTGGCGGCCCTAGTTGGAGAACCACTGATCTAGATTGCTCTGTGACAGCGACCTGCCCTTTTCATTATTTGCAGCTCCCTCAATCTTAATTCCATCTGCAAACTTTATCAGTGATGATTTTATGTTTTATGTTTGTCATCCTTACAAATCCCTACATTCCCTACAATTACATTTTGAGACCTATCAGTTAGCTAGCTTTTAAACCATTTAATCTGTAATGCACAATGAATAATTTCTAGCAAGTATTGAACATTCTATAGTGGCCCATCAAAGTTTCTGGTATTTTCATCCTACTTGGCAATTGAAAAATTTGATATATGAATGGGTGTGATCTTATTTGTGGTTCAATTTGTACGCATAATGGACACAGCTTCACTAATTCCACTATTTCTTTGCCTAAATTAGCTTAGATAGCTTGAGCATGCGACCCACCCACCCCCGTATGTAGGTAGTATTATTTCCTTCTTTCCTTCCATTCTGCAAATTTGTTATTCTGCAGATAACTTAACATGAATAATATAAATTGTAATAATAATAAATAGATCATTTTTTTCTATAGTATCTACAAGTATGCTAGGAGCTTCAAAGAAAAGGCAGGGCCCTTCTAACTAACAGATATGAGACAGGTGATGATATAATGTTCTCTGGGGCTGGAGAGGAGCAAGGAAGAATGTGAGTTACAGATATATGATTATGCAGTTGCTCAGGACTAGATATAGATATGGGGTCAGATACTCAGCTGGTGTAAATCGTCATAGATTCCCTGAGTACAGCTGAGGAATGACAAAATATATAGAAGTTCAAGATCTGGCCCATACTGTATATGTATATAAACTTAATGTAAACAAACTCAATCTTATAGAAATACTATAGAAGTGGTGTTTTGGGAATGATTGAATTAGGTGATTCAGTGAACAGATTTCAGAAGAATGTTACAAGCAAAAGGGGTAAACGAGACAGAAAAGAAGAGTGGATTTATAAAATATTGTGGAGGAAGAAGCAAAAAGATTTGGCTGGGGCTTGGATTTGGGAGAAGGAGAGGGGTGAGTCAAAAGGTGACCTCATTTTGGCTCTGGGTGACTGAGAACGTGGTGAACTGTTTAAGAAAATGAAAGTAGGGGGCAAGGTTTACGAAGAAAGATTATGAGCCTGGTTTTGGCCATGATGAAATTGAGATGTTGGTGAGTCGTCCAAGATGAGATGTCTGAGACAGAGATGTCAAGTTGAAGCACAGGAGATTGGTCAGGAGTGGGAAAGTTTACTTGAGTGTCATTGATGCAGAGATGATCATTAAGCCCCTGCAAGCAGATAAAGTCAACAAAGACAAGGTGTCTAAAAAAAAAAAGAGGGGGGCCAAGAACCAATCCCTGAGAGACGCCAACAGAGCGGGGAAGAGGGAAGGATTAAGAACCATCAAAAGAGACACTGGAAAAGCGGCAGTTCGGACAGGCTTTATAAAAAATACGGTTTTGTAACTTTAATTATATTTGTTAATTTATATCATTAGTTATATATACTGCTGCTGGAATATTCCTCTGCTCTGGAAAGTTTGCATGTCACATTGTGTAGTCATTGTCTAGACAAACAATCTGCTGGGTTCTTGTCCTTGTCAGGTTTGAGTACTGTATCTGAATCATAATCTTGTAATCTCAGGCTCTATCTTTCTATACTTGCTTGCTGTTTTATCTTCTGATTTCCAAATGATGAAGTCAAAGCTTGGTAGTCTGCCACAACTGTACTCAAAAATGAGCTCTAGTGATGCAAATTTGAAAGTGCTTGTATCTTCAGATTGAAGTCAGTACATTTTTCTCTACTTGTGAATATTTCTGCTCCACCTTAGTCAAAATGTAATCTGAGTATGAAATATTTTTGTGCTTTCTGCTATTGTAAAAACTGCTTCTCTAGCCCCTCTGAACTGGAAGCTTGTAGAGATCTATAATTGTTGTCTATGCTGGTGGGTTAAAATAAGGTAGGACACAGTTGCATGTTCATTCAGCTGAATTCTGAAGTGCTGTCTCATATTCTTTAGTCCACTGAAATACTGTCTTGTTTAGTCAAATTTCTCAAAGGCGCACTTTTCCTGGAATAGTTCTCAATAAATCTAGCACAGTAAAGTGCCATGGCTAGAATGGCTGCACACCAGAAAAGGGCCTTTCTGCAGCTGTAACTCCAAGCACTTTCATAGGACTGGGACTAATTCACAAAAAAGTATGTCCAAGGAATGCAATTTCCCCCCCACAAAATCACATTTTTCCTTGTCCATTTAGGCTTTGAATTTTTTTAGTGTTCCAATACTTTTTTGCCAAGTCTCTTTTGTTTTTCCATTGCCTTTCAGATATCAGAATATAACAGTTGAAATTATATGCATTTACTATGAATTGTGTTACAGACTAGTAATTTAGAGAATTTCATCTGTCATAGAATTCTATCTGATAACTTTTTGTATCCTCTCTGAGTGTAGACCAGCGGTCAGCAACCTCTGGCATGTGGCTCACCAGGGTAAGCACCCTGGCAGGCCGGGCCAGTTTGTTTACCTGCCGCATGAGCAGGTTCAGCTGATCTCGGCTCCCACTGGCCGCGGTTTGCCGTCCCAGGCCAATGAGGGCTGCGGGAAGTGGCGCAGGCCGAGGGATGTGCTGGCTGCAGCTTCCCGCCACCCCCATTGGCCTGGGACGGTGAACCATGGCCAGTGGGAGCCTCAGTCCGCGAACCTGCCGACGCGGCAGGTAAAGAAACTGGCCTGGCCCACCAGGGTGCTTACCCTGGTAAGCCGCATGCCAGAGGTTGCCGACCCCTGATCTAGTCTGACCTCCTACACATTGCAGCCCAAAAAACGTCACTCACCCACTCCTGTAATAGACCCATAACTTCTGGCTGAGTTACAGAAGTCCTCAAATCATGCTTTAAAGACATCAAGTTACTGAGAATCCACCATTTACTGTAGTTTAAACCTGCAAGTGACCCATGCCCCAAGGTAATTATTGATCTTGAATTTCCTCCTTGTTTTACCAGATAATAACCTTTGTTAAGATCAAATATTGAAAATAAATTTAGTCCATTTATAGTGTATAGGATATAATCCATGCAAGTGCTGTGCATCTTTGTCATTGGCCACATATATCTCGAATTTACCAGTGATGTGTGCTCTAGGTACAGCCAGTATAAGCAAACCCTGATACATCTTTTTAAATAATGTCTTGCTTTTCTCCTTGTGCTACAGTAGTTCCTTTTCTCCTTATGATTGCCTATTGTATTGTATCCTCCTCTGTTTTTGTTCTACTGGACTGTTTTATCTATGTGCAGCACTGTCTTTCAGCTCAACAACTCCTTGAAAAAGACTATTATATTCCTGAGCTAACGCTTCAACATCAATTTTTTGTGTGTGTTTGTTTTATCTTTTCCTGAAGTCATAGATTGCAATAAGACTTTCTCATCTAGCAGACTTTTTGCACCATGTGGATAAAATCTGATATCTGCAGGCCTTAATGTGATTCTGTTAGCTATTTTCTTGAAATTGGGGTAATCTCTTATAGCTATTGATGCTCCTGAGTCTACTATGTTATCAGTCTTAGTTTGTGCTAAATCTAAAGTGATTTTTTTTGGGTACCAATTCTACTTGCATGGTATATAAAGAGAACAAAATCTGTTTTACTATTGCTGTCTTGTTCAATAGCTTCATCTTGCACTTCAGACAGGTGTCTTACTCTCTCTGCTTCGTGTTCCCTTCTGTTTCTAATTTGGTGTAAAAATTCTCCTTGTTGGTATTGCTCATGCTGGACTCTTCTGTGCCTTGTGCCTGGAGATGACTGAATGTCCCAAATTACTGTAGAAAAGTGATTTATTTTTCCCCACGTCATTGTTTTCCCAAACGCTGGACATCTATCCTTGTGAGGATATCCATCTCCACATCAATCACGGCTTTTATTTTTTGGTTCTGTGAATTTTTCATTTGTAAAATTTTCTTTTTTTTCTCTTGCTGCACATTTGTAAATCACTCATGTTACAGTCCATTTCTTTAGGCTGAATTTCTGCTTACTCAAGTCCTCTAGCCATTATCAATAGCTCTTCTGTTCATCTTAGATCTAAGGCTTTTCTCTTAGTTGCCCACATGTGAATGAAATTTTAATTTGGTTTTTAGTTCAGAACCTACCTCTAAAGTCACCTGTTCTTTCCAATTTTCTCAGTCTTGTGATTTGGTCATTTATGTTTTCTCCTATGTTTCGCTTTGCATTTCTCATTTAAAGTTTTCATATTCTGTACCTATTCTGGAATAAAAATATTAATTCAGTGCCTGCCTGTACTTGTCATATGACTGTATCATTTAATGGAATGTTTGTATAGAAATCACAGTTTGGGGTCTGCTAAATATAATAGGAAACATTTTTGTTGCTGTTGCTTGATCTATACTGATTGCAGCCAATTCTATTTCAAATTGATCTAAATATTTTTTCCATATTATAGTTGAGCTAGTGGAATCTGTTCATTCTAATGAAAATAGTGTCTCTGCGCCTTTCCCATTTTAATGCTTATATAGTCTACTTCCAGATATGGAAATATATGCAGATTTTCAGTCATGAATTATCACCTCCTTTCTTTCAACTTTTCTGCTCTTCTGGGTTTTTTTATTTGCTTATATTTTTATTAGCCATATTTTTGATGAAACAATTTTTCTGTCAGAAAATACCATTTCATTGAAACAAATGTTTTGCGGGAATGTGTCAATTGTGAAATCATTAAAAATAAAAATGAAATATTTTGTTTTCACTTGCTTATTTTGTTTCAACTTTCTTGTCTCATTTCATTCTGATCATCATTTGTTTTCCACTTTCTCATCTGTTTAACGTTATTTGAGCTTCCTCATTCACTTTGACTTGATATGGGTGTCAATCTGCCATTCAGTGGTTCGACAATGTGGGTACCAGGAAACAGGGAGCAAACCCCAAATTGGTAGTGAGTTCTATACTTAGATTTCAACAACCAGTTATCAAGTGTAAACAGCGCAGTCCCCATGGTACTCTGATATGTTCTGCCACCCAGGTAAGCTTACCTTTGTGACAGATGCTCCCTTATACTACAGATCACAGCAATATTTAGATTACTGCCAGTCCCAAAGGGCCAGTCACTTATCCCAGGTCAGTTGCACTGGAGATCTCCAAAGACAATGCTTATCAGCAATCCTATAATTAATTATATAAAGATTTATTATATAGGAAAAGGAAGTGAGAGTTATTTACAAGCTTAAAGCAGGTCAACATATATACATACAAATGAGTTCCAATCTTATGTTTAAAACAAATAATAGAAGCTTCTATAATAAGCAAGCTCTATATGACCTTTAGGGCTAACCCCTGCTAAACACTGAGGATCTTTTGCTGATACTTTGTAATCCTTGTTCCTCACAATACAAGCAGCATAAAGATATTTTTTCTTCTTGTAAAGGTTTTATCCCTTCCCCCTTCTGCTTCAAATTGCAAATTCACCTGATGAGAGGAATTCACTTGCACATCTCCTCTTCATTGTGGGGAGAAAGCAATTAGCAAAGTCTTTTGTCCTCTTTGATTACCCACAATAGTTCTTCTGGTGTTGATGGGCTCTCCTTGTGAAGCAGGACATAACCTCTGTTGGAGGCCAGCATTTCAGCATCTCTTTCCTGTCTGGTGATTTGCACAGTTACAGAGACTAAGGGTATGTCTACACTATGAAATTAGGTCGATTTAATAGAAGTCGATTTTTTTAGAAATTTATTTGATACAGTCAATTGTGTGTGTCCCCACTAAGCATAGTAAGTCGGTGGAGTGCATCCACAGTACTGAGGTTAGTGTCAACTTTCGGATCGTTGCACTGTGGTAGCTATCCCACAGTTCCCACAGTCTCTGCTGCCTGTTGGAATTCTGGGTTGAGCTCCCAGTGCCTGATGGGGCAAAAACATTGTCGCGGGTGGTTCTGGGTACATGTCGTCAGGCCCCCCTTCCTCCCTCCCTCCATGAAAGCAATGGCAAAAAATCGTTTCTCGTCTTTTTTCCTGGGTTACCCATGCAGACGACATACCACGGCAAGCATGGAGCCCGTTCAACTTATTGTCACCGTATGTCTCCTGGGTGCTGCTGGCAGACGTGGTACTGCAGTGCTACACAGCAGCATCCCCTTGCCTTGCCTTGCGGATGGCAGACAGTGCAATACGACTGCTAACCATCGTCATCGTCCCGTGGGTGCTCTTGGCCGACTGTGGTTAGGTTGGTCGGGGGCGCCTGGGCAGACATGGGTGCTCCTGGCTGGCCTCGGTAAGGTCATTCGGGGGCATCTGGACAAAAATGGGAATGACTCCAGGTCATTCTCTTCTTTAAGTTTAGTCTAATTCAGAGATTCAGTCCTGCCTGGAATATCATACCACCTGGAGGCTTCTACCTCAGGCTGCTCTCCCAGTCGGCAGCACCACGCGGTTGCACCTACCCCAGCCTACCCCTTACTCCCATGCTTCATGAAACCTGGATAGTAGTAAGGAGCAGTTCAACTATAGGCTGAGCAAGTGCATAATGATGGTAGAATGTGCCTTTGGACATTTAAAAGCTCACTGGCGCAGTTTACTGACTCGGTTAGACCTCAGTGAAACTAATATTCCCATCGTTATTACTGCTTGTTGTGTGCTCCACAATATCTGTGAGAGTAAGGGGGAGATGTTTATGGCATGGTAGGAGGTTGAGGCAAATCGTCTGGCTGCTGATTACGCACAGCCAGACACCAGGACAGTTAGAAGAGCACAGCAGGGCGCGCTGTGCTTCAGAGAAGCTTTGAAAACCAGTTTCATGACTGGCCAGGCTACGGTGTGAAAGTTCTGTTTGTTTCTCCATGATGAAAACCCACCCCCTTGGTTCATTCTACTTCCTTGTAAGCCAACCGCACTCTCCTCCTCCCTTTGATCTCCGTTTGCAGAGGCAATAAAGTCATTGTTGTTTCAAATTCATGCATTCTTTATTAATTCGTCATACAAATGGGGGGATAACTGCCAAGGTAGCCCAGGAGGGATGGGGGAGGAGGGAAGCACAGGGGTGGGGTAGTTGTAGGGGCACCCCCTACAATGGCATGCAACTCATCATTTCTGCGGGATGTCTGGGGCTCTGACCCGGAATGGCTGGTTGCCTCTCTGGTTCTTTGGTAGGCTTGCCTAAGCTTCTTAAGTTTCACGCAGCACTGCTGTGGGTCACTGTTATAGCCTCTGTCCTTCATGCCCTTGGAGATTTTTTCAAATGTTTTGGCATTTCATCTTTTGGAATGGAGTTCTGATAGCATGGATTCCTCTCCCCATACAGCGATCATATCCAGTACCTCCTGTTCGGTCCACGCTGGAGCTCTTTTGCAATTCTGGGACTCCTGGTCACCTGGGCTGATGAGATCTGCATGGTCACTTCTGAGCTTGTCATGCTGGCCAAACAGGAAATTAAATTCAAAAGTTCACAGGTCCAGTGCATCTGGGTTAAGAGTGCTGTCCAGAGTGGTCAGAATGGAGCACTCTGGGATAGCTCTCGGAGGCCAATACCATCGAATTGCATCCACAGTACCCCAAATTCGACCCAACAAGGTCAATTTCAGTGCTAATCCCCTCCTCGCGGAGGAGTACAGAAATTGATTTTAAGAGCCCTTTAAGTCAACAAAAATGCCTTCGTCATGTGAACGAGTGCAAGGTTAAATTGATCTAACGCTGCTAAATTTGACCTAAATTTGTAGTGTAGACCAGGGGTCACAATGCAAATGCTCAGATATTACCTTATGATAAATAATGGAGCAGGTCCCCAAGGAAGGTGATCAGGAACAGTCAACATGGATTCACCAAGGGCAAGTCATGCCTGACCTACCTGATTGCCTTCTATGATGAGATAACTGGCTTTGTGGATATGGGGAAAGCGGTGAGCGTGATATATCTTGACTTTAGCAAAGCTTTTGATACCGTCTCCCACAGTATTCTTGCCAGCAAGTTAAAGAAGTATGGGTTGGATGAATGGACTATAAGGTGAATAGATCATCGGGCTCAATGGCTCGATGTATAGTTGGCAGCTAGTATCAAGCAGAGTTCCCCAGGATTTGGTCGTGGGGGCCTGTTTTGTTCAACAACTTCATTAATTATCTGAATGATGGGCTGGATTGCACCCTCAGCAAGTTTGTGGATGACACTAAGCTGTGGGGAGGGTAGATACATTGGAGGGTAGGGATAAGGTCCAGAGTGACTTAGACAAATTGTAGGATTGGGCCAAAAGAAATCTGATGAGGTTCAACAAGGACAAGTGCAGAGTCCTGCACTTAGGAAGGAAGAATCTCATGCACTGTTATAGGCTGGGGACTGACTGGCTAAGCAGCAGTTCTGCAGAAAAGGACCTATGGATTACAGTGGATGAGAAGCTAGATATGAGTCAACAGTGTGCCTTTGTTGACAAGAAAGCTAACGGCATATTGGGCTGCCAGCAGATAGCGGGAAATGATTATTCCCCTCTATTCGGCACTGGTGAGGCCACATCTGGAGTACTGCATCCAGTTTTGGGGCCCCCACTGCAGAAAGGATGTGGAAAAATTAGAGAGAGTCCAGCGGAGGACAATGAAAATGATCAGAGGCCTGGGGCACATGACTTATGAGGAGTGGCTGAGGGAACTGGGCTTATTTAGTCCGCAGAAGAGAAGAGTGAGGGGGGGATTTGATAGCAGCCTTCAACTACCTGAAGGGGGGTTCCAAAGAGAATGGAGCTCGGCTGTTCTCAGTGGTGACAGAACAAGGAGCAATGGTCTCAAGTTGCAGTGGGGAGGTCTAGGTTGGATATTAGGAAAAACTATTTCACTTGGAGGGTGGTGAAGCACTGGAATGGGTTACCTAGGAAAGTGGTGGAATCTCCATCCTTAAAGGTTTTTAAGGCTCGGCTTGACAAAGCCCTGGCTGGGATGATTTAGTTGGCGCTGGTCCTTCTTTGAGCAAGGGGCTGGATTAGATGACCTCCTTATTTCTCTGTCCTAGAAAGGAGTGGGTGTTAGTCACAGCTCCCAAGTGGGCTCCATCTCTGCTGGAGGTTTTCGTAGGAACTATAGGGGAGAAGGCAGTGCTCGCACTCTGCATTTCTCTCAGCAGCAACTCTTACCAGCTACAATCCCCTTAACTTCATCTTCATAGTTTTATTTTAATCCCTGAGTGTGTGTATATATATATCGTTTTCATGGGATTATTATTAGTTGATGTTATGTGAAGTATTTTAAAAGGGACACGATGTATATGAAACACAGTAGTCAGAGAAATCCTTTACAAATCATCCAATATGCTAGCACCCAGAAAATATCTCTGTGTTGCTGAGAGTGCTCAAAGTGCATGACAAATTGGGGGAAAGATAGGAATGTTTTAAATTTCCCAGAAGTTCTGGGTGTTTACCACTTTTGAGGAGTAAAACTAATACAACAAATATACAAAGGGTGATGTACATCACATTTTAGGCAGCTCACATTGCTTTACTGTTTCAGGCTGTCTCAGATTCTGGAAGCTAGTACTGCATCGTACACATTAGGAAGGTTTTCTTCAGAAAAATAAAGTCTAGAAACATAAGCCTTTCTTCTCTTTCTGCTTTCTGTGTACTTGTGTGTTTGTTTGATTTTTAAACGAAACTTTAAATTTTGCAGAAACTGATGGGTAAGTCCCAACATGCCAGGGAATGGTTCCTCTCATCACTGGTGAGTGGGTGGGTGCATTTGTCAAGCCTTGTTAAGCCACTCGCCTGTGACTGAAGATATAAGTATTGTAGCTAGAGTAACTAGTATTATAATTCAGATAAAGACATTATTTGTCATCATCCTTACATGTTTGGAATCTAGATGTCTTGCAGGACGTCTCTCTGGCTGCTTCCTAATGCTCTTGATCAATGTCTGTTTCTTCCGTCTTTGAGCTTATTATTTTTAAACTTTGTTTTTTAACTCTTCTTTCCATTGTCTTCTTTTCTGAAGAATTACCCCATCCCATGTACTTAAGTCTTCCACTTATGTGTATCCATCTATTTTAGTCTGAGGATTTGTAAGTCAAACATTAATTTTAGATGGGAAAAGGTATATTTTATGGGATCTCAATGGCTCATTTTCTGCTTCAACAACCCTTCCATATTAAAATATTTTCCTCTCTCAGACAACAAGCTAATTTGGAATCTAGCAAAATAAAACACTCTCCAATGCAACCCATTAACTGTCAGCATTCTAGATCCCTCTCATCCAGGTTCTAGGCTAGACATGGCACAGAGCCAGCACTCATCATTGTGGTAGCTGACATCCTGAAATGATTTAGGTCTTTGTCTCAGACTGAACCCGAAGTGTGATCTTGGGGAAACGTTTCCACCTTCAAAGCCCTCTAATCCATAGTCTTTCAACATCTATATGAAGCCATTTGAAAAAAAAATGATAAGACAGCATGGGCTGAAGTGCCAGCAGTATGCTGATGACACCCGGTACTATCTTTACATCAAATCTAAACTTCACCATTTCCCAGCAATCCCAAAGCTTAGCTGAAATCAACGCCTGGATGAATGGCAGCTGCCTAAAGCTAAACGCTGGCAAGACTCAGAGTTCAGTCTGCGACTAGCCAAAAGACAGTGCCCAATTCTATGACACATGGATCTGGCCATCCTGACCCATGTATTGATGACCCCCAATCTTATTTGTGCAACTCAGTATGTCTAAGATTAAAGTCACACCCCCAAAGAATCGCTAATTGGTACAATGCTCTTTTCACCTGCTCCCCATTGAATTCTGAAAGCAGTCTAAGGTTGCTATTCTGCTGTCCTGACATGACTTCCAAGGATCATGCTCTCCCATGGCAGCTCTGCTCTACTGGAATAAAAATAAAATCTAGACCAAAATGGGGAGAATGATGACTGTAGGAGATAAAACTTGCGCAGGTGCTGGCTCTAGATTCTGGGACTCACTGTCCAACTCACCCAGTTCAAAACTAAATGAAAAATTCATCTCTTTGACTTTGCTTAGTCTCAATAAGTTACATCAAAACAAAAGTGTAAATGAATCAAGTGCTTTCTTCTATACTCCAGAAAGGAAGGAAAAGAGTCACACCACACGATCCATTGTCTACAGCCAAGCTCTAAGATACAACCGTATTTGCTCCAATCCCTCAGACAGAGATAAACACCTACAAGATCTCTATCAAGCATTCTTAAAACTACAATACCCACCTGCTGAAGTGAAAAAAAAGATTGACAGAGCCAGAAGAGTACCCAGAAGCCACCTATTACAGGACAGGCCTAAAAAAGAAAATAACAGAACGCCACTAGCCATCACCTACAGCCCCCAACTAAAACCTCTCCAGCGCATCATCAAAGATTTACAACCTATCCTTAAAGATGATCCCTCACTCTCACAGATCTTGGGAGACAGGCCAGTCCTCGTTTATAGACAGCCTCCCAACCTGAAGCAAATACTCACCAGCAACCGCACACCATACAACATAAACACTAACCCAGGAACCTATCCTTGCAACAAAGCCCAATGCCAGCTCTGTCCATATATCCATTCAAGTGACACCATCATAGGACCTAATCACATCAGACACGCCATCAGGGGCTTGTACACCTGCATATCTACCAACGTGATATATGCCATCATGTGCCAGCAATGCCCCTCTGCCATGTACATTGGCCAAACCGGACAGTCTCTGTGCAAAAGAATAAATGGACACAAATCTGACATTAGGAATCATAACATTCAAAAACCAGTGGGAGAACACTTCAACCTCCCTAACCACTCAGTGACAGACTTGAAGGTGGCAATTTTGCAACAAAAAAACTTCAAAAACAGACTCCAAAGAGAAACTGCTGAACTCGAATTAATATGCAAATTAGATAAAATTAACTCTGGCCTAAACAGAGACTGGGAATGGTTGGGTAATTACACTAATTGAATCTATTTCCCTATGTTAAGTTCTCCTCACACCTTCTATGGGCCATCTTAATTATCACTTCAAAAAGTTTTTTTTCCTCCTGCTGATGATAGCTCATCTCAATTGATTAGACTTTTCCTGTTGTTATGCATACTTCCACCTTTTCATGTTCTCTGTATGTATAAATATCCTGTCTGTGTGTTCCATTCTATGCATCCGAAGAAGTGAGCTGTAGCTCACGAAAGCTCATGCTAAAATAAATGTGTTAGTCTTTAAGGTGCCACAAGTACTCCTGTTCTTTTTGCGGATACAGACTAACACAGCTGCTACTCTGAAACCTGTTTCCTGATGGTGGCTGTCCTGCTGCCTACACCACCCAGAATCTTTTTCTTCTACTTACTACAGGGTGAACAGTGTTTTGTGGCAGCTTGTCTTACATTGCAATAGTCAGGAGTGGAGCATTCTAGAACACAACAATGTTAGGTTGGTACAGTGGAAGCAGAAAACTAAATCAGAAATTCTACGACTGCAAAGGCAGGTCAAGAGATGGAGAAGAGATGGGAGCTCTGCTATGGAGACACACACACAAGACTTAACAAATTCCACTCCGTTGCTGAATGTAGAACCCACAATACTAGAGTAGTTTCAAATAAATTCTCTTTTCCATAGCCATTAGTATATCAGATTTGCATTTTATTTAATCTGCTCCACTTCTCTTTGTGATCTTTCTCTAGGTATTGGAAGTTCAAATTCCTTGATTTGTCACTCTTTTCTCAGTTTTAAAAACTCTAAATAGTACTTTAGTGTAGTTTTTGTTTTATGAATTTCCTTGTTTTTAAATGAATTATTCATGAAATATTGTTTGGGAGGGGGCATAATTACTTGTAATACATACATATACATCATAATGCATAATTATATTTTCCCAACATAATTACTAAGTATAATGATAATCTGTAATTCTGTATGATAATTTGTGAACACATTGATCTTCACGTGCATAATATTTCACTGTCGTTAAACTGATTACTTTGGACAGTTTTTATATTTTTGTTTTTGCAGTAGCAAAACTAAAAACGACCTCTCAAATTTATGACCTCAATCCTAAAGTTCTGATGCAGGGAAAACTCCTGTTTAAATCAATGAAAGTTTTTAGAGAGCAGATTGAAAAATAATAACCTAATTCTGTACTTAAAAATGTGAAGTTAAAAAGGTTATAAAAATGGTAGGGCTGTTGATTAATCACACCTAACTCACACGATTAACTCAAAAAATTAATTGTGATTAATCGCAGATTAATTGCACTGTTAAGCAATAAAATACCAATTGACATTTATTATATATTTTGGATGTTTTTCTACATTTTTCTTTAGTATTCTGTGTTGTAATTGAAATCAAACTGTATATTATTTTGATAATATATATTTGCACTGCAAAAATAAATATTTTTTACAAATATTTGCACTGTACAAATGATAAACAAAAGAAATAGCATTTTTCAGTTCACCTCATATAAGTACTGTACTGCAATCTCTTTGTTGTTACAGAGCAACTTACAAATGTAGATTTTTTTCTGTTACATAACTGCACTCAAAAACAGAACAATGTAAAACTTCAGAAACTACAAGTCCACTCGGTCCTACTTCTTGTTCAGCCAATTGCCAAGACAAACAAGTGTGTTTACAGGAGATAATGCTGCCACTTCTTATTTACAATGTCACCAGAAAGTGAGAACAGGCATTTGCATATCACTTTTGTAGCCGGCATTGCAAGGTATTTCTGTGACAGATATGCTAAACATTCATAGGCCCCTTCATGCTTCGGCCACCATTCCAGAGGACATGCTTCCATGCTGATGACGCTCATTAAAAATGTAATGTGTTAATTAAATTTGTGACAGAACTCCTTGAGGGAGAATTGTATGTCCCCTGTTCAGTTTTACCCACATTCTGCCATATATTTCATGTTATAGAAGTCTCGTATGATAACCCAGCATATGTTGTTCATTTTAAGAACATTTTCACTGGAGATTTGACAAAGCGCAAAGAAGGTACCAATGTGAGATTTCTAAAGATAGCTACAGCACTCAACCCAAGGTTTAAGAATCTGAGAGGGACAAGGTGTGGAGCATGCTTTCAGAAGTCTTAAAAGAACAAAACTCCGATGCAGAAACTACAGAACCTGAACCACCAAAAAGGAAAATCAACCTTCTGCTGGTGGTATCTGACTCAGATAATGAAAATGAACATGTGTCGGTCTGCACTGCTTTGGATCATTATTGAGCAGAATCTGTCATTCCTCTGGAATGGTGGCTGAAGCATGAAGGGACATGTGAATCTATAGCGCATCTGGCATGTAAATATACTGCAGCGCAGGCTACAGCAGTGCCTTGAGAACACCTATTCTCACTTTCAGGTGACATTGTGAAAAAGAAGCGGGCAGCATTATCTTCTGCAAATGTAAACAAACTTGTTTGAGTGATTGGCTGAACAAGAAGTAGGACTGAGTGGACTTGCCGGCTCTAAAATTTTACATTGTTTTATTTTTGAATGCAGATTTTTGGACATAATTCTGCATTTGTAAGTTCAACTTTCATGATAAAGAGATTGCACTACAGTGCTTGTATTAAGTGAATTGAAAAATACTATTTCTTTTGTTTTTATACACAGCAAATACTTGTAATCAAAAATAAATATAAAGTGAGCACTATACACTTTGTATTCTGTGTTTCAATTGAAATCAATATATTTGAAAATGTAGAAAACATCCAAAAATTTAAATAAATGGTATTCTATTATTGTTTAGCAGTGCGATTAATCACAATTAATTTTTTAATCGCTTGACAGCCCTAAAAATGATTATCAGCATTTTTCATTTCCCAGAAACCCAGTTTTTGGTTAATAAAAAGTTTCTATATTTTTTTTAATAACAGTTATAATGTTTTCAATACAAATTGAGGGGAAAAACAACAGGGAAAAGGAACAAAATATTCATGAAAATAAAAAAAAAGTCTTTTAAAAAGGGCCATTTTTTTATTAAAGCCTTTTTTTTAAAATTTTTTGGACCAGTTTTAGAATTCTGCCTGCATTGGCCATTATGTTAAAATGTGGGTTCCTAAAGTTAGGCTCCTCAGTAAAGCGACTTGACATTCAGAAATGCTGCTCACCTACAAATGCCAATAGAGCCACAGGTGCACAACATTTCTGAAAACAAGGCCACTTTTATCTAGGTGCCCAAGCATGGAACTAGATGCCTTTCTTTAGGCAGCCAGGATTTATAAGTCATAAAGTCATAAGCGTCCCCACTGATTTCTCAAGTGGAGATGACTAAGGTCTACTGGATCTTCTTGGATGGTCCCACAAAAAGAAGGAGTACCCACCACCTCTGTGACCTTATTACTGTGTTCTTTGAATTTATGGAAGCATCTTTGTTTTGGCTTTTCAGAGAATAAGTGCAAGAAGAGTGACAAACCATTTTCTGCAGCATTTATGCTTCCTTCCGTGCTGATAGTCCTACTTAAAATAACACTGCTTTAAGCTGCCTTAAGTCAGGCAACATGCTTGAAAATCTCTCAGAAAGGAAATTAGACAAGAATGGGATGCTTAGCCAATGGCAGCATAGCTCTTTTAGAAGCAGTTTTTCTTGGCTGGGGGGCGGGGCAGGGGGGTTGGAGGGGCAGAGCATGAAGGGGCCAACCTTCCACAAGAGTTGAGAGAGGTTTCCTTTTCCACAAATCCTGGGGTTTTGAGAGGCTGGGTAGCTCTCCCTCACCCCCCGCCTCCTCTTTGGACCCCCAAGCCCCTTACCATGAAGGGGTAATTTGAAGGAGACATTGCAAGGTGAACCTTGTGGAATTTCTTGAGTCCTCCCCTGTGGGTATCTCTGCAGGAGGGCAGAAACTGGTCTGAATTTCAGTGAAATTTATACTAATAAGACATTATTACCTTATTATTGAAAGAAATTCCACTTTTTTTCCCTGAACTGGAGCAAGGAGGGAAAGTGAATGCATCTAAACAGGGGGAAATAAATTCCACTGCTGACAAGGTACAGAATTGTAAAGTGTTCATTTCGTCGGTCAAATAGATTTAAAGATAAGTGCTCTTAGAATGTTCCTGCCTGCTGTTTCTACATAATATTAATGTGAGCTGTAGCTTACTTTAGAGTACAATTTATTTTTAATAGATGTTTAATCATATGAGTTTTCTCATATTGGTGTTTTCCATCTACAATTACAGAATCTTTTGCTAAGAACATTGTCCACTTTTCCACTGTAGTTTCAGTTTTTCCATGAAAAACTCATTTCAGAGGTATTAAAAGTACACAGTTAGAAAGAACTAGGTCTGAGTAAATGGTTTGGAAAAAATCCAAATAGCATCACGCATGAAAAGCACAGAACACAGAAATAATGCAAGAAAATCATTTCTCATGCTATTTTAGCCATACTGTGTGTCCAGATTTATCTGAATGCCAAACTCAAACATCTTGGGTGATTGAACATTGCTTTATGAAGCCTCTAGATTTGGATTTGGCCTGCCTTTATGTCAGTATGCAATGACACAAAATGTCATATGTGATGGATATGGCTTTGTGAAAAACACAGAAACAGCATTATGAGGGTTTTTTTTCTCCTTCTCTGTATGATTTTGATTCATTTGACATCAAATCTGAGCCTTGTTATATGTAACAGAAAATCCATGAAGGTCTCTCATTTCTGAAGGGAGATTGGTGAAAAAGAAACTTTAAATGAAGACTTCTTCCTTTGTCTTCCCTTTTCTAATTTGTTATGAATATATGTCTGTTATGAGTCAATTTCGGAACTGATGGCTTCCTTTACTGAGGTATGGTGAGGAGTAATATGCAGTGCTCTTGGGACCAACAGCCTTGTGAACTGCTCAAAGCCCAAATAAAGAGGCTTTGCATGGGAATGTGTAAAAGGAGTGTGGGGAAGGAATCCACCCTTCAGTTCAGATCACCAGCATGGAACAGTCACTCCAGAGCTGCTGCTGCAGCCTCCATGATGTAGTAGCATTGTGGCCCACTATGCCCTCATCAAGGGAACTTACAAAGTGGATTCACATAGTTTCCTGGCATACTGGCCTCATTCCCACACCTTCTCTGTCCTCCTCAACCAGTTCCAATCCAGAGAGAACTAGTGCATACACATGGGTTGCAGCATCCTTCTTGTGGCTTCCTCTTGGCTGCTCTTCCTTCACAGTGAAACCAGAATAATTCTGCAGCTTTTTAGATCATGCTATCCCTCACAGAGGTCAGAATTTGCCCATTAATGGCACTGTTTAACACTGAAAATTGTCTTTAAGAGCACTAGAATCTTCCTAGCATATGCGCAACATGCCTCAGGTGGCATATGACCAGGCTTCATCACCGAATTTGGTCTGCTGGTTGGATCATTAGTTTTCCTGGCCCGGGCCAAGTACTGATGGGGATTGCGATGTGAACACTGATCCATGCCCCCCAGCACTAGAATAAATGTGCATAACTAACTTTTGTACTGCAATACTACATTTTGTGAATTGAATTGTACAAATGAAAGTAGCTAACATTCTAAGAGCTTTCTGGATTTCAGTCTTGGGAATCTTCAGATTTCCAAGGGTCTACATTAGTGGTGGGCCACGTGCAGCCCATCTGAGTAATCTGATTGCGGGCCGTGAGACATTTTGCTGACATTGACTGTCCGCAGGCATCACCCCCCGCAGCTCCCAGTGGCCACGGTTCTCTGTTCCTGGCCAATGGGAGCTGCGGGAAGCCTGGTTTCTTCTATGTATTAGTCATATTACAATTGCTACAATTTGTAGCAAATTAGGAAGGCTGGCTTCATTATTCCTAGGGCTATATGTTATCTTTGACTGTATGCTGAACTTCCACAGATGCGAATGGTAGTTCCATGTCTCATCTGTGGGCATTATATGGTCCTCAGAATGGGGAAAACTAGGAATTTAAACTGATTGCAGAACAGTTCTGTCAACCAAAGGCCAAGTCTTCCAGGCCAAATAAGGGCTATGAAAAGCTATAAATACTGTGAAACCAGTGTAGTTCAGCTTGGGTGCAGGAAACCTGGGGTATGTGTGTGGTGGGGTGGATGTTCATGTCTCCTGTGCATCATAGAGCTGTAGTGTATGGGAACTCACTATGCTTAAGAGTGTAAGGTAGGTTTCCACCCTGTCCATGAATTAGGTGAGAATGCAACAGTTACCAGGGTGAAGGGACTAGCCAGTGGTGGGAAGACTCTCCCTCTATCAACATCCACTGATTTTTTTCCATTGTGCATATAATTTACTCAGGCTTTGTGTGTCTCTCTTTGGGGTGGGAAGATAGATTTGATCCAATGCCATACATTATGATGTGAAGCTTACTGTAGTATACGATAAACCTGTAAAAGAAAGCATATTTATTAGGCAGCTTCCAGTCTTCACGGTATTCTCAGATAAGTGGTCTGAAGTTTCTTTCCACCTTTATTAGAAGATCACCTCTGTTAAGCCAATCATATTTCCTTTATCTTTTGAGTGATCACATAAAAAACATATCTCTGTTTTTCCAAGTGTAGGCATTGATCTAAATACAGATAGGGACCATGCATCTCAAAGAACCGCCAGTTACAGGCAAATAACCTCCTCTTATCAATTACATGCATATTGTCCTGGGAAGGGCTTATATATTGTAATAATTATTGTTGCCCTTTTTAATCTGACTAGCTAGTCAATGTTGAGGCACTATGGATGTTCCAGTTGGGAGTAGAAATTGGTGACAGTCTGGTATTTCTTTGATGCACTTTTGTTCATTTTCAAAGAATATATAGTCCTGTGTTTCTGACTGCAGAAAGAATCAGATAACAGGAAAGATCTTATTTTGCTCACAGCACCAAGAGTATTCATTTCAGCCTGCCTCTCTGATGCAAAAACCTCTTCCTCTCCCAGTGTCAGCCACCATGCTTTCAGCTGCTCCTTTAGGCTGTCTCTCTCGTTCTACTCTTTGTTGTTCTCTGTTCTCAGTTTCTTTGTGTTTTGCCTTCTCTCCCTCCACTCTACCCCATGACACTAAGCAACCTTGTATTCATACCACATGTAATAATCTTTGTACAAAATATGTCTTTTGCAGTATCATTTGAAAACTAATAACTGATTGATCATTAATATTCTTGAGTGATGTATATACGCAGTAGCTATTGAGGGTTATGGATCTATCATAGAATTGCAACTAAAGTGTGTTTAAACTAAGCATGTCAGAGGAGTTGGTAAACAGATCTGCTTTAGACAAAAAGAAGTCTGTATTTGATTCTCTGACCAGTCTTATCTTCAGGCAAAGACAGTGAAGGTCCATATTTACATTTAAGCAGTGAACAGGACCATCAAGACAGCAGGAGGGAGGAGATGGCAGGAAACAGAACAATTCACATTTCAGCAAAAAACAGCAGGGGAAAAAAGATCATGGAGCTTCCTTCACCACCAGACTCCATGTCACCTTCCTCTCAGCTTGAATAAACTTTACTTTGAGGGGTAACACTCTGAGGAATACATTTGAAAGGTTTACTGGTCTGTAAGACAAGGTCTGAACTTCAAGTGATAAGCAATTGAATCAACTGATTGTATACATCGTTATTGTATTATATAAGAATGTATAGAGCAAGGTCTTTTCTGAAAGCTAATGACACGCTGGTGATTAATATCATTGTGAAATGTATTAACACTATTGAGGACATATGGATACTTAATGATATTATGCTTTAAAGTCTGTGACCAAACAGGGAAAAACAGGTGCTCTCCCAGACCTGAGAAAAGGCAGCTGTATGCCTGTATCCTATGCAAATTAAGCATGGTGGAATCAAAACAATGGAAGCCTCATTATATACATGGGGATGGGAAGCCCACTGGAAGGGAAGAATGGCATGAGGTCATCCTTCCTCTTGGAACAAAGTCATTGAACTTTGGAAGATATAAGCCAGGACAGAAGGCATCTTTAGCATTCATCACTAGACAGACCCATGAGAACAGAGCTTCTGTAAGCTGAGAAAGATGGGACCATCAGGCAGGGGAAGTGGGGGTTGACATCTGAATATAAGTGAGAATCCATCTTGAACAAAGCCTGTAGCTTGCTAGATTAACTTTTAGACATTTAGATGAGTGTTTTCACTTTTATTTGCTTGTAACCCAATCTAAGTTCATCTCTTATAGATCAACTCACTTAAAATCCTATCTTCTTTTGTTAATAAATTTGTTTGACTATTAATCTAGACCTCTACTGATGTGTCTGAATTAAAGTGAATGTTAACTTCAGTTGATGTGGCAAGCTGGCTGGGTTTGTGCCTTTATTATTTCTCTGAACTGTCCAGGAGAGGGCTGGACATTACAAAGCACATAGTTTGGGGAAAATTCAGGACTGGGAGCATGGTCGTAACCAAGGCTGGTGGAAACCAGAGTGGGGCTTCAGGGCTGTAGACGGGCAGCTAAACCTGGCTGTCTAGCACACAGACACTTCAGGGTGTGACCTGCATGCTTGTAAGCTGGTTATGTGTGTCCCAGGCTGGGAGCTACAGCAGCATTGTAAGGCAACCAGGGTTTCAGGCAAGTGGTGACATGACCCCTCACTGGTCTGGATTACTCCCCAAACACTGTAACTTCCCTCTCCTGCCCCGCCCCCCATACCTATACAAAACAGTACTCAGCCAAAACTCCTGGGAGGGTTCTCACACTTCTTTTAATTTTCTTAGGTGGGATTTATGCTTACAGGTATGTTAACTGGAGGGTCAATTCACACCTACCAACATCAATGTCATAAAAGGCTTTACCCAGCTCATAACAATATTATAGAAAATGGAAGGATAGATAGGTATTTAATTATTAGTACAACTGCATTTCAAAACTTGTTTTAGTCCCAAATTGAGACATAAAGTAGAAATCTAAAAATATTTGTGAAATGAAAATTTTGAAATATTTTGATTTGGAAATATTTTGCTTTGATAATGTTAAGAATTGTAATATAAAATATAAAATATGGTATATAGATATTAAATATGCTATATATAATCATATAAAAGTCAAAACAAGGAAGTTAGCTTGAAATGAAACAAGAAAGATGAAACAAAACAAGCCATTTTGATTTTGAATCATTTCAAAAAATTTCCTTTGAACATTTTCAAAATTGACAAGTTCCTGCAACTATGATTTAGATTAAACTGTTTTCTGATGAAAACTGTTCCACTGAAAAATTTACCACCAGTTATAGTTATCAATTATCTTGATCTATTTCTAGTTCATTGTTAAAGATAACCAGAAATGCTTTCCAAACGTATGACAAACTAGTCAGAGAGAATAATTCTTCAGAAGCATATTAGTTACGTAGAGGCCACTAGAGCCGGTAGGAAATTAAAACATAAATAAATAAATATTAAGAACTCTACCCTTATTTCACTTGTTTGCCCTTTTATCTTCCATTAAAATGAATTAAATTTTAAACATGAGAGATGAGAACTATTTTAAATGAATTCCTTAAATAGCAATTTGATGAGTTGAGAGGACAAGCAGCTTTGCTAATATAAAAGTCAGGTTATAATTCTAATTGTGAGTATAATGGGCCCTTCATACTCAATGTATCTGCTCTGTATGTTCCTCAGAGTCATATCTGCTACTTTGCTTTACCATAATAAGTTTTTACTGCTACAGTTAGCCCTGCAGAATCAGTGCAGTTCTGGAAATGTTAGCTGAAGTCTCCTGTGTGAGAGACAAATTTGTTAGCTACATTCTGATTACTGAATCTGTATTAGACAGCCAGAAAGAACATAGCTTGATTTTCAGATGCCAGGTAAGGTTTGCAAACCTGGCAATTGAAAAAATCAATTTTTCACTGAGAAAGTTTTGGAGAGAATATTGAACCCCACAATGCCCTTTCCCTATAGCCCCTTTTCAGAATATAACCACACTTTAAAATAGGTACATGGTGGAGTATCAAGACTTTAAGTCAGGACTGGATATCTTTCTAAAATATATGTTATAGCTCAAACAGAAGTTATGGGCTGGATGCAGGAATTACAGGCAGAGGTTTAATGGCCTGTGTTATGCTAAGAGTCAAAACAGATATTCATATTCTTTTTGGCCTTAAAATCGATGTATCTATCAATTTAGAGTTGGGCGAACTGTGAGGCACTAGAAGATTGAAGAAAAGCAAATAATAATAATAATAATAATAAAAAAGTGGCATCTTGATTTTCAAGACATAAAAAAAGTGATCCTGGCAATTTCCATTTCTCAGCTTAACTTCTATCCCACCCTAGTAAAACAATTAAATCAATATTAAAATAAAAGAAGTAAAGATCTATGCTTTTGGAAGGCAACTGGATAGTTCCTGTTTCCCTGTCCATTGGTGTGACAGATGCCATGTTGTATAACACAACCAGGAGTGTACTGGTATCTCCAGAGCTAAAAGCAAGAGCTGCTACAGTTTGTGTGAAATAGGCACAGTACTTTAGCTACGGCTGAAACAACTCATATCCTGCGCAGATCGGCACAAAGAGAGAAAACTCTTGCATGAACTCACTGGTGGATTATTATAGCATTTGTGTGGCTCTCTTGAACCACCTCTCCCAGTTCCGACACTCTATTCTCAGACTTCTGTCATAACAGCCAGGCCATTTTTTCTTGGCTGCTTATCCTTCATCGAGCTGAGAATTTGAGATAATTATTTTGTATCAAGCAAACCTTTACTTGTTTCATAGTTCTGTCACTTAGATTATTCACGTGTGATTGCTTTCTTTATTTGAAGTTATCTTTTCATAATGATTGTGTATCCTGTCAAATCTACCTTCCTGGTTCTCAAACAGACTAGATAATGTTTCCAGTTGTATCCTTGGAAATCCAGACCCTTATAATGTGTTACATTATAATTAACATAAACAGGAGAGAAGATATGTACAAGTGCTAAGATTTAGGTGCAGCCAAGCTATTTGTTTGTGTCTAGAAAGTTCTAACAGACTATGGGAATGTCCATTGCATGCTCCCCCTAGGGCCTGTATCACAGTTCCTGTTGGAAGTTCCTGCAGGGTCACTCACTAGACTACTGTGAGGGGAAACTCAGCCAGGGTGACCAGATGTCCTGATTTTATAGGAACAGTCCTTATATTAGGGGATTTGTCTTATACAGGCACCTATTATCCCCTGCCCCCATCCCAATTTTTCACACTTGGTATTTGGTCACCCTAATCTCAATCTCTGGATCCCCAGCTGTTTTAAGTTTTCCTGGATCTCAGCAGGCTGCAGTAGTGGATCACCCCTTTGTCTCTCTGGCACATTTCCTGGGCTTTGACTATCAGTTTGTTACCCCTTCATGGAAACATAGCCCCTGAGCATGCCTAAGGTCCCCAGGAACAGCACTGAGCCCCAAGATACCCTGGTACTTTAAACACATGCTCTTGCAGATTCACACCAAAGGCACAGGCTCTCTGGACTACAGGGGCATGTGGTAACTGTGACACATAGACACTTTGCCCGTTTGCTAATAGCATGAGACATACAGAGATCCATACAAAATAATAACCCTCCAGAGCATTGGTGGGCAACCTGCGGCCCATCGGCCGTAGGCGGCCCATGGAGGTAATCCGGTGGTAGTCCACGAGACAGTGTTTACATTGACCGTCTGCAGGCACGGCCGCCCACAGCTCCCAGTGGCCGTGGTTCCCAGTGGCTAGGAGCTGCTGGCGGCCATGCCTGCAAACAGTCAATGTAAATACTGTCTTGCGGCCCGCCAGTGGATTACCCTGATGGGCTGCATGTGGCCCATGGGCCGCAGGTTGCCCACCACTGCTCCAGAGCATTCTTTAGGCTGGGACAGAAATCTTCTGGGGGTATCCAGGTCATTCTGCTGCAGAGCATGGGTTGGGTTCTGAAACACAGAGCCCTCTTCCCCAGCTCACCTCCTTCATCTTTGGTCTGAGCACTTTCTTGCTTTTGCCCAAACTTCCTGTGTCTCATTCCAAGCTTTCCTGTAAGGCTATTTGATTCTGTTTATATATCCCTACCGACATCTTAGCTTCTTTGTACTGTTTGGCATCTTTCCACTCTCTACTTCCCCCCTCCCCTCAGAGAAGTAGAATAATAGAATCATAGAATATGAGGGTTGGAAGGGACCTCAGGAGGTCATCTAGTCCAACCCCCTGCTCAAAGCAGGACCAATCCCCAACTAAATCATCCCAGCCAGGGCTTTGTCAAGCCTGACCTTAAAAACCTCTAAGGAAGGAGATTCCACCACCTCCTTAGGTAATGCATTCCAATGCTTCACCACCCTCCTAGTGAAAAAGTTTTTCCTAATATCTGACCTAAACCTCCCTCACTGCAACTTGAGACTATTACTTCTTGTTCTGTCATCTGGTACCACTGAGAACAGTCTAGATCCATCCTCTTTGGAACCCCCTTTCAGGTAGTTGAAAGCAGCTATCAAATCCCCCCCCCACCCCTTCTCTTCTGCAGACTAAATAAGCCTAGTTCCCTCAGCCTCTCCTCATAAGTCATGTGCCCCAGGCCTCTGATTATTTTGGTTGCCCTCCGCTTGACTCGCTCCAATTTTTCCACATCCTTCTTGTAGTGTGGGACTCAAAACTGGACACAGTACTCCAGATGACGCCTCACCAATGCCGAATAGAGGGGAATGATCACGTTCCTCGATCTGCTGGCAATGCTCCTACTTATACAGCCCAAAATGCTGTTAGCCTTCTTGGCAACAAGGGCACACTGTTGATTCATATCCAACTTCTTGTCCACTGTAATCCCCAGGTCCTTTTCTGCGGAACTGCTGCTTAGCCATTTTGCCCCTAGTCTGTAGCGGTGCATGGGAATCTTCCGTCCTAAGTGCAGGACTCTAAACTTGTCCTTGTTGAACCGCATCAGGTTTCTTTTTTTGGCCCAATCCTCTAATTTGTCTAGGTCCCTCTGTATCCTATCCCTACCCTCCAGCGTATCTACCACTCCTCCCAGTTTAGTGTCATCTGCAAACTTGCTGAGGGTGCAATCCATGCCATCCTCCAGATTATTAATGAAGATACTGAACAAAACTGGCCCCAGGACCAACTCTTGTGGCACTCTGCTTGATACTGGCTGCCAACTAGAGATGGAGCCATTGATCACTACCCATTGAGCCTGATGATCTTGCCAGCTTTCTATCCACCTTATTGTCCAGTCATCCAGCTCAGGCTTCTTTAACTTGCTGGCAAAAATACTGTGGGAGACCATATCAAAAGCTTTGCTAAAGTCAAGGAATAACATGTCCACTGCTTTCCCCTCATCCATAGAGCCAGTTATCTCATCATAGAAGGAAATTAGGTTAGTCAGGCATGACTTGCTCTTGGTGACTCCATGCTGACTGTTCCTGATCACTTTTCTCTCCTCGAAGTGCTTCAAAATTGATTCCTTGAGGACCTGCTCCATGATTTTTCCAAGGACTGAGGTGAGGCTGACTGGCCTGTAGTTCCCCAGATCCTCCTTCTTCCCTTTTTTAAAGATGGGCACTACATTAACCTTTTTCCAGTCAAGTAAGGTAAAACTGGTTTCCCTTACGATGCAGTTACTCTTTAGCATAACTATGGACCAGTCATAAGAGTCAAGTACTCCCCATTATGCCTATTCCGGGGAGGATATACTATCAGGCTTGTTAGCCATGGCAGAATTCACATAGACTTGGAGGCATTCCAAAATACAGAAATTTCTTAACTGCACAATATCAACTAGACTACACAAGCTGTTGTGATGAACTGAGGCTGTACAACTTACGAATTCCGACTGATATTATGAAGTTGTATTGTAAAAAACGGCTATATCATGAATGCCTATATAATATGTGGACCCACTATTGCTGACAGGCCCTATAACATGTACAGATCAGACAGATACAAAGTGAAATGCTTAAGTTAACAAATATATGTAGACTGCACAAAGATTATGTTAAAAAGCAGTTCAGGGCTTGGAGCAATGAAAATGTACCAGGAGTAGAACAAAATAAATCAAGTGACCAGAAGAAGTTTACATAACTACATACACAGAAACAGGAGTCAGACTGGACCAGGAAGCATGGAGGAAGAGAGAACAAGGTCATAGAAGTTGGGTAGGGGTCTCTAGGAGGAAGAGATCACCCAGCATGTATCAGCCCCCTGCAGCAAGGGTCACTGCCTGATTTTCTGTGCCTGGATAGCCCCCCCAGGACTCTGGACAACCCAAGGGACTTAGACCTTGGCAATAAGAGTGTTCTGGAGTGGTGAGGAAACTGAGGCAGGGACAAGTGTTTAGTGTTTATTGTTTCAAGTGATCTATACTCACCTGAGCTTTACTTGACTAAATATAAAAGTGTTAGACTGTGCAAAGTGTGTGGGGTTAACTGCTGCATGCCTCTGAGAGAGTTAAATTGTAAATCAGACGCTTACCATATTTGGGGTTGAGTTCTGGGAGGAGGGTGGGTTTAAGTAACTGGGGGGGGGGTCAGTGCTGACCCCTGCACCTAGGACAGGGGGGTTGAGAAGCCACACTTCTGAGAAGGGGAAACAGACTGAAATTCCATGCCTAGAAAATGTGCCAGAGAGGCCAGGGTGTAGCCCTCAGGATTAATCTGCTTGCCTGCATAAATATAGCTTTTCTTATAAGTATTGTATTGTAATAGTTTTATAAAATCATATTAACAATAAGTTTGGCTGTAATGCGAAAAACCTACAGGCCAAAAACCTGCATGTTAAGCTAAAGCAAAGTTAGCATAGCTATATCCTTTTTGGCCCTTTTATCCAAAAAAGCAAAAATGACATTTTAAACTTGTTTTTCCTATACCCAAATAAAGTGCCTATGCCTAGGTCTAAGACCTTTACCTAGACCAATAGACAATGAAGGATGGCATAGGGAATTTTTCAAAGTTGTATCCACAGACTTAACAAGTACACCACAAGTGCACACATACCTGTCATCCATACGCACATACGTATTAGCCTATGGGGTAAGCGTATCCTAACATTTCTGTGGGGGAAGAGTGAAATTTGGGCATAAAGGAAGGATATTCCTATAAAAAGAGGTAACCTACCTCACTATGGAACCAACACCACCTCCTCCTCCTTCTTCTTCAATTCACTCACTTCCCTCTACTCTCCACTACTCCTCTCTTAACTACACTTCACTATCTTCATCTTCAACTACGTATTGATGCTATTTATCTACGACAGTTATTAACCACTAATAGGCTGTAAAAGCAGCAAAGAGTCCTGTGGCACCTTATTGACTAACAGACGTATTGGAGCATGAGCTTTCGTGGGTGAATACCCACTTCGTCGGAGGCTGTACTTATTTTCTTTTCAAACTTTAAGTTCAAAAGGGACTCGGCTAAGCTTGGTCTCTCTAAACTTTATTTTAGTTTGTGTATTCAATTATTTTAGTTAAGCTAGAAAGTAAATTCTAAAGTAGCTTTAACAGCTCTTCGCATTAGTTTCCTCTGCACGCCTCTGCAAGAGATGTAAAACCAGAACCACCAGAGGTGAGGTCCTGTATCTTCCAACACCAGGTTATCAAAACAGGGTGTAAGTAGTAACCAAAGTTTGCAGCACATAATATTGTATTATCATATGTGTCTCTTGAATAACAGTAATACAATTGTAACTCTGTAATTCTAACTGTTTTACCATTTACTTACTATTTCATTCATTTTAATAAAAAGTCTTTATGACTATATCTGTCTCAGTGTAAGCTTCCTGTCATACCCCCAAAGGTCCCTTTATAACTTCTGTGGAGCCTGATTCGGGACACAAACTTTTATCTTCTGATCAAACAAATTGGCGAGCCTAAACCCATACTAATTAATATAAATGATTAATTATTATTACTAGTATTAATTAATTAAAATTAATTAAAATACAAATTTAATTACGTTGATCAATCAAATCAACATTACTAACACACCCCAAATCAGGCTACAAGAGGAAGAACCAGTGCTGAAGTCTGCTGAGGCTTCAAAAGCTTAACACACCCCAGGGGATTCAGAGCACACAGGCTTGGATTAGAGGTCTGCTCAGGTCTAATTTTAAAACCAGACCTGGATCTGAGCCTGATCCAGGTACACCTGACCCATACCCAATCTGAGAGCTTTGAGTCCTTAACAGACTTGACCCAGACCCAACACTTTCCCCTGTACCAGTGCCAGCACTGCCCCCACTTCATCCTTGGGGCTTGACCTACTGGGGGCTCCCTACTCCACATGCCCCATGTCTGTGATCCATTTTCAGCTGCCTCCTACCCATGGGGTCGGTGAGGACATGGATGCATGCCCTGCTTCTGCAAGTCATCATTGCCTTGCTGCACTTTGTGTGCTGAGACGTGAAAGGCATGGAGACTCATTAATACACTTACTCTGCCACACACACGGTGCAGTGAGGTGGCAGCAGCCGGCAGGAGCAAAGTGTGCAGACAATGACCTGATGTCCCCACAGGCAGAAGAGGTCACTGCCTGAGCCCAAGAGGATCAGGTTATTTTCTGACCTGACCCAACCTGAACCTGACACTTGTAGTGGAGTCCCATTGGGTTTGGATCAGGTTGCCAGGTTCTAGCTTGGTTCCCCCCACAGCAGTCCTAGTAGATGATCACAAATGGGGCACTTGCTAGGATCTGTGACCATTGAACAGACCAATCTTCAAATCCTCAAGTGGACAGTCCACTTTTTAACAAGCAGAAGCAAAAGCTTTCAGGTTGTTCAGTCCACTGTTAAAGCCCTGAGATCTTGCCATATCTTGTCCTCTCTGGTGACATCATTTTGAAGAAAGTTTAATTAAGGACATGATTTGGGAAATATCCACACTTCCCGTAAATGTCCAAACGTTAGATCAAAAACATTACCTGTCCAGATGGGTTCCAATTCTATTCAGTAAATAAAGCACAGTTGTTTAAATCATCAATTACCAGTGGCATTTCTGATGACAAAAAACTATCGTCCTACATAGTCATTCCAGCTTTTAGAGAGACAAAGGCTGTAACACTAGAGGGGCAGTCAGGAGGCCCACCCTGGCATTTGTTCCTCTTCTGGCGTGAGCAGTAATTTGTACAAGTGAGATAAATACTTTCAGCAGTCATACTAAACCTTCTTGGAGGATTAATGTTTGCACTTATTTTGAAAACGAATCATATACAATATCTACAAGCTAGGTGAAAGGGAAATTCTTTGGTGCACATGAAAAGACACTGCAGGTGGTTTGTGAAGGGGCTTCTGCTCTCCAGAGATAAAACAATTCCACATTATTAACATTAAATGTAAATAAATAAATAAATAAATAAAATAAAGACCCAAAACAAATCAGCTTGAGGCAATTAAGTTTCCCTGATTATGAGACTCTTGGAAAGCAGATCTCATTTTGGATCAAAGAAACCACAAAGCTTGCTTTCCAATCGACATGAAATGATTTTTTTTTTACATTCAAGAGTCCTTTGAAGTAAGAATTTCTTTTGTCTCTAGCTAAAAATCTGAATGAGATATTATTCTTCCAATTTCTTATCCTACATAGGAACACATGAGCATAAAATTTGCTATCCTGGGTCAAACAATCAAGACCGGTGTCCTGTGTACTTCAGTTGTAGATACTGATCAGTCAGAGGAAAAATAAATTGCTCATACCATAATGTTGTTGAATGCTCTATAGGGGAAAAATTTCTTTCTGACCTCTTTGGGTGAACAGTTTATATCTTGCAAAAAGAATGAGGAGTACTTGTGGCACCTTAGAGACTAACAAATTTATTTGAGCATAAATTTACGTGGACTAAAACCCACTTCATCAGATGCATGCAGTGGAAAATATCTTGACTGACCACATTTGATTATAGGTATGTCTACATCAAAAAACTACAAATGCCATCAAATTATCCATCACATGGAATTGCTTGTTACTTGGCTCAGGGAATATCTACACAGCAGATAAAAGGTGGGCTCTTAATTCAGGGTAGCTAACCTGTGTTAGCTAACTCAGATTAAAATAGCAGTGAAGACATGGCAACACCACTTTTTACTCAGGCTAGCAGCTTGAGTCCAACCTCGCGGTGCTCTGTACACTTTAATTTGAACCGTTAACCCAAGTTAAAAGCCAAATTGCCATGTCTTCACTGCTATTTTAACCTAAGTTTGCTAACCCAAGTTAAAAACATGCCATTTTTGCAGTGTAGACATACCCTCAGTGACCTTCTAAGGCTGTGAGTTCCATAGTCCTGAAATCTGATAATTTCAATTAGTCACATCTTGATGTCATATTTTGGGAATGGCTACGAAGGAAAGACATAAGAACATAAAAACATAAGAACGGCCGTACTGGGTCAGACCAAAGGTCCATCTAGCCCAGTATCTGTCTACCGACAGTGGCCAATGCCAGGTGCCCCACAGGGAGTGAACCTAACAGGCAATGATCAAGTGATCTCTCGCCTGCCATCCATCTCCATCCTCTGACGAACAGAGGCTAGGGACACCATTCTTACCCATCTTAGCTAATAGCCATTTATGGACTTAGCCACCATGAATTTATCCAGTTCCCTTTTAAACATTGTTATAGTCCTAGCCTTCACAATCTCCTCAGGTAAGGAGTTCCACAAGTTGACTGTGCGCTGCGTGAAGAAGAACTTCTTTTTATTTGTTTTAAACCTGCTGCCTATTAATTTCATTTGGTGACCCTAGTTCTTGTATTATGGGAATAAGTAAATAACTTTTCCTTATCTACTTTCTCAACATCACTCATGATTTTATATACCTCTATCATATCCCCCCTTAGTCTTCTCTTTTCCAAGCTGAAGAGTCCTAGCCTCTTTAATCTTTCCTCATATGAGACCCTCTCCAAACCCCTAATCATTTTAGTTGCCCTTTTCTGAACCTTTTCTAGTGGTAGAATATCTTTTTTGAGGTGAGGAGACCACATCTGTACACAGTATTCGAGATGTGGGCGTACCATGGATTTATATAAGGGCAATAATATATTCTCAGTCTTATTCTCTATCCCCTTTTTAATGATTCCTAACATCCTGTTTGCTTTTTTGACCGCCTCTGCACACTGTGTGGACATCTTCAGAGAACTATCCACAATGACTCCAAGATCTTTTTCCTGACTCATTGTAGCTAAATTAGCCCCCATCATATTGTATGTATAGTTGGGGTTATTTTTTCCAATGTGCATTACTTTACATTTACCCACATTAAATTTCATTTGCCATTTTGTTGCCCAATCACTTAGTTTTGTGAGATCTTTTTGAAGTTCTTCACAATCTGCTTTGGTCTTAACTATCTTGAGTAGTTTAGTATCATCTGCAAACTTTGCCACCTCACTGTTTACCCCTTTCTCCAGATCATTTATGAATAAATTGAATAGGATTGGTCCTAGGACTGACCCTTGGCGAACACCACTAGTTACCCCTCTCCATTCTGAGAATTTACCATTAATTCCTACCCTTTGTTCCCTGTCCTTTAACCAGTTCTCAATCCATGAAAGGACCTTCCCTTTTATCCCATGATAAAAGTCTATGCAGTGTTTCTTCATGCAGTGCCACATATTTGCATAGCACTTTACAGAGCAACCAAAAGAGAGGAACCTGCCCTCCAGATCTTACAACCTAAAGTTTCAATCCACAAACACCTCAAGTGCAACAAGAGATAAGATGTAATTGTAGGGCTAGGGACTCAGACTGGGGTCTGGTATTTATGGCCAGCCACACTCTCATCCCTCCCAGCTTCAAAAACACTAACAGATGTGCATACACATAGTGGATAAAGGAGTAGGGATAGCCCTGTCTCAGTCATCTGGAGGTTACTGGAGCATAATATCAGTCTGATCTCCTGCATAGTTCAAGGGATTCTCTTCATACACAACACTGGGCATGAAATCTGTTTTATTGGGATGCAATTTTAACTTTCACCTAGATACCCACCATATATGGAGAGAACTCTCCTGAGTTTATATAGGACTTCTTAATGCAGCCCTCCTTTTTCTTTAAGATAGCCACACTGTTTTTAATACCATATTAACATGCATTTGGTATTGTATTGCGAAGTGCTGTATCTATATTGTCAGGACTTCAGCTTTGTTAGATTTGTTATAAACCAGTAAATTAGGATGACTTTGCTCTTCAGCATTTATAAAAAAAAATATTTGTCAATCTAGGTCATTAGTGTCAGAAAAAAATGTTTTAAAATATAATCTTTGGGGAGTGTAGGTAATCCACCCAAATCCCAGAAACTGAAATTTAGTAATAATAACATAGACAATTTCTTCCTCTGCCAGAAAGTGTTGAGGTGCATCACTAAACTTAAAACAAGATCAAATCTCTGTGATGTGCAGCAAATGTGAAGAAAATATGAACGTGAAGCCGAAGGATTAAGTGTTCTATCGGGGATAGTGCTGCTGCTTTGAATTATTTACAAACCTGGAAGTCAAAATAGTGAAATTCAGAGCTTCAGAGTCACAGTTTGTAAACTCTCCACATCTGATAAATAAGCCCTTTTGATGCCTACCTAACTTTTAGGCCAGAGTTAAACACAAGTCATTCCCCAGTCATGAATACCTTTATTGATTCTGGACTTTAAGTAAAAGAAAACGCAAGCAAGGTCATGAAGTTTCTAGTGTGGCAGCCACAGTGCAAATGATTAAAGCCCTGTCTCTCACCTTAAGTGTTTCAATTCAGCCTTGTGAGGTTTAACACTTCACCTCAAGTCTCAGCCAAGTCTCAAGTGACTTTGAATTGACATCACAAACACACCTCTGAGTTTAACAAAGAAGGCAAAAAGGAGAAAGAAGGAAAAGAAATACTTAGATGCTTGGAGAAGCTACTCCATAGAGATTCAAACCAAGGTAAACCTGGAGGAAAACATTGGGAAAGCATTTTTTCCTCTCTCTTCAGTGCTGTAACTAGAACTCAGACCTACCACAGGAGGGCTTAGTAGTAGCCAGATAAAACACTATCATCCGTTACTTTAATGAACTCTGCACTGACAAGTCTTTTATGACAAATTTTGTACTCTAGTAGTAACTTCAAAATGATATGAGATTTGGAGTTGCATTTAAATCCATAGCTGGTTCTGTCTCGCCTCTGTGTCAAGTTCTCTCAGTTCTCATCTAAGTCACTATATAAAGATCCCCTGATAGGGAAAACTGACATCCCATTCATCTTGCTTTCCACGAGCACTCCTTCTGTCAGTAGAACCACATAACAATGTTAGTTTTATATACTCTCAAGAAATGTAGCTCTGAATTGGCTGCCAAAAGGCAAGCAGGAACAGCACAGAGGTGAGAAGAGGAAGAGTAGGAAACAAACTGATAATTAATATAACAACCAAAAATGAAAGGCAGTTTTTATTCCTTTAAAAAATTACCTCTTTCCCCTCCCCACACAAAGAAAAATTAGGCACATGAAAAATTAGCACTATACTGTATCAATAAAGTACACATTACATGGATTAACAACTGGCTAACTGGTAGATCTCAAAAAGTATTGGTCAATAAGAAATCATCATTGCATGGGTTGTTACTAGTGGGGTTCAGCAGCAATCAGTACCAGGCTCATAATATCAACCTTTGTGATCTGGAAGTAAATATACCAGGGGTCGGCAACCTCTGGCATGTGGCTCGCCAGGGTAAGCACCCTGGCGGGCCGGGCCAGTTTGTTTACCTGCCGCGCCAGCAGGTTCAGACGATTGCGGCTCCCACTGGCTGTGGTTCACTGTCCCAGGCCAATGGAGGCGGCGGGAAGCCTCAGCCAGTACGTCCCTTGGCCCGCGGAGCTTCCTGCCACCCCCATTGGCCTGGGACGGCGAACCGTGGCCAGTGGGAGCCGCAATCGGCCGAACCTGCCAATACAGCAGGTAAACAAACTGGCCCAGCCTGCCAGGGTTCTCACCCTCGCGAGCTGTGTGCCAGAGGTTGCCGACCCCTGAAATATACAATCACTGTAGATAAAATTGTAGATGAGACAGTTTGGCAGAGCGGTAAATAATTATGAGGGCTGGTTATAGATTGCTTGTTAAGCTGGGCCTATTCAAACAAAATGAGTTTAAATACAACCAAATGCCAAGTTATACATCTAGGAACAAGAAATGTAGGCCGTGCCTACAGAATGGGAGGAGGCTTTCCTGGAAAGAAGTGACTCTGCAAAGGATTTAGGGGACCTAGTAGTGGACAATTAGCTCACCATGAGCTCCCAGGGTGAGGGTGTGGCAAAGAGGGCTAATATGAACGTTGGCTATATAAATAGGGAGTCGTGAGTAGGAGTAGGGAGGTGAATATGGCATTGGTGAGCCTGATACTGGAATACTGCATCCAGTCCTGGTGTCCACATTTCAAAAAGGATGTTGAAAAATGGGAGAGGGTGCAGAAAAGAGCCACAACAATTACTCAAGGACTAGGGAAAAATGCCTTACAGTGAGCATCTGAGAGCTCAGTCAGTTAACTTATCAAAAAGAAGATTGAGAAGTGATTTGATGATAGTGTATAAGTACTTTACCAGTGAGAAAATATTGGGTAACAAAGGACTCTTTAATTGAGCAGAGAAGGCATAACAAGAACCAATAGCCAGAAGCTGAAGACAGACAGCTTTGAATTAGAAATTAGGCACAAAATTTTAATGGTGAGGGTGATTAAATACTGAAACAAACTACCAAGGGAAGTGGTGGATTCTCCCTCTCTTGGTCTGAAAATCATGACTAGATGCCTTTCTGGAAGATATGCTTTAGTCAACTGCAAGTTATTGCATGCCACGCAGGGGTAAAGAGGTGAAATTTAATGCCCTATGATATACAGGAGGCCAGATTAGATGGTCTAAAAATTCCTTCTGGCCTTACACACTGTGACTCTATTAATCAGAAATTGTTTAAGTAGCTACTAGAATGAACTGGAAGGACGCATTCTTTATGGCGTAAATTAAAATTTTACTTTATTCCCTTTTAGTTAGGAAAAACCAAGTTTTGCTACCAGCCAAAACTGAATAGATTTTCCACTTAAGTTTATAACATTTGCCCTTTTGTTGTATTTATGTTAATGAAAAAAGAAGAATTGATTTAATTTGCATTGTCTTGAGGTATCTACTAAGCACTGGGGGCAGAAAAAGAGACACTGCAGAGTTTTGGTTATTGGGTAAGACTTGACAACAGCTCACCCTAAATAAAGTGTCTGATTCACTACTGTAGACCCAAAAGACCTCCTGCAACCGTTAATAAGCAAGTAATGTCTGACCCTTTAAGTAATGTCTAAATGATATGCAAGTCAAATTAAAGATAGCATTTGTCATCTATACAAGTAAAGTGACTCATGCACAAAATTGAAAAAAAAACAAACCTGTCATCACAAAGTCTTTTATTTGCTGTTTTATCATTATATAGTGTATAAGAACAGGAGGATAAAATTGCCTAAACCCTGATGGAGTCTGAAACTAATAAACACAGTATAAGCCAAGTCTAGTCAACTGTAAATGCTTATTAAAGATGAGTATAAAAGAGATTGTAAAGTTACTGGACTCAAAGAAGCCCAATAAAAAGAACACTAATTGAAAAGGATTGAAGAATGACAGGCTGTACTTTACTATTAAAAATAAATATACGGAGACAGATTTTAAATTTCCGTGTCTTGTATTTGAAATGTTTCATAAAAGCAGTATGTTTTCCACTGAGATTTACCCCGACACACATTTCAGTGTAATTCCTCCTGACCTTGCGCCCATCATATTATTGATGTCTGTGGAAGTAATTGCATACAACATATCCTCCTTGATATGAGAGGACAAGTTACATTTTCACTCCACTGGCATTAAACCCCAATGGAAACATGTTACTATTGCTCAGCAGCATTTAATATACCAAAAAAAAATAACAAAAACCACTCTTCGCCCCACTCCTGAAAGCAGTGAAATTGAATTTCATAACAACTTCTGAGACCTGTTTAGTTTAGATTAAATGTAGGTTAAAGTGTAATCTTTCAGTAATCTGATCACAGGTCTCAACAAATAACATGGCTAGGGGCAGGCCGTAAGATAGAAAATACTGAATTGTTCTAAACTTTTTCATATCAGGCCAATGTAGCTGAGACTCCCAAGTGGTTGCTGGTTCCAGCCCTGCATCTTCCGAAGGATGTGGTATTTCATAGTGAACTTAGCATGAACTCAGCTGCAGTAATGCTCAATTTCCTTTCATGTTTTCCAGTTGTCATTATAAGGCAACAAAACAGCACTGTGTAAATAAAAAGAGAGCATTATTGTAGGTTAATACTATTACACATTAACAGTGGTTCATTTACATTTAGATATTTAATATTGTCCAAGAGATTCTGTGTTTTTCTGCACAATGTTTTGGGTTTCTGTGCTGAATTTTAAAATTGCTTTTTCCTAGTGATTTCAGTATATTTAAGAATACATAATTTTTCCAATTATTTTTGTCCACAGCTGTTGTGCAATTTCAAAGCAACAACTCCTTCTTTATTGATCTGCAGCTGATAAAAACTTGAAATGTAAAAATATACTTCACAAAATCTCCCCAATGATCCTGAAGTAGCAACCGTAATAAGAATAATTGGCCTATGCCTACAGTCCTAATGCAGGTAAAATTCCCATGAGACCCAATAGAAATTTTGGATCTATTAAGACTACGGTACCAAGCAACATCACCATTAATAAACACTATACATTTATATGCTACTATCATTCCAAAGAATCCCAATATACTTTACAACTTTAGAAATTACTATGGTCCAAAGCCTGCAGTACTTATCCACTGAAGGCAATAGAAAATTTGCCTGAGAAAGACATGCAGAATGAGACTTTTGGTATACAAGAGTCACTTGTAGTGGATAAGATTACAGGCTATATGTGGCTGAAGGGTGTAAAATTCAAGGATGATGAAAAATTATTTAGGGTGATACAAGGAGTAGTGGGATGAAATAGAGAAGGGGGAAATTTAGGCTGAATATCTATATAAATATCCTGAGAGTAAAGTCTATTGGGCTGTGAAATCCTTTCCCAGAAATACGGACCTAGTCCAGGTGAAGAGCTCAGATCAAAATAGAAAGAAATAAAGAGATGTTACCTGGAAGTAGGATAGGGTGGGGTCCCTGGACAACACCATTGCCAGAGATGGAGGAAAGAGGACACTGCCTAGCCCTGTTGACATTTTTTCTCTGGGTTCTTCCCCTAGATATTTTGTTTTGGGGTTAGGGTGGAACAAGTTAATGAACCTTTTTGGCTTTTGAAGAAGTGCTTTTGATGGCCACAACTCAGAAACAGGTACCCATATTGCATTTGGTTGGCATTACAGACATGCAGTACAGAGACGTATTTTTAAGGAGGCTTTAACCCCAGCCTCGTGTGTGTGCGTGTGTGTAGTTCTGTGCCTGCAATTAATTGTAGGCAAAGAGCCCTAGTTTAGGTTTCTAATTGCCTGATTTGAAAGCACAGTTGAATAGTTAGACACCTAAATTTTTTAAATTAGCCCGGGTCCTTTGACTGTTAGAGTACTCTGTAAGGGTTATTTATTTGTTTGGCTTTGGGCACAGGGCAGGAATTTTGTTTGGGGTTGTTGGTGGCCTTAGTTGTTGGTTTTAGTTTATTTGTCTAAATGTGTGTCAAAAGCATGTCGGGTTTTAAACTGGTGTCTCTTTGTATACTTTATTGCGACTTAACATAAAAAATAATAGCTGCTGACATGAGCCCATAATTAGTTGCATCACTGAAAGTGAAGGCCTCTTTTACCAAGCAGGCTATAGAGTTGTCAGTCCCTTGTAGCTAGGGCCTTCTAGCAAAAGAGCTCTTTTCTGTCACTGAAAGAAAGGGGACTTCTTCTACAACTGGCTTTGAAGGTTGCTGTGTGTGTGTTTTTCTAATAAAGGATTAGCTGGCATCAGTGCAAAAATGTGATGGAAAGGTTTGCCTATAAGAGTTTTATCCATATCTGGCATCCTATGGTGATGTGTTGACCCGAATTCCATAGCAATAATTCTGCTGCATGCTGAAGAAGTTGCTTTCAAAGGCATAATGCCTCCAGGCACTCCACTCAAGGGTTATGCTTCCTCCCTATCTTACCTCAGCAGGGCCTACACTCTTAAAAGCTAAAATTGAGCCATTATTGATTTTTTTCTTTGAATATTTGTCCCATTATTTTAATAAAGCTGAAAGAAACGTTTAGAGTACTGGACTGTATTTTGGAGAACAGTAATCTATCCTGACCTAGTAGCATATGGTATACAGATATATACCAGGTGTACACCATGTGCAGTGGCAACATCTATGTAATATTGCTGACCCAACTGATTAATAAAGTTTATCACACGGTTTCACAATTTATCATACACATTTGCCTTCTGCCTCCTAATCCATCTCCTCTGGAATTATCCATGACATACCAAACCCCTCAATAGTTTCCTTCATCTGCTTTTTTTTTTTTTTTTTTAAATAGCCTCCCAGGGGAATGTTTCCTTGTTTCCCCTAAATGCAGAATTCTTCCTCTTTGAGGGATCCTAGGGTGCATAATAGTTAAATCTAGACGAGTGACAAATTTAAGGACTGATATCTTGAATCAGGAGTTGAAACATGCCATTGAAAGAAAAGAGGAGTTACCTAGCTTCTAAATGGTATTCAGAGCTCTTGCTTTTGACATTGTTTGCATACAAATGGTATTTTAGATGAATTTTAAAAATAAATGATGGCTCCCCTGAGCCTTGTACAGTTGGACTTAGGATAACCAAGGCCAAGGTTTTAGAGAGGGAGGGATAAGAAAAGAAAACACCAGCAATGATATTTTTAAAAAACTCACTAAAATGGTTCTCCAATAGCTTTTCAGTGGCAATACATGACAACATGGATGTGGTTAAAAAGTATTATTTGCAAGGGTTTGGTTGACCTACATAATGTAACTCTCTTCTGGCTTCACTACTGGTGAGAAACATGGCATGTTGATCAAATGCTTTTGCCACACCACATTATCCTGCATGCCATAGATATATGTAGATATGAAGCTATCTTAAAAATATTATATATTATTATATTGCAGAGTGACAACTTTGGAGACAGAAGTCCTATTTGTCCACAGAACAGGTACAGGTACCACATTTGCAAGCTTCCTGCCAATGTGCTTCAGTCTTGACCTCAAGTGACCCACTTTTGAAGTGAGAGGGATTCTCTGTGCCCTTAAAGTCCTTTGTCCTGTGCTGAGACAGCTGACAAAGTCATTATTTTCCAGAATGTGAGGCATCTTTACAATGAGGAATTGACCATTTAAAAATGTACCTGGAGCTACTGGGTCAGATTCATCCCAGGTGCAACTCCAAGGAAGGCAATGGAGCAATAGCATTACACGAGGGATGAATCCAGACCCATTATTTTTTTAGTAGTTTTCAGCTTTCTGACCTTTATAAAAATAGAGAACTCCCAAATGGAGGCCTGCTGTACAGTTTTGCTTTATGTTTCTGAATAATGTATACGCTTCCATATGTGTTTCTTAGCAGTATCTTCAAGTCAATAAAACTCATTGTGAGAAAGCGAGTAAACCAAATATTACAAAAAATCTGAACAAGTGGGGAAAATTTTATGAGGTGTATAACCAAAATCTGCCCTTAGTTGCACCCATGCCATGCCACCGAAGACCAAACAATCCACATGGCTCTTATCTCACTCAGACATGATGCCAATTAGCTTTGTTTCTTTAAAACAAACCAAGCCAAAAGTGTTCTTTCTTTTTCTTCTCTCCTCTTTCTTGCTTTCACTTCAGTTTATCAAATGCCGATTTAGCATTCATTTATACATAGGGTGTGGCAGGTCATCTTTGTGCTACACAGTCCTGGAGATATTATTGTTAGTTCAGCCCCTTGTTACACTTAGAGCAGCTTCAATGCTGCTGTAACTTATTCTGGCTGGTTACAGCTTCTAGGGCAGGGATCGGCAACCTTCGGCATGCGGTCTGCCAGTGTAAGCCCCCTGGAGGTCTGGGCCAGTTTGTTTACCTGCTGCATCTGCAGGTTAGGCTGATCACGGGTCCCACTGGCCGTGGTTCGCCATTCCATGCCAATGGGGTCTGCAGGAAGTGGCGCAGGCCGAGGGATGTGCTGGCCGTGGCTTCTCACAGCCCCCATTGGCCTGGAGCTGCGAACCGCAGCCAGTGGGAACCGCAATCGGCTGAACTTGCAGATATGGCAGGTAAACAAACTGGCCCAGTCCGCCATGGGGCTTACCCTGGCGGGACGCATGCCGAAGGTTGCCAATCCCTGTTCTAGGGACTGTTATGAAACCAAAGATTACACAGCACAAAGCACTATTCCATCTCCAGCTCCCTCAGACTCATCCCATACACCAGGTTGGGTGGGAGTGGGTGGCCTGGAGTGGGCTGTATTGGCTCTGTGCCAGCTGGGGAACCCAGCTCCTCTGTACTATGGCCATACCAGAGGCCATGCATCTGGCTCTATATAAATGAGCTGCGATGCTGAGGGAAAGCTCCCTGATAATGGATAAGCAAATGAAACATGTAGTGCATATTTTTCAGAAAACAACTCCTCAGTCATATAGAGGCATGAATGTCCACATCCATCCAGTTCTTTACATCTGTGAAAAAGCGAGTTCGAGAGAGTGCTCACTTTCTAATTTGGTAACATTTTCCCTCCCTTTTGCACAGTTGAAAGGGTATGCTCCAAGTGCTCTAGTAGTATAAAGCGAGGGAGCCCAGTTCATTCTGGGCTAGAGTCCGCAGGGGAAGGACCCGCCTGGGAAACTCCTGCGGAGGGCCAGCCACAGCCCTTGACTGCACTGAGAATCGAAGTCTTTCACAGCCTGCCTGCACCCCGGGGACTGGAGAAGCCCCCAGAGATGACTGACCCCACTGAACACAGGGAAACTGACATCTCATGGGAAATCCCAGTGCAAACTCTGGTAGGAAGTGACCCAGGGAGGGTGACGAGCTGGTACCTCCAGCCCGGGAAACCTCAGCATCTTTCGGTAAGACCCCCCTGCTGAGTCACTGGCAAGTTGCTATGCCATTGTTAAGGCTCTGGGTCAGGGCCTGGTGGAGTCGGGTGGACCCGAGCCCCCCTACCAGGGCTGCCACACCCCTTAGTGGGTGCCCCAACATTATAGGCTCTGGCCGCTAGGCCACGCTGCCGTGCACTGAAGGGTGGCTCTATAGACTCTGGCCATTAGGCAACGCTGCCGTACACCGAAGGGCTACTTTATAAACTCACGCTGCCCTGTGCCAGAGGGTTGCTTTGTAGACTGTAACTGATAGGCCATGCTGCCCTGACCCTAGGGGCATGGGCCGTCACAGGGTGCATAGAAATTTCTTTAGTTTGTCATAGAAAGGAGTCCATGTAACCATTCTTCTTGGGTTAAGGCTACACTTATTTATTATACAGGTATTGACAGTCACAAAGCAATGTCATTCAGCAGAGAAAAATACTAAAGTATCGTTGAGACAAGATGTGTGAAGTAATCTCTTTTATTGGACCAACTTCTGTTGGTGAGAGTGATGAGTATTTGAGTTACACAGAGCTCTTCCACAGGTCTGGGGAAAGTACTCAGAGTGTCACAGCTAAATACAAGGTCAAACAGATAGTTTAGCATAAATAGTTAGCACATATTCTAAGAAACCATTCAAGGTGAAGTGGTGTGTTAACAATCTTGTAGTCAAAGGGGAAAAAATGGTTACAGATTGCTGTAATAAGCCATAAATCCAATGCCTTTATGAAGAACATGATTTTTAGTGTCTAGCAAAGTTATAAATTTAAACGCCGAGGCTCATCTTTTGAAAGTGTTGTAAAGGTTTCCTTTGAGGATGAGGAGTGATAGGTCAGATATAGGCCTGGTCTACACTACAGACCTACATCAGTATAACTATGTCGCTCAGGGGTGTGAAAAATCCACACCCCAGAGTGATGTAGTTATACCAGCCATGTAGATTGTGCTCTGTCAGTGGGAGAGCTTCTTCCACTGACGTAGCTACTGCCTTTCGGGGAGAAGGATTAACTATGCTGGGTGTAGAGCATCTTCATTAAACTGCTACAGCAGAGTAGCTGCATCAGTGCAACTGCCTCAATGCAGCGTTTGAAGGGTAAACATGCCCATATAGTGATCACTTTTTGAACAGTGTTCATCCATGAGTGATGTGGTGTTTTAGCCTCTTATCATTTTCCTGTGTGAGTTCATTTGAGAGCACAGTGACTGGCTGGTTTCACCCCTAGTTGTTGTTGGAGTGTTTAGTGCACTGGATGAGGTACACCCTGTGACGTTATTGATATAAATTGGGACCATATAGAACATGGGTTGCAACCAAGGTCCTGCAGTGGCACCAAATCTTAGATAAAGGGGGTCATCTAAGGTATCTAAGACCAGATTATGGGTTGCTGGTTATAATTATGCTGTCTGTATGTCTGTATCATTTTTAGTTGAAGTTATGAATGTTGGCTCTATGCTGTCTGTATTTCAAGTTGGTGCTGTGCTTCTGGGGGAAGCCTCTCAGACAAGCTGGTGTTAGCTCTGCTTAGCCAGCTTGATGGCCCATTAAGGACCATCAGCTACACAATTGACCCATGGAGAGAAGGCAGACACGCCTTGTGACTCAGCAAGGTATGCAGAGACTTGTCCATGTGACTGCAGACTCCATTTTGCTGTAATTTTCCACAGTGAGAACAAAGAGATTCTTACACCTGGAAAAGCCTATATAAGGCTGATGCTTCATCTCCATCTTGTCTTCAATCCTGCTTCTGACCTCTGGAGGGACTTTGCTACAAACTGAAGCTCTGCACAAAGGACTGAATGACCCATCCCAGCGGGGGATGTTCCAGAAACTTGATTTGAACCTGCAGTTTACTCCATCACTGCTGCAAGCCTGAACTAAGAACTTTGCCATTACTGTATGTAATTGATTCCATTTAACCAATTCTACCTCTCATCTCTACCTTTTTCCCTTTGTAAATAAACCTTTAGATTTTAGATTCTAAAGGATTGGCAACAGCGTGATTTGTGGGTAACATCTGATGTGTATATTGACCTGGGTCTGGGGCTTGGTCCTTTGGGATCGAGAGAACTGTTTTCTTTTATTGGGGTGTTGGTTTTCATAACCATTCATCCCCAGGACGAGTGCACTGGTGGTGATACTGGGAGACTGGAGTGTCTAAGGAAATTGCTCGTGTGACTTGTGGTTAGCCAGTGGGGTGAGACCGAAGTCCTTTTTGTCTGGATGGTTTGGTTTGCCTTAGAGGTGGAAAAACCCCAGCCTAGGGCTGTGACTGCCCTGTTTGAGCAATTAGTCCTGATTTGGCACTCTCAGTTGGGTCCCGCCAGAATCGCTCCGTCACACACCCCATGTAATAATAGGCATGTATAGGATCCATGGATTTTGAAAGGTATGTTGTGCAGGGTGTTGCTCATTGTAGCAGTGAAGATATGTCTGCGGGTTTTGCATTGGTTGTTCTGGCAGGGTCTGGTGCTGCTTTGAGCTGGTGAGTCCCGGTCTGTGGGGAGCTTGCTTCTGATAATGAGCTTGGAGAGGTTTGGGGGGCTGTTTAAATAACAGAAGAGGGGATTCAGGAAAGATTTATTTCAGGATGGGGTCCCCATCAAGGATGGGTTGTAGTTGTCTGATGATACCCCCTCTGTGTTCTAGTTCGGTGTGGTAGATGACAACCAGGGCTGTGTGGTCAGAGGGGGTTTTATTTCTGTATTGAAGCAGGTTCTCTTGGGGGTATTTGGGTGGCCCATTCCATGATGTATTTTTAACACTTAATAAAGTATTGTTAATATTTAATCACCATAATGACATTTCCAGATTGTTCTGGCTATTTGGAAAATGTAGTTGCATAGACACACTGGATAGGAACCAATTAAAACATTTCTTACCAGATCCAAGGCTGGGAGACAAGTGTCATGTTTCTTCCAACCTTCATCATCCTGCCTACACTCTAAGCCTTCCACCCTTTCTGTGTCACAGGGTGTTGACTGCCCTTTGGAGTTATGAAGCCCTTCATTAGCCCCAGTTTCACTTTGACATGCACTACTCCATACAATAGAACAATTTCCTCCTGATTATATCTTTCAAAATGTCTACATGAAAATGGGCTTTGAATAGATTTCTTAGAAATTCACCTGTGTGTGACTATTCACATGATCTCTGGAAAATGACTGTTGAAAGTGACTGAGTTTAAGCAGTACAAATCTCTGCCTTTGAAATGTTAACTAGGGATGTTGGTCTCAGACTACTTCCTTTGGCCCTTAACTAACCTCAGTGTATGCAGACAGCCTCATCTGTCCACTAGTACAAGCTGGATTCCTTTTTAATGCTTTTGGGGTTTATAGATTCATAGTTTTGAAGGCCAGAAGGGACTATTACAATCATTTGATACAGGGTTCCTAGATAGCCATCTATGATTTTTGTAATAACAAAACAAAAAGTTATGCACTTCTGTCACATATATTATGGAGAACTCTGACCTCACTCATTTGTTTTCCACAGAAGTAAACTCACAACTCCTTTCCTAATTAAAGTGTTTGTTTCAATGTATCACAAGCACTTAACAAAAATCAGATTCAGCATTGAGCTTCAGGAATTCTAATATGCAATTTTATTTGTGACAACTGAAATGCTGAGACTCAATCTGGTTAACTGAACATGCTTACTACTTAAATAACTGGAGAATAATCCCCAAATGGCCCTATTACCAATCATGTCCTTACTTATTGATTATCTTTCACTAAATCAGAATAAGTTATCAAAAATGCAATCCAAGTAAAGTATTTATATTCCTTCAACCAAAGATGTTTTTTTTTTTCTCAGAACTGAGAAAGAAACATTAGGAAACCCATTATTTTTATACCAAATCCTTGTCAGTTATGTTCAAAACAAACTTTGGGCCAAATTATGTTTTCAGTATTACACTGACTTCAATGCAGCTACTCCATATTTACACAGGTGAGTAACTGAGAACAGTTTGACTATGTACTTTTGCTTCCATTTTATAAAACTAATTAATTAAGCCAATGTTATTTAAAAATTATGGTGTTTCTTTAAGGTTTTTGTATAAAAACAAGCATAAAACAAACAATAAAAAAGTCCTATAAGAATATAAAGAAAACAGACATTTCAAGGGATCACCATACAACTTCCTCCAGCAATGATTAGCGTTATCAAAACAGTTCAAAATGACAATTACATAACTAGAAGGGGGGTGGAGACTGCGGGAACTGTGGGATAGCTACCACAGTGCAATGCTCCAAAAGTCGGGTGCTGTGGATGCACACCGCCGACTTAATGCACTTACTGGGGACACACACAAACAACAGTATCAAATTGATTTCTAAAAAATCAACTTCTATTAGATCGAACTAATTTCATAGTGTAGACATACCCTTAGATTGGCCACTGAGAGCTCTAGATAATGTAAATGTAGGAAAATAACATAGACAATGCTGGCAAAATACAGTTACAGTAAACAAAAAAAAATATAATGATTGGACCTTGAAAAATCAAACAAATAAAATTAAACAATAAGGAGATTAAACATGGGAGCTTAATGTTGTACAACAGATGGAAGCTTTTGCCTGCAATGTGAAGGAAATAGTAATAGGAAGGTAGTAAACCAATAATATCTTTAATATGTATCTGCATTTACTTATCATGCTACATGAAGTCAGCTTTATTGCTGATGGCCTGGGGATAAACATCTATGTTCTCTGAGCCAATATTACCTTTAGCATTTATATATTATCTGTAAAACAGAAAATAGGGATTGTTGGGCATCTGCTAGTCTGGCCTTGAGTATTTTCTTTAGCATAAACTTGTATTTGTTTATACTATTTTTTAATTTTCTTTAATTGGCTTTTAAACATTATAACAAAGGTGTTTAATTCTTCTTTTGTCTCTGTAAGAGCTACACACCATAAGACAGAAAGCAGAGCTAACTACAGCAGTGAGGCAGACTGTTTTCTCTAAACAGATCTAAAGGTTCCAGTGGAAATAATAGGAAAAAAGAAGTAGGGGTATGGGTGTGTTTGAAAGAAAGACAGAGAAATACAGGATAAATCATTTCATGGCATGTACTAGCTGAGACAGATTGTATAGGGTCTGGTTTATATGTATGTATGTATGTCCATATGGCTGGGTTATTTGCCTTGTTTTTAATGAACAGTAAATCTCCGCAGGAAACCCTTTCTTGCTTTCTCCACTATGTGCTACTGCTATAGACCATTTCCACACACAAAACTGAAATCAACACAGTTTACTTATACATTAATTTTAGCACAATATTCCTTAGTACATACAGGCCTCTAAAACTGAAGACCTCACACCACAGTGCACCAGCTGTTCCTGTTTAATCTGACAAGTCATGTACACATTAAGGACAAAGAAAGGCAATAGGAACAAACGCCACTGGCTGTCTCTGTGCCAACTTCCAATAATCAAAAATCAGGAGTCAGCCTCCCCAAAATCAGCAGATTGGCTTAAAAGTCATGAGATTTTGAAAATAATAAACGTTGGGTTATTTTATTTATCTTTATCATTAGGATTAACGTTTCAAGCTTTTCTCCTCAACCCTGATAGCTAAAAGCTTCCTTTAAATAAATAAATAAATAAATAGCAATAAAAGCTGAAATTCTCACATAATCATCTGCCTCCAGGAGCTGAAGCTTTAAGAAAAACATAAAATATTGTGAGACTCAGAATAAAATATTAATAGCTGGCAATGGTGCAAAGATATTTTAAATGAAGACTCTATTTGAAATAAGACTCCATTTGATAATAAACAAAGTTACAAAATATATGGTGTAAGAGAGTGGGAGATATGAAAAAAAATATAAAAAAGAAAGAGTGGAAGACTGTCATTTGTAGACTGTCAAATTCTATTTCTGGAGCAGATTGGGCTCCGGGGAAAATGCAGGGAGAGGGAAGGATGCATAAAGTCTCTCTTTTGTGTCCCTGCATAGTAACCACGTAAAGTTGTAGTCCATGTGATCCCTCAAAAATAGTAACTGCCCCCTTCTGGTTCTCCCTTGGGTGCAGGACACCCCAAAGGGGGAAGGAAAGGTAGAAGTGGAGCTATGATCTTGCCTCCCTCCTTGCACAGACCCAGTTGATCTGGCTGGGTACAAATGAGGTGTAAGGTGCACCTATTGTAGCAGCAAGCCCACTCCCCATGTGTCATGGTATATGGAGTGACAGTCATCCCTAAACATGAGGTATTAGAGAGTACAGCAACAAGATACAATGAAAACAAAATGTACTCCGTCTTCTGACTCAGTTGCTAGAAATGACTCCCTTTTCTGCTATCCCAAATGGAACATAGAGAAACCTACTAGCCAAACAACATAACTACAAATATATGTCATGCCAGGAATCTCAGCCAGTGAGCCCTACTCCAGTGATTTCCCTTGGGCACTGAGCATCCATACTGTTCCCAACACAGGGCCCTAGAGTCTACAAGGTGCTATTGAGCTCTCTAGAAACAGACAGTAAGAAAAAAGAAATGGAGAGTATGTGAAAACAAGAAAGAAAGTAACAAGGCTGAAATAGATTGAAAGTGCTGCTCTGTCGATTGCCACACACCTTGCATGACACCCACACATGCAAATCACCATTCAGACATTCCTGCAGCCCAGGCTCAATGTCACACATTCATAGTATTGCCAACCACAATGGTTCAAAAATGAGTCAAGACTGAAAATATAATGAGAATGACTTACAAATCATGAGATTTTTATTTGGGTTTTTTTGTTTGCCTGGAAGTTCAGTCTGGTAATCTTTTTGTGCTCTGGTTTGCAACAAAAATGGGCTAGAAACTTCTTTGTTATTAAATTATGATCACTGAGATTCTCACATAATCCTGGATTCCAGGAGCTGGAGCTTTAAGGAAAAATATCGAAAGCCAAAATATTGTGAAATTCAACAACACCACATTCAGCTAGGCTTCAAGCAAGCAGGTTTGGACTGTAGCTCAGTTTGGGCACCTCTTGGGGCTGCTGTGGCAACCTGCTGATGAGATAGCCAGATAGCATCTCTGTCTACCAGTCAGAATGGTATTTGCTTCTTCTGCTTCTCCCAGACTGGTGGAGCTCAGTGGAGAAAGAGACAGAGAGCGAGAGGTAACACTGCCATATCAGGAGCCAAGAGTGGCTAGTGAGAGGTGAGGAGAAAGGAGATGGGAGGAACCAGGAGCTATTGAGTAATTGGAGGAGGAACTATGTCATAGGTCTCACCCCCACTTGGAGCTGTTGGGTTCCAATATGGGGACCTGCATGGATTTATCTAAACTTAAATCCTAGTTTAGATCTGGTAAAAGCTACCACCACCCAATAATGTACGTGTATTGGGACACAGTCCTTCCCCAAAAATCCTTGGGGATCCCAAGAGCCCCAAATCCATGGAGTTCTTACACCTAGGAGAAATAAACCATTCCCCCCTGCTTCCTCCCCCCTCCCTTTTCCTAGGAGAGATACCGGGATCCAACTACAGAGGGATGTCTCCCTCCTCCCCTTTCCCTGAGAATTCACCCAAGGAAAGATCAACCAAGTTTTTAACAGAAAAGATTTATTAAAGAATAAAAAGAAAGTAACTTGTCTCTGTAATCCAAGATGGAACAGTACACAGGGTCTAAACTTATTAATTTTTGGAGAGAATCCCCCCCTCCTTTCTTTCTCAGTAAAAGCAAAGTAACAGCAAACAGAAATAAAGAATTTTCTTCCGCAACCACACAATTGCAAATGTAGAAATTAAATTATAAGACTAATCCGCCTTTTTAATTAATACTCACTATTGAATAGTAGGAACTACTCCAGGAGAACTTGGAGACATGTCTGGCCTTTCTTAGATCCAAAAAGAGAACACTCTAACAAAGAACACAGACAAAGGCTTCCCTCCACAGAGATTTGAAATTATCTTGTCTCTGATTGGTCCTCTGGTCAGGTGGTCATCAGGTACTGCATGTTAACCCTTTACAGGTAAAAGAGACCTTAACCCTTAACTATCTGTTTATGACAAACTACATAAGAAAATAGAACATAAGAACATAATAATGGCACTACTGGGTCAGACCAAAGGTCCATCTAGCCCAGTATCCTATCTTCTGACAGTGGCCAGTGGCAGGTTCCCCAGAGGGAATGAACAGAACAGGTAATCATCAAGTGATCCATTCCCCTGTCGCTCATTCCCAGCTTTTGGCAAACAGAGGCTAGGGACACCGTCACTGCCCACTATGAGGAATTATGAGGAAAAAAGAGAGCAAGAGGAACTGTTGTGGGGGGGGAAGGATGACAGAAGCTATGGGGGAAATGAGAGGTGTAATGAGGGGCTACATGGGAGAAAGGGAAGGACAGGAACAACTGAGGGCAGAGTTAAAGGTGAATGGTGCAGTGGCGAAGTGCGGGACATGATAGGGGCAGGGCTTAATAGGGCTAATGCCAGTCCGTAGCAGCCCCTCCCTAGGCTTCTCACACTACTGCTAGATTCCTACAAACCCATTTCCCTCTCTTTGGAGGGGTGCAAGAAATATGGTCCTTCTACTGCCACCGCTTGAGAGAACCCTGGAAATCTGTCCTCAGCCCAACACCTTACACCAGCACTAAATCCTTAGAGTGTTTTCAACTCTGATGTTTAGGGCCATGTGTGAACTGCCTGTGAATATGCAAACTGGCTAATTAAATAAATGGCGTGGAGCTGAACAAAACTTGGTAGCTATGAAAATGAAACCATCTAATATGTCACATGCTTCTCTCTGCAGCTGGAACTGTCCACACTACACTAACTGTCCACCCTACAGCTGAACCTGAAGAAGATTTGTACAGAAATGGTTATTTCTAGGCTTTTACTAGCATGATTTCCTTGATCAACATGTAATGGGATATTTTTTCTAGGAAGCGTCCTAATCAAACCACACTATATTCTAAACTCCCTATACAATAAGTCCACACAATGATTTTAGCTGGAGTTGAAGGCACTGAGCACCTCTTAGCACGTGCTCAGTATATTATAAGATTGAGCCCTATCTCTGTATGACCAAAGGGTCTTGATTCAAGTATTAAGAATTACACAGTATAGAGTTAACATCGATCAGTTTTACTCTTTTACACTGTCACATAATATAAGAACAAAGCAACTCTGCATCAAATGAATGAGAAGTAAATTTAAAACAAATAAAAGAAAATATTACTTCACACAGCAGTTCATCACAATTACATCATGGCAGTGACTTCTCTAGTGGGTTATCAAGTCAAATAATGTGACTCTAGTTAAAAAGGAATTGGACATTTTTTACAGGTGGTAACACAAAGATGAGCAAATGTCATATTTTAGGTCATAAGATAATCACTGTGGGGTCAGGAACAAATATTTCCTTCTGTTCAATGATGGGGAATTGGTTAAGTTCCTTAGTTTTTGCTTTTTTCCTTTCTATTAGAGGATCAAATATTGACCATTAATGTAGATGGGAAACTGTCCCAGATGTTAAAGATATTTAGATGTTGCACTGCTCAATGTTGCAAGGCCTAAGTGATTAAGATATCTATGTCTCATTTTAGGAACCTATGTCCCATTGATTTTCAATGAGACTTAGGCTTCTAAGTGCCTATTTTGCTTTTGAAAATGGGACTTGGCTGTTGTCATAGGTCTCACCCCTACTCTGAACTTTAGGGTACAGATGTGGGGACCTGCATGAACACCTCTAAGCTTAACTACCAGCTTAGATCTGGTCTCGCTGCCACCATCCAGATTTCTGAGTTATTTGGAAAACTCTGTCTTCCCCCCAAAAACCTTCCCCTCCCTGAGTAGCCTTGAGAGACTCCTCCACCAAGTCCCTGGTGAACACTGATACAAATTCCTTGGATCTTAAAACAAGGAGGAATTACTCCTTCCCCCTCCCTTTTTTCCCCCACCAATCGCTGGTGAGTCCAGATCCAATTCCCTTGGATCTAAAAAACAGGGAAAAAATCAATCAGGTTCTTAAAAAGAAGGCTTTTAATTAAAGAAAAGAAAGGTAAAAGAAAAAAACCTCTGGGAGACAGCATACCAGCTGATCTCACAGGCAACAGATTTAAAACACAGGATGTTCCCCTGGGCAAAAACCTTAGTACACACAAGAATACCCAAATTTGATTACTCCCCTAATTGCACAAAGACAAGTTACAAAAGAAAATAAACATAAACCTATTTATTTCTTTCTAAAACTTACTACTCTGATAAGAGGTTGGTTCCTTGATCTTTTTCACTCCGGCTGAAACTGAAACTTGACTCTAAACAAAGGAAACTTCCCTCCTTCCTTTTGAAACATCTTGTTCCTCCATTGGTTCCTCTGGTCAGGTGTCAGCTAGGCTAGGTGAACTTCTTAACCCTTTACAGGTAAAAGAGGCATTAACCCTTAACTATCTGTTTATGACAGCTGTATAAATAATGTAGGCTTTGCAGTGCTATGCAGAACAACACCTAAATACCTTTAAAATTCTAGGCCTCTGACCTTGAGTGACCAGTGGAAATCTCCATGCCTGTATTCAAAAGGACTAAGTGTCACTATGGTTATGTACATACATCACAAGGCTTATGTGTGACTATATGTCAGTAGCTACTCTTGCCTAATAATATTCTCCATGAATGAATGAATACAGGATTTTAAAGCAGTAGCCAGTACTAAGTATTTAAATTCACTTTATACTTGCCAACTTTTTATTGTGAACTATTAATGGTTAACTATCATGTTAACCTTGTGCATTGCTGACTCTAAACCTGGCACTGGCAAGAGTGGAGGAGAGGGACAGAAAATAAGAGGTGGAAAATCTCTTGTCTTTTGGAATGACCCTCACTCATGGGGAAGGACTCCACAGACAAGCCTGTGGGGAAAATTGTCAGATTCACTTAGGGGCCAATCCACCACTCCTGGGAGTCAAAGGGAGTTTTGCCCTTGACATCTGTGGTAGAAGGATCAAATTCTAGGTCTATTCCAACTATATATGGACAGTGCTGTAGCTTCAAGGATTATAGCTGAATTTATGTAACTTGTCCTGAATGAACAGAAAATGTTTCATGATCAGGGACAGGATTCTCTCTTCATTTGACAGTATCAACCGGTATCATAGTGAAAATGTTGGAGAAAAGCACTTGAATGTGTTTTTCTCTTCCACTTTCATAACTGGTTTTATGATGTGAAACTATGCAGCTATTGTTTGACTAAGTGCTGACTCTTGTATGGTAAGCCTTTCAAATAGTGGTTATTCAGTTCAATTCTTCACAGAGAAGTGGGGAACAATTGGGTGTAAAGCATTTTGGATTAGCTTTGATCTCACAATGCAGTTGTACTTAATTTTTTTTTTATTTTTTATTTACAGCAGACCAGTTTCTCAATTGCCTCAAACATTTATCAAATCTAAATTTAATATCAGAAGAATAGCCACTTCCAATCCAAATTGTTTACTTGAAACCCCTATTTACCTTCTTTCAGGCTGCCACAAGATAATAGAATTCTTTACCTGTGGGGAATAAGCAATCGAAGACTGTTATAAATTGTAACATGAGTCTACAACAACTACTTCTCAGTAAACAAGTGTATAATTATTGATTTATTGTGCATAAATTTGAATAATACAAACAAGATAAAATTTGGCAATTTTGCATAGTATCATTAGATGCTTTTTAATTCTTATTTTACAGTGTGTAATGCAGACGCATTCCAACCAAGCAATTTTCATAATTGCTTGCATTACATCTTTGACTTCTTTCTTTGCCCCAGGGCATATAAAATATATTCAGTAAAAAGGAACTAATTTGGCTTTAGTGACTCTATGATAGACCATATACACTACCTAACTATGGAGAGAAAGCAACATCTTTAAAGGTTATGTACAATCCACATGAGTAGCAGAAGAAAAGGCTTTTTAAAGTCTGATGGCTTGGCAGATATGCTCCCTGGGATGCTTTCCTGGGATACCCAAGGTCGAGAGGCATCTCGCAACCACTTCCCTTAGCATGAAGCCCCTTCTGAGCCTGCCCTGGGTCAGCTCCCCAACTCCACTGGGCACGGGCAACACAAGCACACCCCTCTAGGCCTCACAGGCCCCACTGTCACTCTACAGGTTAGCAATTGGCACATCTCAAAACTCAATCTCTCTAAGCATCTCCCTTGACATGTGCAGCACCTGGTACCACTGGATGCTCATAGTATTCACAGATTTGCTGCCTCCAAAGAAACAGTACACCCCAGCTTACCAGTTCTACCTCAGATCACTGCTCCACTTAACACACAAGGCACTTAGATGTGTTTATAGTGAAATCAAGTTTAAGTTTATTTAACAAAGCATAGAGATTTAAATAATAGCAAGTAGAAATACTGGAAACAAATGTTTATATATAAAATACAACCATAATGCAGATTCTAGAGCAGGGGTCGGCAACCTCTGGCACGCGGCTCGCCAGGGTAAGCACCCTGTCGGGCTGGGCCTGTTTGTTTACCTGCTGCTTCGGCAGGTTCGGCTGATCACGGCTCCCACTGGCCGCGGTTCGCCGTCCCAGGACAATGGGGGCTGCGGGAGGGGTGGCCAGAATATCTCTCAGCCGTGACACTTCCCTCAGCCCCCATTGGCCTGGGACGGCGAACCGCGGCCAGTGGGAGCCACTATCGGCCAAACCTGCAGATGCATCAGTTAAACAAACCGGCCCAGCCCACCAGGGGCTTTCCCTGAACAAGTGTCGGCCCAACTTTGAGAACCACTGGTGTTGAGCATCGCGCACCCAAAATCTTTGCAGCGGTTTACAGCCAGGCTGGCTGTGACCCTTTTTTCATGAGACAAGCACAATGTCAGTTTGTCTGTTAGGTGAAGTATCCAGTGTGTCCCTTTGCACACCAAGATATACTAGTCTAATCTTTTGTTTTTATTCATAAACAGGACACCCCTACCTGTTTGTTTCTTCCTGTAGATTTCCTCTCTTGAAGATTTCACAATCACTCAATTTACATTTGGATCAGTATGCAACTGGACATACAATACATAAAACACGAAAGGACAGACAGGGGGGAAGATGTCAGTTACCTCCTGCCTGAAAAGAATATCTTTGAGGTTTGTCACTTTCCCCAGTCTCCTGATCCTGCAATTCTGTAAGTGCCCCCACATTTGGCATTCCTGGCAAAATGGCATCCTTTCTTGGCCGTGGCTTCTATGGGTGGTCAACATGCAAGGGTTAAGGCTCTGGTGCTTGCACAACACTCCACAAGTAGACATGATTGTGATGTCATCTGATGACTCGAAAGTCACTTAAACAGACTTTGAAAGACAAGGATCCAGTTTGCTCTGTGATAGGACCCCAGAATCCACTTTGGCTGGTGAGTACTGAAATTTTTGGTATAGACCAGGTTCTTTGCCTCCAGCTCTCTGTCTTTAGCATGATAGTCATGGATTTGTTTTTGAAAAGCTAGTTTCCTTAACACTTCCCTTCATGGTGGGATGGATTGAATCCAAGTGAGTTCTTTTCATCCATCCCATCAACAGCTGGGCTGGGCTCATGCTTATCATAGTTTGATGTCTGGTTCTGTATTTCAAAAGAAATTGAGCCAACTTAATTCCCGAGATCCCATTAATTATCTTCCTCGTCCCCTCTTTTAAAGTCCATTGGAAGATGAAAGATATAGGAAAGTTTGAATATGTTTAATCCCATTTTAACTAAAAAATGTCTGAACTCTATGTGTGTAAAAGTTACTCCATTGTCTGTGACAATTACTCCTGGTAGTCTGTGTGTGGCAAAGTTCTGAGTTTTTCTCAGGTAGCAGTGGAGGTCGTCAGGGTCATCCCAGCACTTCTAACCATTTACACTATGATTAGAATCATGCTTCCCATGTAAGGGTCTGCAAAGTTTATGTGCAGAACTATGGATGTCCTGGCAGTTCCCAGGGGTTAAGGGACACCAGCGTTGGGGTCTGCTGGTGAACCTGACATTCATGACGTCCCTTCACTATTTTTTCCCAGGTTCTCATCCTTGTTTTGTCACCATACATAGCTCCCAGCCAAAGATTCATACGTGAAATGCCAGGATGTGCTTTATGTGACTGTGTGAGAACTTTACCTCATCCTTGTGGGAGAATAATGACTCTTGTGCCCCACAATAGATATTCATTCTCTAAGCTCACTTCTGCACTCCTGGCCCTAAATTGGAGAAACTCTTCCACTTCATGCTGATTTGGCCAGCCTTGCAGTATGTGCAGCTGCATCCAGGGCAGGATAGGATTCTGTGTAGTCCATTTCCTTATCTGTGAAGAAGCCTTAAGGGTGTCTGGTTGAGGTGTTACATGAGTAAAACAATCTCTCTTGGAAGTTCCATTCATTCCAATCAGCTGAAGGCATCCATACTGGCATGCAGATGCCTTGCCTTATAGACCATCTTATACTCATAAGCAGCTAAGGTCAGAGCCTAACACTATCATGGCTGGTACACCCTTGTTTTCGATGAAGAGTCCCTCAAGTGGACTGAGATCTGTCAGAATGGTAATAGGCTTCCCATATAGATATTGAGGGGAACTTTTTATTCCAAAAATAATAGCTAGACTTTCTTCCTGATTGAGAATCACCCTGTTCAGCTTTAGTCAGTGATCTAGAGATATATCCGGTTGCTTGTTCTCCAACATCCCTCATGTTGTGTGATAAAGCTGTCCCTACCCCATATGACAAAGCATCACGTGACAGGATTCTTTGCCCAGGTCAAAATGAACAAGGAGCTCCAACCACTTAGACTTCTGGAAAGCTTTCTCTCTTCTCTTTCCCCAATATAACGGGGTCTCCTTCCTCAGGAGGTGATGCAAGGTCTCTGAAAGGGCCAAAGCACCTGGGAGAAACCTATGATAATAATTTAACATATCTAAGTATGCTTGTAACTCAGCTGAGTTCTGAGGTCCTGGGGCCTGTTCAGTTCCTATGTCTGCCATACGGTGAATCCCATCCTTTTGTATCCTGTAGCCCAGATACCCTACTTTTGGTCTCATAAAAAAAGCATTTCCTTTGTTTTAAGTGAAGTCCTGTTGCAGCAGATCTTTAAAGTACTTTCCCCATTGTTGACAGATATTCAGCATCACTTTTGCCTGTGATGAGGAAGTTGTCAATCCTTACTACAAAACATGGGATCCCTTTTTACAAAATTTCCATGGCTTTCTGAAAAATCCCAGGTGCTAACGATATTCCATATGGCAATTGATTGTGAGAGCTCTTGTAAGTGTAAATTCTGTACGGTAGTCCTCCAACCTCATCTGTTGGTACAGCATTCCGCATGGCCAGTTCACTACATTGTTGACACCCACCTAACACTGCCAGCAAGTCCTCCATCCATGGAATGGGCACTTGTCAAACTTGGACACCTGATTCACTGTGACTTTATAATCCCTGCACTGTGGATAGTTTTGTCTAGTTTAACTCCAAACACTATAGGTGTGTCCCATTCAGAAAACGACATTGGTAAAATTAGACCTTCCTTTTCCAGCCTAACTCAGTCTCATTCATTTCTCTGTGGGCATAATGAACTGGTCGAGCCTTAAAGCATTTTGGTTTGACCCAATCCTGGATACAAATCGTGGCCGCTACACCCACCAAGACCCCTAGCCCTTCTTTAAAAATGGCTGGGTGAGCAATGAATGCTTTCTGGAGTGCTGGTGTTTTGCTGAGGTCTAATTTGATAATTTACTACTAATTCAGTTTTCTCTGCAATCCATCTCTGCCTAACAGGTTTTGCCTTTGTCCCTAGGTCAGTAGGACTGGTAACTTTCTCTTTTTTGTATTTATTTTACAGAGACAAACATAGAACTTGCCACCTGACAGGTTCGCTGGTGTAGGTTCAGGGACCACTCCTGTTTTCACTAGTGGACTCATTCCAGCTTCACATTACTGAGCTGCATATTCATTGATCACAGTAACTGAAACCCCTGTATCTGCTTTCATTTCTACTGACTGTTTAATTCTACCATTACTTCGTAAGATCCCACTTTCTTCCCTTCTAGACAGTACGTAGTGTGTACCTCCTACTCTGTGTCCTTCTCCTCCTCCCTCAAGGTAAAAAGCCATCTGCTTTCTTGTTTTTCCTCTGGTCTTTTAGGGTACACCTGTACAAAAGCTGGCAACATGTCTCCCAGCACAGGTAGACAGACTTGTGCTAGCACACTAAAAATAGCAGAGTGGATGTTGTAGCACAGGTGGCAGCTTGGGATAACCTCTCAAGCGTGGATGCAGGAGGTCAGGTAGCCTTGGACTCAGGCAGCTAGTCTGAGGTGCCACAGCATCCACACTGCTATTATTAGCATGCTAGTTGAGCAGAGCTTCTACTAATCTGTTTACCCACATTGGGAGGCACGCTCCCAGGAGTAATATAGACATCTCTTTTGGATCTATCCTCCTGGAATTGAGATGCCTTTTGTTTTTTGCATTTTCTGTCTAAGTGTCCATCCTTGAGGCATTTATGACACAGGGCTGTTTTAAATTTACAGACTGATGCAAGACGAGTTCCTCCCTTTACTCACAGTATTGTGGGCTAGGGATGTGCTGCTTTATTCAAGTGTATACAAACAGAGAGGGAGCAAACACACACTATCTAAATAGGAGGTAAGAGAGAGGTAGAGCAAAGCTCTCACCCATAATACTCTAAGTAACCCTGTTAACCCCTTAGTGACCACTTTACTACAGTAACCATCCACCCTAATGGCTGTGTGTTTGGTTTGGGAGCAGGGAGAAAGCTAAATACCTAGTCCAATGCTTAACTACAAGACCATTCTTTCATCCTAGAAGTCAATGGGACTATACATGTGAGGAAAAGCTAAAGGATTAGGCGCAGCATCTTTTACTTTTAGAATTTTCTCGGGAGCCTGGACTTTCAGCAGAAATCTAAAAGGGCATAAATAAATACTATTCCAAGTTAGGAAAAGGATCTTTATAATTCTGGCTATAGAATTGAGTAAGGAGCCTTTTTTATCCATGTAAACAAGAACACAGCATCATAGAGCTTTAAGACCAGAAGGGAGCACATCTAGTCTGACCTCCTGTATATCACAGGAGACCAACACCATCCAGTAAGCACACACACTAAACTCAACAACTGAAATTAAACCAAAGTAATATAACCCCCCGGAGACAAAACTATTGTATGTTACAGGCAGAGAATGGGAAGGGCCAAGGGAAACCAGGTTATGCTGGCAATCTGTGCCCCACACTGCAGAGGAAGGTAAAAAATCCCAAGGTTCCTGTCAATCTGACCTGGAAAAAAATCTTTCCTGATTGCGCATAAGGCAATTGGTTAGACTCTGAGTATGTGAGCAAGAACCAGCCAGGCAAGCACCTGAGAAATAGAATCCCCAGTACCACCTCAGAGCACTGTCCCTCCCCATCCAGTATCTCATCCCCAGATGATGCTTCAGAGGAAGAAAGAAAAAATGAAATAAAATAAATACATCTGGGGGAAAAAAGACTCTGAAGTAATACACTGGGTTTAATTTAAGCAACTAATATGTGATAGCTGTTGGTTGAAGCCTGACCCCAGGAAATATCTGTGGATTTCTATGTGACTCCAGGAGCCAGATAAAAGTTTGTGTGACAGAAGAAGCCCTAATAACACATAGACATTCTCTTAAAAACATCATTAAAAACATGGATCTCTATAGACTACCAGAACAGGAGGATGAGATAGACGAGGCTTTCTTCAGACAACTAACAGAAGTTTCCAGATCACAGACCCTGGTTCTCATGGGGGACTTCAATCACCCGGACATCTGCTGGGAGAGTAATACAGTGGTGCACAGACAATCCAGGAAGTTTCTGGAGAGTCTTGGGGACAACTTCCTGGTGCAAATGCTGAAGGTACCAACAAGGGGCCATGCTCCTCTTGACCTGCTGCTCAATAACAGAGAAGAATTGATAGGGGAAATAGAAGTGGATGGCAACCTGGGCAGCAGTGACCATGAGATAGTTGAGTTCAGGATCGTGACAAAAGGAAGAAAGAAGAGCAGCAGAATATGGACCCTGGACTTCAGAAAAGCAGACTTTGGCTCCCTCAGGGAACTGATGGGCAGGATCCCCTCAGAGGCTAATATGAGGGGGAAAGGAGTCCAGGAGAGCTGGCTGTATTTTAAAGAAGCTTTATTGAGGGCACAGGAACAAACCATCCCGAAGTGCAGAAAGAATAGCAAAGATGGCAGGCAACCAGCTTGGCTTAACAGAGAAATCTTCGGTGAGCATAAACTCAAAAAGGAAGCTTACGAAAAGTGGAAATTTGGACAGATGACTAGGGAGGAGTATAAAAATATTGCTAGAGCATGCAGGGGTGTAATCAAGAAGGCCAAGCCACAATTGGAGTTGCAGCTAGCAAGGGATGTGAAGGGTAACAAGAAGGGTTTCCATAGGTATGTTAGCAACAAGATGATGGTCAGGGAAAGTGTGGGGCCCTTCCTGAATGGGGGAGGCAACCTAGTGACCGATAATGTGGAAAAAGCTGAAGTGCTCAATGCTTTTTTTGCCTTGGTCCTCACATACAAGGTCAGCTCCCAGACTGAAGCACTGGTCAGCACAATATGGGGAGGAGGTGAGCAGCCCTCAGTGGTTAAGGACTATTTAGAAAAGCTGGACATGCACAAGTCCATGCGTCTGGATCTAATGCATCTGAGCGTGCTGAGGGAGTTGGCTGATGTGATTACAGAGCCATTGGCCATTATCTTTGAAAACTTGTGGTGATCAGGGGAGGTCTTGGACGATTAGAAAAAGGCAAATATAGTACCCATCTTTAAAAAAGGGAAGAAGGAGAATCTGGGGAACTACAAACTGGTCAGCTTCACATCAGTCCCTGGAAAAATCATGGAACAGGTCCTCAAGGAATCAATTTTGAAGCCCTTGGAGGAGAGGAAGGTGATCAGGAACAGTCAACATGGATTCACAAAGGGCAAGTCATGCCTGACCAACCTGATTGCTTTCTATGATGAGATAAATGGCAATGTGGGTATGGGGAAAGCGGTGGATGTGATATACCTTGATTTTAGCAAAGTTTTGATACAGTCTCCCACAGTATTCTTGCAAGCAAGTTAAAAAAGTATGGATTGGATGAATGGACTATAAAGCTGGCTAGATAGTTGGGCTTAACGGGTAGTGATCAACATCTCGATGTCTAGTTGGCAGCCGGTATCAAGCGGAGTGCCCAGGGGTCAGTCCTAGGGCCAGTTTTGTTCAACATCTTCATTAATGATCTGGATGATGGGATGGATTGCACTCTCAGCAAGTGGGAGAGGTAGATACGTTGGAGGGTAGGGATAGAGTCCAACGTGACCTAGACAAATTGGAGGACTGGGCCAAAAGAAATCTGATGAGGTTCAACAAGGACAAGTGCAGAGTCCTGCACTTAGGACAGAAGAATCCCATGCACTGCTACAGGCTGGGGACCAACTGGCTAAGTGGGAGTTCTGCAGAAAAGGACCTGGGGGTTACAGTGGACGAGAAGTTGGATATGAATCAACAGTGTGCCCTGGTTGCCAAGAAGGCTAACGGCATAGTGGGCTGCATTAGTAGGAACATTGCCAGCAGATCAAGGGAAGTGATTATTCCCCTCTATTCAGCACATCTGGAGTATTGCATCCAGTTTTGGGCCCCCCACTACAGAAAGGATGTGGACAAATTGGAGAGTCGAGCGGAAGGCAATGAAAATGATTAGGGGGCTGGGGCACATGGCTTATGAGGAGAGGCTAAGGGAACTGGGCTTATTTAGTCTGCAGAAGAGAAGAGTTAGGGGGGATTTGATAGCAGCCTTCAACTACCTGAAAGGGGGTTCCAAAGAGGATGGAGTTAGGCTGTTCTCAGTGGTGGCAGATGACAGAACAAGGAGTAAGGGTCTCAAATTGCAGTGGGGGAGGTTTAGCCTGGATATTAGGAAAAACTATTTCACTATGAGTGTGGTGAAGCACTGGAATGATTTACGTAGGGAGGTGGTGGGATCTCCATCCTTAGAGGTTTTTAAGGCCTGACTTGACAAAGTCCTGGTTGGGATGATTTAGTTGGTGTTGGTCCTGCTTTGAGCAGGGGGTTGGACTAGGTGACCTCCTGAGTTCTCTTCCAACCCTAATCTTCAATGATTATATAGTTTGATGCAAACTAAAATTATCTTTCTTTTATCAAACGACTTCAGTGCAAAATATTATCATGTCTGTATGGCATATTGGGTTCTATTTGCTCATGGGATGGTTTAAGAGGTAAATAAGGTAGAGGACATCCCTGTAAAAAATAATATATTTATTGGAAACAATATGAAACCAAGACCTTCCACCCAATGGCATTATTGAAAGCAGAGCTTGCTTCTTTAGTTATTCAGGGGGATAACCTTAATCCATGAGGACAAGTGTAATGGCTTCCATTTAAATAAATAGTGTGAGAAGAGTTTGGATTAAGGCTGAATATATAATGCATAAAATCTTCTTTAATTCCAATTTTTTCCTGTATTAACTCCTCCCCCACTGCAATTTCTACATGTGAATACATTTCTGGGGGATAGGAGCAGAAGGATAACTCTAAGCATCTTTGGAGAGAACAGAGCTGCTGGTATTTTTAATTATTCTGCTAACATCATTGGAGTCATTACCTCACAATGAAAAGTGCTGAGTGGTCACCTTTTCCCAACCTTTTCCACCACTTATCATCAAAACGCAAATATAATGGGCAACAGCTGTTTCTGTTATGCCATGGATTTAGCTACACTCCCTAAGTGAGCAGTTTAGTTCACCAACATTCATTTTTCCATAAGTCCATAATTACACAACCAAAGTTAATCCTCAAAACATTAGTATCTATTTTTAAGACAGATGAAGGGAGGCTTTTAGTTTCATTATGATAATTTACATTTCTTGTTTGGCTTTTTCCCTTTATTTCCTTTGTCTTGTTTCCATTTCCACTCCCACATCTTTGCTCTTTTTAAGTTTCTGCCTTATTACAATTCTTTCAGCTGCTTCCTTACCTTGTCACTAAAGTTAGAGTTTGAATTTAATGTGTTTGCTGGCTTTGCAGCTTTACTTTTCTACTTTTTATTTTTTTCTCCCTCCTTGGTTTCTGTGGCTATCTGTGTGAAGTGATAAAAAGAATCTGGAGAACAAATACAAAAGTCAGAGGAACTTTTTCGGGAAGAGACAGTCAGTCTGCACTTAAGTAAAGACTATCAAGTAATACTGGGTGGGTGAAATACCTATCTTCTTCTTCTTCTTCTTCTTCTTCTTCTTCTTCTTCTTCTTCTTCTTCAGGCTTTTGGGGAGAGAAGATGCTGTTGGGGATGAGGTTGATTTGGGAAGGGAGTTTTTGTTGGAGAAAGATTTTTGGGTCAGAGCTGAGTTTTTTGGGAGTAACTTGCTAGTTTTTTTGTTAATCTATGTTTTTAAATTTTGTCAAAGGCACCTAAAGTCATAACTAGATGCCTCTTATTTGTATATTGTAAGCTGAAATTAATAATTAGATCAATAAAATGTTCAAAGGCACTAAAGTGAATTAGGAGCCTAACTTCCATTTTCAAAAATGACTTCAAAAGTGACTAAATCTCACTGAAAGTCCCCGGGACATAGGCTCCCCACATGACTAAGTCATTTTTGTAAATGGCACTTATACTTTTAATTCGCTTATATCTAGGTTTTTAAAAGTCACTAGTCATTTTGGATGCTTCCATGTTTGGGCACCCTAGCAGAATGCTAAGAATCATTAGGAAAGGGGAAGATAATAAGACAGAAAATAACCTAATGCCACTATATTAATCCATAGTATGCCCACACTTTGAATACTCAAAAAAAGATATATTAGAATTTGAAAAAGTACAGAGAATTGAAACAAAAATGATCAGGGATATGAAACAGCCCCCATATAAGGAAAGATTAAAAAGATTGGGACTGTTCACCTTAGAAAAGAGATGACTAAGTGGGGGATATGATAGAGGTCTATAAAATCGTGAATGGTATGGAGGAAGTGAATAAGGAAGTGTTACTTACCCCTACATAGAACACAAGAACCACAGAGTCACCCAATGAAATGAATAGGCAGTAGATTTAAAACAATGATAGGGAAGTACTTCTGCACACAACACACAACCAACCTGTGGAACTCATTTCCAGGAGATGTTGTGAAGGCCATAAGTATAACTGTGTTTGAAAAAGAATTAGATAAGTTCATGGAAGATAGGTCCATAAAGGCTAGTAGCCAAGATGGTCAGAAACACAACCCCATGCTCTGGGTGTCCCTAAACCTCTGACTGCCAGAAGCTGCCCTATTCTGTTCATTCCCTGGAACATCTGAAGCATCTGACACTGGCCACTGTCGGAAGACAGGATATTGAGCTAGATGAACCCTTGGTCTGACCCTGTATGGCCACTCCCTATGTTCTTATATTAACTTCAGAAACATGAAAGGGTCCTGATTTTCAGAAAGTGCTGAGCACCTGCCCTCTGAAAACCAGAACCCTTTTATGGTGCCTCAAATAAGGTTCTCTAAAATAGAGGTAACCAATCACTCTTGCAATAATATGCTTTAGATATTTTTTAAAATCTTACCTGATATTTTTAAAGAATCGCTTTACTCAAAGGGAAAAGACAATACACATCGTATGAAAAGTTTGCATAATTGCAGACATTCCTTTAGCAAAATTTTGAATCTGAGTCCTTCCCATGCTGTCAGATGTTACTTAGGGCACAAAAAGTCTCCACCATCCACCAAACATCGATCCTAGGCTGCTCTTTGCATGTCCTCTCTGTTGTTAAATCCCATAAGTTTTCCCTCTCTATGTGCTGTGCAGAGGGATTCTATCAGTCAGTCATTTTCATGTTTTCCAGCAGCTGTCCATATCATTTCTACCCTGGTAGACACTCTGGCTTCATTCTTAACACGTGTCCCAGATATTTCCATCTTCTTTTTTGGATAATATTAAGAGATTAATTGTTTCCACTGTGCCATATGCCAGTTTCTTTCCAAACACAGAAATAAAGTTGCCACGTGTGAGCTGTGAAGCTAGAAGATTATTTCAGGTTCTTTAGAAACATAAACCAGCTTTATCTGGAGTATTAATATGCTGTTGTGAGCTCAAGTTTATCCTGAGAGGACAAAAGTTTCTGGTAGAAAAACTATTACAAGGAAATCCCTTCTAGTCAGTCTACGGGAAAATGATTTGACCATTGTTTTGTTGTGCATAGTCTGTATGGTGGCTTCTACATATACAAGAGAGCTCAGTTCTGTGGCTAAGGAAGTATCCCAATACCGAAGAGAAAGGATCTTTTTTTCTTATTACCTCCCAAATATTTGTGGCTTCTGTAAATTGCTTTTTCATATTATAGTAAATTATTACAGTGGGTTTTTAGGTGGGCAGTTTCAGCTGGTCCAAGTACTTATGCTTATCCAAACTCAAATGCAAGTCAAAGACCAAAGGCGCTACACAATTACCTGCAGCACTTGAAAGCTAAAGCAGTACTATTTGCGGGCAGTATGACCCGGGTTTCCACTATTATTTTGATTCACAAGCTTTTTATGCATTTTGTCAAATCTTATCTGCCTTGGCAATCTCTGTGTTGCCTGATTGAAAATTGCATTTTGCTTTGTCAGATAAGAAGGAGTGTCAATTACTGGAGGAAAGATAAGCTTATGGTTAAAGCACTGAACTGGGACAAGGGAATCAGGGTTCACTTTTCAGATCTACCACAGACTTTCTGTGTGAAGTCTGTTGCCTTTGGCAAGTCCCTTAATTTATCTATGACTCCATCTGTAAAATTAGGGATAATAATACTTCCCTTCCACTTAGTGCAGTTATCAGGACAAATTCATTCATAATTGTACAGCATGCAGATTTTACGGTGATGGAGGCCATATAAGTATCAGGATATACAGATCTTAATCAGATAGGCTTTTAATTAGCTTTATATTTGAGTCTGATGTAGGGAAATAGTGGGTGAGCTTTTAGTTGCTGTTTCTGTAGGGAAACTTTAGATCTTTGTGAAGCCTATAATTGCTTAATAAGGGTCAAATCCTCATCCCTCAGAAATCAATGGAATTTTGCTGAGTTCAGCACAGTCCAGGAGCAGGTCCTAAACAGACTATTATCACATCCCCTTTTTATCTTTTACAGAATGTGAAAACAGCACAGCAGTCTTTTTCTGAAGGTAACACAGAGCCTAATCCTGTAAAGTGTTCTTGCCAGAGTGTGCTGAGCATCCACAACTTCCATTGCCTTCACCTCGCATGGTCAAAAATTAGAGGCTTTTATCTGTACCACTAATTATAGTGTTGATATCCCTAACACTGATCTATTTCCTTCACTAGTTCTGGGGTAAAGTATCTAGATATCTTCTTGAGTAGATGTTTCTGTTCTTGTTGTTGCTATGCTGAATCTCAATGTTGACATGACATTTCTGCTTCTCATGGGTAGCATGCTCAAAGATCTGAGGAGTGAAGAGTACTACCACTACTGCTGCCATCCAAAATCCCTCATCTAGAGTGGAAAAATAATCAACTCTTTCTATGGTATTTGGATTTTCAACTGTTTGAAGTACAGATGCACTTACCTCAGAACTCCAGAGCTGATAGGGAGGAAGACAGTAAAGAGAATACTAGAAATATGCTGTGATTCAAATACAAACTATCTGCTTCTTATCTATCTCTGGGAGGTGCAGCTAGCTTCTGCCTAGGAAAATTCATATTTCTGGCTATTAAATATGATGAAGAATAATAAGATAAATAGGAGCTATTTTCCTTACCATCCAATTCTTATACTCCAAAATAGAAATCATGAAAATTCTCTCACTCACTCCACAGGCAAGGTCTGGAAGACCTCATGTCTTGCAGGTCGTCTACATTGTATTGAAACAGAGTGCAGTATGAAATGACTTGAGAGAAGATAATTATGAAAACTGTCTATCTGATGTTTGCACCGATGTTAAAAGGGAGACCCCTAGAAAGTGTAAATTTGTGGTATTCTCAGCCTTTGATGGAAAAAAATCTTTTTTTTCTCAACATCTCTCAATCTTCTGTATTGTAGGAGAAAGTATATTGTTTGGCCTCACAAACATAAATCGTCTGACCTTGACTTGTACAAAATGAAATAGGCCATGCTATCTTCAGTGAATATTTTTTTTTAAAGGAGTTTTTGAATTTACTAAACAGAGCTGGGCAGATAGTTCAGAAAGAATCCAGACTCATGCAAACACCACATATTTGAGTAATATCAACTAAACCTTAATATTATAGCCTCAGTTCAAGAGAGCACAGCCACTTTTTCTAGAACATTTTTTCTTTAACTTACCTAGATGTAATGGTAGAGGGCAGCCATTTTCTCTTTATGTTCTACAAAATCTGTGTACTGGAACACATTATGTTTGTTGGGTGGCAGCCTCTTTGGGTGAGCTGTGAGTTGGGGTGATTGTTTGTGTCTGCTTAACTTACCTCAGGTACACGGAACTCCTCAGTTTGGGGTGCATGACAGGCATCAGCCAGAAGAGATATGAGGGATTTAAAAAAGAAATTCCCATGTAAATGAAAAAGTCAGTGAGAGATGGCCAACAAAGTGTGGATATCATCTTATTGGTGAGAAATGGATTTGTGTTTCAGACTGCCTGTCTTTTAAAAGTGTTATAGATGTATAAAATGGTCTGCCTGAAAAAGCATAGGTGTTGATTTTGTTGGATGGGAATACAGAAGCTAGTACTCAAGCATGGGCACAAAAATATCTTTATAGGTATATTTGGGGATTTATATTTCAGAATGACTTTTGGGAGAACTGTGGAGAAAATGGGTAGAAACATTTAAAATTAAGATTGATTTTCAAAACTCCCAAAATCTTCAGTCTATAGGATAACTAGATAAAGGCTTATGGAATGAGTTAGATTATCATAAAGTAACAAAACAAAAATATTCTCTTCAGTAGTGAAATAGTCCATGTAATGTATAATCAGTTCTTGTTCATTTATTTTCTCCTTATACTGTCTGTCTGCCCGGAGTGACACATACTACAGCTCTATTCAGGAACAGTGATTACTTCTCACTCCTATTAGCTAACATGGGAACTTCAAAGCTCTAGTGTGACAGACTAAAAGAAAAATTAATGTGAAAAACATTCCTTATCCTGGGAAACTATCTTCCAATGCCTGCAATATATGTAACACATATATCAGATACCAGTGTGCAATGTAGCAACCTGCATGGAACTCAGAGGGAGGCGCCTAGGTTGCAGGAGGAAAGAATTTGGAAGAGGCCCAGGAAGTCAATCTGTGTGCCCCTAACTTTCAGGCTAGCCACAGTTGCATTTCTTTAAATAGTTCTTTTAATAAAGAGTCAGTTTAATTTTACAAGTATGGAGTCCTGTCATGTTGTTACCCAGCACATGATACATGAAACCTGGTGGCAATGGTCAATCTAGTGCAGGGATCGGCAACCTTTGGCACGTGGCCGATCAGGGAAATCCGCTGGTGGGCCAGGATGGTTTGTTTACCTGCCATGTCCGCAGGTTCGGCTGATCGCAGCTCCCACTGGCTGCGGTTCGCTGTTCCAGGTCAATGGGGGCTGCGGGAAGCAGCGGCCAACATATCCCTCGGCCCGCGCCACTTCCCACAGCCTCCATTGGCTTGGAATGGTGAATCACGGCCAGTGGGAGCTGCAATTGGCCGAACCTGCGGACGCTGCAGGTAAACAAACCATCCCGGCTCGTCAGCGGATTTCCCTGATGGGCCACATGCCAAAGTTGCCGATCCCTGATCTAGTGTGACCCACAACAAGAAAGAGAGTATGAGTAACCTGCAAACAAGGTGGCCTAGTAACAGAGGAAGCAGGCAGCATGTCAGACTCAGAGCACTAGGAGTGATGGATTTCCCTATGAAAACCCTTGCACAAACATAGAAGCAAGAATTAATTCTGTATACAGTGTTCACCATTGGGGATAAAGATGAGAAAATGAAGGTACATTTTTATTTATTTTCTCATTTGGGGGAAAAAAGACGAGAAGTGAATAAGACACTATTTCCAGGAATAATGCCGGAAACACTGGAACAGCTGATAATGGGGTTTGATAAGTACTACTATCTCACACAGAAAGACTGTAGAGAGATACTGGATTTTTATTTACCCCAAAACCAAGAAGCAGAAGAGGGAATAGATAGTTACATTTCAGAGCTGAGAACTCTGGAATTCCCCTGTAACTTTGAAGACATTAAAGTTTCTCTAATTAAAGACAGGATAGTTTTGGGACACATGTTTTTAGTGAATAGGAGACACTGAGCGAAACTGCTCTAACCCTAGAAAAATTCCTCCAAATAGCAAGAGCAGCTGAACTGACCAGGGAAAGGATCAAACCAGTAACAACAACCAGTGCAGAACAAGTATACAAGATCAAGATAAAGGAACTGAGCAAACAGAACAGAGACAGACTGACCAAGAATACAGACATCATGGTGTACTGTGGAAAGGAACATGAAAAGCAGAAAGAAAAATGCCCAGCCTACCGGCAATGGGCAAAGGTGTGTGGGAAACGGAACCAATGCAGCAGGTATGTCAGGAAGCAAAGAAAAAGCAGGAGTGCATGCAGTGGTTGATGACAGAGGTGATGCGTAGGAGGGCATACAAGGTCAAGTGCTCCCCCCTGAGATTTCAGTGAGTGCCGAGCTGCCCTTGCAGGGCTGGCTCTGCTCAGCGGGAGAAGAGGGCTCTGTCCATCTCCTGCTGCACCTCCACTTGGCCCTTCCATCTCACTTGGCCCCTCCCCCCTGCAGCCAGCCTGGGCCGAGGGGGAAAGCTGAGAGGGCGGGGTGAAGCTGCTTCTCAAAGGGTGGCCTCTCCCCGCCTGGGCCCAGCTGCTGGGCACAGCGGCTGAATGAGCTGGAAATGTGCTGAGGATGGGGGGGCTCCAGGTCACTGGGCCCCTGTCAGGGGCGGCTCCAGGTCCCAGCACGCCAAGCACGTGCTTGGGGCGGCACACCGTGGGGGGCAGTCTTCCGGTCGCTGAGAGGGCGGCAGGTGGCTCCGGTGGACCTCCCGCAGACGTGCCTGCGGAGGGTCCGCTGGTCCCGCGGCTTCGGTGGAGCATCCGCAGGCATGTCTGCGGGAGGTCCACCGGAGCCGCGGGACCAGCAACTGGCAGAGCACCCCCCACGGTGTGCCGCTGTGCTTGGGGCAGCGAAATGGCTAGAGCTGCCTCTGGCCCCTGTTCCCAGAAGCTGGGCCTGGGTGGGGAACAGAAGAGGTGGGAATTCTGCATCCTCCACAGGCAGGATCTCTCACACGCAGACACTGCACAGAGCAGCAACCCACCCTCACCCAGCAGGAAAGCGGTTCCATCCCACCCCCCCTGTTTCCCGCACAGGCTCAGCTGCCAGGAAGAGGGGCTGAGCGAGTCAGAAACATGCTGGGAGGAGGCACAGTGGGAGAAGGCAGAGCGCCTGTCCCCACAAGTAACTCTGGCAGTGTGAGCATGGTGACCTCAGGCTGGGTGCAGGATATGGGGGCGGGTCACTGGGGAAGGCACCAGGAGCACATCCCTCTGCTCAGCCCAAGTTAGAGGCATTGCTCATGACCCTTCCCTTGCTGAAATGTCTGCAAGGTCACAGGAGCTCTGGGGAGACACTGGTACTGTGAGACACCATGGGCTGGGGCCAGCCCCGGCCTGGTCCAGAGGCATATGCTTCCAGGATGCTCCCATAGGCCAGCCCCCCAGGAACTGATGGGATTGGCTGCCCTGGCCTAGGGAGGTAGGGCTGGAAGTTTCCTCCCAGAGGTGACATGTGGGGCAGTTACATGCCCGCCCCATGTGTTCCGCTCCCTCCCCTTCCCTCCCCGGTGAGTATCGGCAGGCATGGGTCATCTCTGTTCAATGAAGTAGACACTTTCCATTAAGAGGAAGATATCTGCTGTCTGACTTTAGCGGATCCAAAGGCTTTCAATATATACACATTGCAGAAGAAGGTTGTCAACTATTCAACTGCCATGTTTGCAAATATGCTCTTAGATCAACCACTAATTCGATTCCAGATGGATTGTGGAGCCAGCTGCAATGTAATCCCAGTTACACTGATAAGAAGCAATATTAGACTAGAGAAATGTGACTAAGTGCTGGTGATGTACAATGAAACCATTCTAAGGCCAGTGGGCAAATGCGGACTGTGAATAAAGCACCCATGAAATGAGATGTTATCATTTGGAGTTTATAGTAATTGACACACAGAAGTACCACTCACTGCTGGGCACAATACAAACGGAGAATATCCTCAGAGGGAGTACAGTCCCCGTGTGCCTTATTCAGCATTCTATCAGAATACAAGGCCATATTTCAAGAAGATGGACACCTAAAGGGCAGACTAACACTAGAAATAAACCCCCATATGCAACCCCTGAGACTATTAAAATCCATTTGCGCTGGGGGAGCCACTGAAGAAGGAACTGGCAAGCCTGCAAAGAAGAAGCATTATTACACCTGTTGAAACTACCACAGCAGCCTAGTAATGGTGAGAAAACTTCCAGTTAAGCTGAGGCTCTGTATTGACCCACAGCCACTTAACAGAGCATGGAAAAGAAATTACCAGTGACTGAGGACGTACTACCCAATTTATCCCAGGCAAAAGTGACATCAAAGAATGGGTATGACATCAAGAATAGGTTCTGGCATGTTCAGCTTGATGAGCCATCCGGGTATCTGACAGCTTTGCCACACCTGTTGGCAGGCACCACTGGATACAAATGCCTGTGGGCCCCAGAGGTGTCCCAGTGCAAAGTGAATACTAGAGGCTCATACAGGCATCAAGATTGTAGCCGATGACATTCTTATAGTAGGAAGAGATGTCAAAGAACAAGCAACCACTATACCAAATGGTGACAACTTCTAAACCAGTACTGGGACCAGAATATTAGGATGAATGCAGATAAGCTGAAGCTGAGGAGAACTGAGGTCCTCTACATCAGACATCTGTTGACTTCTGAGGGATTCTGGTCAGACTCCGAAATACTGAGAGCCATTAAGGAAATCCACAGACCAAAGGATGTAAAGGGAATCCAGCTATTTATAGGCCTGGCCAACTTTCTTCCCAGTTTCTGCACAGACCTATCAGAAGCCTGTGAACCGTTGAGAGAGTTAACACAGAGAGATGCAGGGTGGGAATGGTCAGGGACCTCTGAACAGGCATTTTAAAGTATAAAGAAATTCATAGAGGCACCAATCCTAAAGTACTCCAGCCCTGCAAAGCAGGGAGAGCTACAGAGTGATTCCTCAGAAGGAGGCATAGGAGCAACACTGATGCCAAGCTAGTAGCTCATCTCACTTGCTAACTGAGCCCTGACAGACACAGAAAGGGGATATGCTTGGAAAGAAAAGGAGCTACAGGCCACCCTCTCTGGAATAGAATGATTCCATCAGGGTGCTAGGTGGACATGTGGTTGAATCACAAGCCATTGGAAAGCAACATGAAAATGTCGCTTGTACCCAAGTGACTGCAACATGTTATTGAGACTCTAGCACTATGATGTGAGGCTAAAGGTACTGACTAGGAAAGTCACTAGTGGTGGCAGGTACGCTGAACAGGCCATACCTTACAAAGAACAACACAGATAATTCTGTGAAACAGGAGAGAGATTACCAACATGATACAGTACTGTCACATCTCCAATTGGAGGCTCTAGGTAATCCAACAAAGTACCAAACAGGATGGGAGTGTTACAGGCAGTAAAATAATTCAAACTCCAGGGCTGGCCAGATTGCAAGGAGTAAGTTCCACAAGAGGTTGTCTTCTACTATCAGACAAAGGACAGCTATGTGTGCAAAAAGAGATTTTGTTTAAAGGGGACTGAATAGTAATTCCAGCAGATTTCAGAGTTGACATCATGAGCTGGATACATGCCTCATACCTGGGAAGAGAGGCATGTCTAAGATGAGCCACAGAGTGTATTTACTAGCCAGGCATGAATGCCCAATTGAGAGTATACATGGAATAGCGTGAGCTGTGCTCCAAGTATAATGATCCACGACAGAAGGAGATTTCACAGCCTCATAAAATTCCAACCTGACTCTGTGAAAAGGTCAGAACAGACCTTTTCACTTTTAATGGCAGTATCTACATGGTCACAGTAGATTACTCCTCCAATTTCTGGAAGATCGACTTTCTGGAGGATGCTCAGGCAAGAGCTGTGATCAGGAAACTGAACATGCATTCTGCAAGATATGATATAACTAACATGCTATTCTCAGAAAATGGGCCACAATACACTGCAGCAGAATTCAATCCTTCAGCAGCCAATTAGAATTCAAGCATAAAACATTTTCCCCTAGGTACCCACAAAGCAACGGAAAGGCAAAGGCAGCAGAAAAGACATCTAAGAGACTGACTGCAAAGGCAAAACAGATGGGAAGAGATCCCTACCTGGCAATGTTAGACTATCACAGTGACTCTCCCAGGGACTAGAGACTAGCCCAGCATGGAGATTGATGGGCTGAAGAACCAGGACTCTGATCCTAGGAGATATAGTCTTCTGCAGTTTATTTGAGGAACAATGGACAGTTCACAGAAAAAGTTAAAAGACTGCCAAATTAAGCAGGCAGCTTGCTACAACATAGGTTTCAAAGACTTGCGGCCACTAGTGATCTGGTGAGCAGATCTAGATCCACCTAACAAATAGCAACAGCAAAAGGTAAAGTCCAAGCTGCAGTGGGACAGAGGGCATATGAGGTATCTACATATTCAGGATAGCAGTGGAAACAAAACCAAAGACAACTGTGGAGTAGTGGCAGACAGCCAGTGGACCAAGACATACAGGGTATAGGCCAGGACCATGGAGACTTAGAAAGAACTTCAGCCTTCAGATAGCCCAGTATAGACCAGTCAGAAGAAACGAGGTATATAAGCAATACAGAAGACCAACAGGAAGCCAATCAACAGAATGAAGACAGAAACAGGGCGTAAGCAAGTACCCGGTAAATGGTGAAAATACAAACAAGAAATGGGAGACTGGCTTGAAGATTAGAACACATGAAGGATTATGAGGCTTCACAGGTTACAATGGGATGGTGGTAAAGGCCATGTTGTCTATGTACTAGTAACCTCTGGCCGCAGTAAGTCAGCAAATGCTTGCACAAAGACACAACATTAACTAAAATTGTTGAAAGGAAAGATGTAGCAACATGCATAGAATCTCCTTGGAGGGAGGTATAGGTTGCAGGAGAGAAGAGTTTGGAGAAGGCATCAGGAAGTCAGTCTGTATGCACATGACTTGAATGCTATCCATAGCTGCAGCATCTCTATAAATAGTTCTCTTAAGACCCAATGCAGTTATACACGTATGGAGTCCTTTCATGTTGTTACCAGGATATGATAGCTACATGAAACATGATAGAAGCTTTTTCATTAATTAGGGCAGTGATATGCCAAGGGCTATTTCTTCAAAATAATGCCCTGATCCTGAAATAAGATGTATGCTGGCAGACCTCTGCTCCCCTTCAGGAGACCGACTGACTTTAAGTCTCTTTTAGTTCAAGTTGCTTAGCACTTTTGAAAATCAATCCCCTTACTTAAGAAACCCACATTAAATTTTAGGAACCTAAGTTTTGGCTTCTGTTGTTAAAAATCTTGGCCTACAATTCCAAAAGAGACACTCAATTCCCACATCATATATGCTTTAGCCACAAACCAGTCAGTAATAATGTATTGGGCAAAAAGTGGTGCATTCTTATCTGTCCTGCTTGTCATTATTCATCAAGATACTCTTCTCCTCACACTGTAGATCAGTTATTGAAGTGGTTTGTATTCTTGTGTCAGAAGATTTATTTTGTCAAGGAACTAGACTCTGTGGGCCAGTTCTCTGCAGGTGTAAGGAGATGAAACTCCATTCAATCCAACTTGGTTACATCAGGGTGAAACTGACTTTGAGGTGAGAGTTTAATTTAACTTGGGGATTCTCCTCACAGCAATTCCTGTTATGTTTATAATCTTCTCTCCTCCAACTCACTGTATCAGAATAGGGAAAAGAAAAATAGGCCAGAAGAGACACAAATAGGGATATGTGAGATTTCTCTGCTCTCCTCTGAAAACTGATAAAATAAATCAAATCTATTTCTTTAAGTCTATTTCCACAATTCTTGTCTAGTTTTCAGTATTTTGGTTTCCTCTCCTGTGTGCAGACTTAACAATAACTTTGAAGACAACCAGAGTTATCTCTGGAAAACTTAAATATCATCTACTCTTCCACCTTATTTATTGCTCAGCAAAAGTGTTTTTCCTCTGGGTCCCAGCTCTCACATAGGCAGTAAGGGATTGTGGCAAATTACTCCTTGGGGCCAAATTCTGCCCTCAGATATACACGGGCATTTCCTAATGACATCAGTGGGAAAGGCATGCATCTCAAGACAAGTTTTGGCCCTCAATGGCTAATAATTAACAAAGGAATTACTCTAGAAGACAAGGTAGAGTACACAAAAGCCTTATTATGTTATGGAATTGCTGTCTTCCTTTAAATAGAATTGGGATTTTAAATAGGACTATTTCTTCATGCACTTCATTTCCTCTATTGTTTTGTGAGAAAAGATGATCTATTATTAGGATGTACAGCCAAACTCATTTATCATAAGTGATTCTGTCACAGAAACCCTTGGAATAGAGATACTTTGTCCTGCGTTATGAGTATAATTTTCCTAAAGGATTGAGAAATCAATGTATTTCTTGTTTAGAAAGCAAAACTAGAAATAATTGATGGTGTGTCACCATCCTAGAGAACAAACAGAAAAGTAAAACATCAAATTAAAAATCACTAGAATAAAGAAAAAAGGAAATCCTCAAAGACCATTATTCTGTTCAAGACACTTCCGCTGGATTATTGTGAGAAGGAAAAGAGCAGTAGATGAGATATAAAAATACAAAGTTGGTAATAAACAGTCAAATATATGAAATCTCTTGTGAAGACAGATTTGCAAATTATTTTTAATGCACTGAGCAATTTCTGATAGTAGTAATGCTCTTCAAATCTCAATACTTTCATGGATATTTCATAATGAAGAGGCTATTATGTTTTTTTATTTTTCCCCTTTTCATCATTTTTTTCAATAATTTTCTCATAGTTGGTGTTACTGAACTGTGTTTTCCTTTGTTCCTGGCTACTGGAATGCATTTTTCAGGTGGAAATGACTGGAGAAAATGCTCCTAATTCTTTCTTAAAATTATTGTGTTCTGCAGGCCTGAAACACAATCTAATCTCTCATCTATATTTTGGCAACCCTCCACTTTTCTTACAAAGGCACATTGTAAGCTTCTCTGACGGGTTTCATTCTTTGGTAACACATCTAAGAGATTATGCAGAAGTTCCTACAACATCATAACTCCATCTGCTACTGTTCCTGTCATACTTGGCAAAAAAGGGGGGGTTGTTTTATACTAAATCTAGCTAACAGAAAGTCATTAATCATCTATCATACTAATGATATTTTGAGAGCTGGATCTTTACAGGGAAATGTATATCTGTTCACATATTCTGCACAAACACATTATACTGTCATCCAGATATTTCCTGTACATAGAGAAAAAGGCATATCTATCCCTTCAGAGCTTTTTAAATGAAGGATGTGTCTAAAATATGTCTAGGGATGTGTTCCAAAATGTGTCTAGGGAAATACAACCTAGACGGAGCTACTATAAGGCGGGCACATAACTGGTTGGAAAACCATTCCCAGAGAGTAGTTCACAGTCCATCTGGAAGGGCATATCAAGTGGGCTGAGCAGCTTGCAAACGAACTTCAAATATGACATCATGACAGGTAAATAAGCTGATTGGAAAGGTTTGGGGCAGGAAGGATGGAGTGTTATGAGTAAGATATTTATTTACTAGACTAGGGTTACAACATGGCATGATGGATTAATGAAAGTATTTTTAAAAGATGATAAAATAAATAACTGCCTTCGCTGGCTAATTTCTTGAAGGCTTTGCAGAAAATGGCTGTCTTAAGCAGGGAACTGAATGAGACTAGGGAGGACATTCCATGGAAGAAAACGTGAAGACCCTTTGGGAGAAGCAGACAAGCAGTATATTATGACCTAGCATTACTGGTGGAGCACAGCAACTGTGGGGGTGAGTGACAGAATAATAGAATAGGTCTGATAAGTAGGGAGGGCAGATAATGGGCAGGGGAGTGGGAGGCTTTGAAGATGAGAACCATAAAACTCAACTAATTCAGTGTGGATATTCAAAGAGTTCAAGGGACTCAAAGAGAGCATGATGTGCTTGTTTCTACATGTAATTGTTCAAAACCAACCATTAGCCCTGACAAATTCACTATATAGTAACTGTAAGGTGCAATAACCAGTAAGGCTTTGTCTACACTGCCAATTGAACAACAAAACTTTTGTCATTCACAGGTGCTTTAAAAAGTCCTCCTTTTCCCCACCCCCCCAAAACAAAAGTTTTGCTGTGGCAAGTGGCAGTGTAAACAGCTCGTTGGTGGCAGGAGCGCTCTCCTGTTGACAATGTGAACCCCGCTCGTAGGGGGTGGAAGTATTTTGTCAGCAAAAGTGCTGACAAGCAGCATTTACACTGCCCAAATTTTAGCGACATTGCATCGCTAAAAGCAGTGTAGTGCAGACAAAGCCTAAGTATTAACCAGCAACTCCTAAGGCAGGGATCGGCAACCTTCGGCACACGGCTCGCCAGGGTAAGTCCCCTGGCGGGCCGGACCGGTTTGTTTACCTGCCGCAGCCACAGGTTTGGCTGATCGCGGCTCCCATTGGCCGTGGTTCACCATTCCAGGCCAGTGGAGGCTGCGAGAAGCCGTGGCCAGCACATCCCTCAGCCCGCACCGCCTCCCGCAGCCCTCATTGGACTGGAACAGTGAACCGCAGCCAGTGAAAGCAGCGATCGGCCGAACCTGCAGACATGGCAGGTAAACAAACTGGCCCGGCCCAGCAGGGGACTTACCTGGTGGGCCGCGTGCCAAAGGTTGCCGATCCCTGTGCTAAGGAGTAACCACTGCCCTGTAAGCACCCTGAGCACTGATTTGTCCTCTTTGCAGTATGTGTTAGAGGGAGTAAGTAATAACCCATAAAAATTCCTGCCTTGTGCATTGTGCATTAACTGTATGATGCAGTAAACACTAAGAAGCAATATGCAGACAGGTGCACACTGAATTAAGCCAGAGAAGGTTGCTTATTAGCACAAAATTGCCTGCTTCTCCTTTGCCCTGCACCTTGTAGTCATTTACAAAGTGCATGTAGAGGTAACATGCTACCAAATCACAATGATCCTATTTTACAACTCCTTTGCATTGGAGTAAATGGTTGCAGAAAGTGCAACCCGGAGTCTGATGCTCTGCTCTGTTATATCAGCTTTAAACAAGAGTCGTTCTGTTAACTTCAGTAGTTTCTTACGCAAAAAAATCACTGTAACAGAATAAAGAATCAAGCCCACCGTATCAGAGCTGTCTACTAGTTAGGCCTGTACTTTTGCCTATGCATCACCATGTGTAGGCATGCACAGAGTCACTATAGTAAAGAAGTCCATTTCAAAACTTTGCATAGCAAAGCCATCGCCCACTGGAAAACAACATATGCAAATGAAGAGAAGAATGCTTTCAACCTTTCTTTTTTTTAATATAATTTTGAATCATGCTTCCCTGAAGTCCATATGAATTCTTCTACTGGCTACAGTCAGAGCAAGAATGGGCTCTATAGTAATTTGAATAGTATCATAATATAATGGGGGAAAGTCTTTTTTATTTTACTGATCAATTGCTTACTCCCGCGTGGCTTTTCTCTGACTTCATAAAAGAACTTCATATATTTTGGTGAAAAAGATAAATTAGATGGGAAGACTTAAAAAAAAAAAAGAGCTCCTTGACCTAATGGTAGGTTGGAGTGTAGCTGTTTTTTTTCCCTTTAATTATGCTAACCTGCCATTATGGCTTTGAGATGTGATAAATTTATTTTCAAAGGCAACATTAGTCTGTTACTCAGTGCTTTGAAACCTAGATATTACAGCAAATGAATAACAACTTAACTAGACAGTGAATTTAAACCACCTGGCTTCTATCCAGACAATCTATCTGGTGAGTCACAGTAGCACAAACAATGATTTTAAACCATTAAACCAAAAAGGGGGGTTGTGTAAGAACAAGTCTAAAAATCGTTGGGCCTGTTTCATCACTTCATTACTGCAGTTTTCTACCTGTGTGTGGGGAACCTGGTCCATGATATTTGCTAGGATTCACTGCTGGCATCACACTAATCACGAATACACAGAGGTGCCATACATACTAATATTGAGCATGGATATGTGCTGGCTGAGCCACATGGTTCCTTGCTCCATGTATGCACCTGCACATCACTAAGGATACCAGCCCTAACATTAGTAACATGACTCTATTCCTGTTCTTACTTGTTAACTCCTTGGACTGGATCCTCAGCTGGGGTAATTTGATATTGTTTCAATGACTTCAGTGCAGCTACCCCAATTTGCACCTTCTGAGGATCTGGCCCTTGCTTAGTAAATATGTTTGTGGCATCACAGATGAAAGACGCATTAAAAGGGCTGATTCGCCTCTCAGTCACAGCTATGTAGATTAGGAGTAATTCTATTGAAATAAATGTATGTTGACATAAAATTGGTGTAAGATAAAGGAGAATGAAGCCCTAGGGCCTGATTCTCCTTTGCCTTGTATCATGTGTGGTCATTTAAACTTGTGCAAAGTGAGTGAAAAATGTTAACATTTTGAATTGGTAATATTTTGTTCCCACTTTGCACAGATGTTAATGACTAGGCAGGCCATTCGTCCAGTTTTAAATTGGACAGACCTCTTTTTGGGTGGTATGTCTCCTTCCCAGCACTGAGCCAAAACTGGATGTGGTTTTGTCTGATATTGGATGGGGGATGTGATTTTGAATACCGTGCTGTTCCCTCACCACCGTTGCCATGACCTCGCACGCATGAGGTGTGAGAGGGCATGCCGGTGGGGGGAGGGGTCACAGCATCAGGGGTGGGCTCAGGCCATTCCTGGAAATACTGGAATATCCAGTATTCTGGGAATGCATGAGTGGCCACTCTATGTAAATGACTACATCAGAGACCTTACTATGAGTTACACTAGTGGTTCTCAACCTATTTACCATTATGGGCCATATCCAATACTACCTGTGTGGCCCTGAGGATGTCACATGGGCTGCAACTATGTGCTGACTGGGCCGCAAGTGGCCTACGGGCAGCAGATTAAGAACCACTGAGTTACACTAAGACCCCTTTATATAATGATTCTGGCCATGTAAAGTGGCCTTAAAGTAGATGTAGATTACATTAACACTACCCAACTGGTGTAAAGGGGCTTAAGTAAGCTGAGAATCAAGCTTAAGGTGTAAAGCAGTGGAAAATCAGGCCCTTTAAACTAAAGAAGTATGGACTCCAGGCCCCTGAGCAGGGAGCCACCATGAATGTTTTAGTAAGCTTTAAAAGCTTCTCTTTCAGTGGGGAAAAGCTTATTAGAGCATTAAAAATACTCAAATAGGCTTTTCACATTGAAAATGAAGTTTTAATGCTTAAAAAATGACCATGGGGACTCTTTGCTTCTGAGAAGGACACCCAATATGGCTACCACTTCTGCAATTTTAAAAGTCTCTGTTTAGTAGCAAATTTTTTTATTGAAATAAAATAGAATAAATAGCATTTTTTCTCCAAGTGGAACTAAAATTGTAAGCCTACCAAACCAGCATAGATATTAATAGAATATAAACCTCTGTAGGTATGGTTTTAGTTTTTATCCATAAAACTACATTCTACACACGTCCTGAGAATAACATCTACAGACATTCAAGTTTATTCCAGGATTCACCACACTACCATCAGAAACTTTTCACAGTTATCAATAAAGTATCTGGATCCAAATCTGCAATCCTTACTCAGGCAGAACTTCCATCAGAACCAATCCGAGTTTTGTCTGAATAAGGACTGTAGACCTTTCTCTCCATCCATCTCTATATTCCAAATTTCTAGTGCCTCAATAGCAATTTATTTTTTCTGTGGAGTTTAGGAGAAGACAAATCGTCATGCCAAATGATTTCTCCCTTCAAAATGATAAGCTAAGGACAGAAGATATATGCATCATAGTGGAAAGAGAAATGTGTACATTAAAAGGTCTTAATATGTATAGCTATATTTTATATGTTGTTATACTTTATGTATTTAGACATCTATCAGTGTGAGGACAAGTCATAACTGGATTGAGATTGTGAAATTTAGCTTCAGGGAATGATGGAGCCACAGGTGGGTTATGAGGAGTGCAGCCTATTGAGTATAAATAACATGGAAATCCTCCTTACAGTTATTGCATGTTAGATGTATATTTTCCCTCCTTTTAAAACTTGATCGCCCCTTCCCTTCTCTTTATTCTCTCTGTTCTGTTTTCCTATTTCCTGTGTGTAAGGGGCACTGCCAAAGAGCCATTTCATCAGAGTGCTGCACCAGAAAAGAAGACTGGCAGTGCCAGCTGTAACAGTCAATGGATTTACTTATCCAGTAACTTAATTCTTGTTTGGTAGCATTTCACACCCATATTGCACTGGTACAAGTTATTCATGTGGTGTAAAACAGAGGAGAATTAGGTCTTTTGAAATTCAGGTTGAAAGGTATTTATGAAGATAGCATACGGCAGGGGTCGGCAACCTCTGGCACGCGGCTCGCCAGGGTAAGCCCCCTGGCAGGCCGGGCCAGTTTGTTTACCTGCCACGTCAGCAGGTTCTGCCGATCGTGGCTCCCGCTGGCCGCTGTTCGCCGTCACAGGACAATGGGGGCGGCAGGAAGCAGTGCGGGTGAGGGATGTGCTGGCCGCGGCTTCCCGCCACCCCCATTGGCCTGGAACGGTGAACCGTAGCCAATGGGAGCTGTGATCGGCTGAACCTGCCAACGCAGCAGGTAAACAAACTGGCCCGGCCTGCCAGGGTGCTTACCCTGGCAAGCCGCGTGCCAGAGGTTGCCGACCCCTGGCATACAGGTTATTGGAGCTATTAATACCTAGCAGCCAGAAGGGAGGGAAATGTAAAAATAGAAGCCAGCTACAAAAATTTGACTACTTCAGGGGACACATGCATCCCTGGGATGGAGCTAATCTTGCCACAGAAACTGAGTGGAAGTAAAGGTAGCTTTATGCCACCTTTGTGTCTCTCCTGTGCCAGGCTTGCTGAAGACTGCATTGGCACTTGACACAGTTAAGACACTGCTTAAGGGCTGGTTGGAATTGTGCCTGTCTGCCATGCGCCTTCCCTTCCCAACACACAGGAAGAAAGAGAAGTCAGAGAACTGAGAAGACAGAAAGAAGGGAAGCTGAACTGAAAGGAGTTTTCATTGCCCACTGTTGATGAAAACAGTTGAGATAACGTATTCACTTTAGTTTTGTATCACATACCCATTTCCTTCCCTCCTATTTTACTCCTCATGTATTCATTTTTTTCTATACAGAAGTAGCTGGCAATCTGCAATAAAACTGTCCTAAAATACCAAAAATGACTTAACTCATTACAAGAGAAAAAAGTGTCCTGAATATATGGACACATTCACTACAGAGTTCCAAGAGAGGTTCACAGAATACATACTGAGTGTACTGCCAGCAGCAGAACAAGTTGAAACTAGCTCTCTGACAGGAGGATGTGGGTCTGTTGCCTAAATTTCTTTTATGGTAAAGAAAAAATATATTGGAAATATAAATAAAATAATAATAATAGTGAGAGACTTTATATAGGATTTTGGGGAAAAGATACCAAAAAAAAAATATTGTCTAATGGGATGTATTAAAATCTGCTGGTTGTAACTCAATCTGATTTCATGATGTTATGTTTTTATTATTGGAAAGAGATATATGTTCTGTGATATCCATTAGATTTACAGTACAGTTCTGAAACCTCACTGGCTCTTGTCTGTTCCCATTGCTTCATGTTGTCTTTTTGATTATTAAACCTAACCCTATGCAAGCTGGAGCCATACTAAAGATTGTGTGTGTGTGTGCAATGTTTAAATAGCATGTTGCATTGAAGAATCTCAAAACACTTTACAAATTTTAAAGGATTAAACTTCACACAGGGGAAAACTAAAGATTAAGCATCATCTCTGTTGTGACTAGTCCAAGATCACACAGGAAATCTGTGACAGAGGCAAGAACAGAAGCCAGATTCACTGTCTCCATGTACTATGCTTTAATCACAAGATTCGTCTCTGTGTTATAGGTATGTAGAAGGTGATTCATATAGTTAAGGTTGCCCAACACTTACAATCTTGTTTTCAGTTGCTTATAACTGTGCCAAATTGTAACCATTTGGGCTGAAATTTTCTAAGCCAGGTGTCTGCCTGAGATTAAATTGTTTTGGAAATTTTCAGCAAATTGATTCAGCCATTTCTGAGAATGAAATTAGAGGAAAATATATTGTTTTGCCTATGTTAAATTCTTACAGCTGTTTAGCTGAGAAGCTCTAGCACCTTCATGTTTGGTGTAGGGATTTGAAATTTGGCAGGGGGTTGTGTTAATGTCAGGGATGTGCCTTTTGCTTCTCCCATGAAAAATTGTCCAAATTTGGCCATATGATATTACTTTGAAAAATCTCAGTTCACCCAGATCAGTAAAAGTTGGTTACAGTTTGGCAGCTAAATTTTTGAAGAATTCTATCACAAACCTCAGCATCTTCTGCTCCAACTGCAAGGTGCATTTTTTTTACCTGCTTTCTCTATCATAAACACATAGTGACATGTATGCAGTGGTGTTGTAGGCATGTCAGTCCCAGGATATTAGAGAGACAAAATGAGTGAGGTAACATCTTTCATTGGACCAACTTCTATTGGACCGACGTCTGTTGTCTCTCTGCATAGCAACATCTATACAAATCCCACAAAAAACTACCAAAACAAGACACTCCACTGAACATGTTTATCCTCCTGAGGAGAGAATGAGAGGACAAACATGTGACAGACATCAGACATTGCTTAATATGCTACTGGAAGACACTCTGACACTATGGTGATAAGTGCGGCGTAAGAACCTACACAGATTACACTAGAATGAGAGAAGCCCCAGAATACACTAGGTTAAGAAAATTCAATTTGAGCCAAATTGACCACTAGTGTAAGCTGGTATAGTTTCCTTGACTTCAGTAGCCTTTCCTTAGCCTCCAGTGCTAAATTTGTCCTGCTGTTGCTTAGATTCAGAATTAAAGGGCTACTCTAGCAGTGGTAGTAGGAGAATGGTCCCAGTTCTTTCTAATAATAATGACTTCTTGTTACTGACAGAAATTACAGCATATTTTGTGTTGATGGATAAGCAACTTGTCATTACACATCTGGGCTCCTAACATTTTGGAATCAAATCAGGATGAAAGCACAGCTGCAAAGCTAACTGCCTCTCATATCTGATTGAAGCCACTGCCTGATGTCATAGATTTGCACAAGAGGTACTGCACTATGCAACACTCAGTTAGGCTTAGAGCAGAGAAAGTAGGGATTCTCTGCAGCAGGTTACTGCACTTGTCACCTGAAAACCTGGATGCAAATCCAGTGTCGGTCCCAAGTAAAAGTGAGTTAAGTGTGGGCTCAGCTTTCTTCCCATTAGATAATATTTCCCTTTATGGGAATAAAATCTCCAGATCATTAAGCACAAATCTCCATGATCTGCTTGAGAAAGACCAAGGTCTTGAAGAGCAATTTCCTGCAAGTCAGAAGTGAGGTGAGGTGCAAAGACTGTAATGGCAGGCTCACTAAAATAGCAGGAGATATTCATATGCAGCGCTCTGTGTGTGATGGGGTGGGATATTAAAATGAGACCTAGTTTAGTATTTCTGTGATATATGAGACCTTATTACAATATTGTATAATGGAAAACTGCTTTTTTTTTTTAAATCAACTCTCTGAACTTTTATAAGAAAAGAAGACCCTCTAAAGGTAGAGAGTTATATAGCAGAGCATTTCTCAACATTTTTAACTGTATTTCCAGCATGATCAAAATGGATAGTTTTCTTTTCATTGTTAAAACCTTACACATTGATAAGTATAACTTCAATACTTGATAAATTACTAGAACAATTAATAAAGCGGATAATTTGTAAGCACCTAGAGGAAAATGAGTGATAAATATTAGGCAACATGGGCTCATCAAAAACAAATCATGCTGAACTAACTTCATTTCTTTCACTGATAGGATAACAAGCTTAGTGGATAAAGGAAATGCAGTGGACATAGTACGTCTTGATTTTAATAAAGCATTAGATACAGTTCCACATGACATTCTCATAGGGAAACTAGAGAAATGTTGATTAGATGCAACTGCTGTGAGAAGGATACACAGCTGGCTAAAAACATGTAACCCAGAGAGCAATTATTAATGGTTCAGTGTCAAGTTAGGAGAAAGTATCAAGTGTGGTTCTGCAGAGGTCTGTTTTGGGTCATGGGTTCAATTCTACTCAAAATTTTCATTAGGGGTTTGGAAGACGGAGTGGAAAAGATGCTAATCGAAAACGCTGACACACGAAGTTGGGACGAATTGAAAATATACTGGTGGGTGGATACATTTAAAATACAATCTTGATACATTGGAAAAATAGGTTGGAATCACTAACATTAACATCAATGAAGACAAATTTAAATATGCTTGTATAGGAAAAAATAATCATATAAATGAGAGAAAATGAGAGAGTGTTGGGTAGGCAGTAATAATGCAGAGAAAAACCTTGCCCATGATAAACTAAATATGAGTTAACAATGTGATACTGCCACAAAAATGCAAATGCTATGTTGAGTTGCATGAACAAAGTATCACATATGAAACAAGCAACATGATTATCCAGCTCTACTCAAAACTGATTAGGCTTCCGTGGGAATATCAGATTCAGTTTTGGGTACCATATTAAAAAAAAAAGAAAAAAATGCAAGGATCAGAGGAGACCAACAATAATGATGAAAGATTTGGATAATAAGCGGTATGTGAAAGATTAAGAGAACTGGACATATTCAGTCTTGGGAAAAGGAAAGTGAAAAGACACATGAGAAATAGTGTCTAGAAATAGATAAAGGAATGTTAAGAATAAAGGAGCCAATTATTCTCAAAAGTCTATGAAGATAGAACAAAAAGTAATGAGCAAAAGCATTAGAGAAAATTTAGAAAAAATATTAAGGAAAATAGTATGCATCAAGTTCCAAATCTGTTACACATATAAAACTGCACAGCTATCAGTCTCTGTGAGGCTGCAAAAGTGTAGTTCAGGTGTCAGCAACCTCTGGCATGCAGCTCGCCAGGGTAAGCACCCTGGCAGGCCGGACCAGTTTGTTTACCTGCCGCCTATCCAGGTTTGGCCGATCGCAGCTCCCACTAGGGGGGTGGCGGGAAGCAGCACAGGCTGAGGGGTGTGCTGGCCGCGGCTTTCTGCCACCCCCATTGGCCTGGAATGGCGAACCGCGGCCAGTGGGAGCCGCAATTGGCCGAACCTGAGGATGCAGCAGGTAAACAAACTGGCCTGGCCCGCCAGGATGCTTACCCTGGCGAGCCGCGTGCCAGAGGTTGCTGACCCCTGGTGTAGTTTAGAAAATATTTTTTCCCATGGACTCTCATAATAACAAGGCATCGGGCCATCAATCAAGCTAGCTTGGAGGTTATGGAATTCCTGTCACTGATGATATTAATGGGTAGGCCAATAATAATATGCACTTACCAGTGCTTTACATTTTCAATATGAGGCTATTTTATTTCTTGAGTAGTCCTACCGATTTCAGTGGCTGTATTTAAGGGGTGTCTGAGAAAGAATAACAGAATTTGTACTTCACAAGCTACACATTTCAACAAACCCTGTGAGTTAAAGAAATCAATATTATTCTAAGTGAACAGATGGGCAAACTGAGACGGATTGAGGTTAAAGCCCACAGTTTCAAAAGAGGCAACTAATTTTTGGGCGCTTAATTTGAGCCACTTAGCGCATGACTTTCAGAGGCAATGAGCACTCACAAATTCCATTTAGGAGGGAAAACATTGATGCTGCTCTGATTGCACTTCCTGCTCTGCAGAGGGTGCTGCAAATACGGAAAAGTAGCGACATTTGCATCTTCTGCCAGGTCCCTCAGCTGCATTTCTCCTCTGGACTGGCTACTGGGGGAAAGAGAGATGAGGAAGAGAGAAAGAGAGGGCTCCACCAAGGGACTATGGTTTGTAGTGGATACATGGTATGTGGAGGGAATGGTAAATGGAGGGTGCATGGTGTGTATGTGAGTTCAGGAATGTTACAGGAATGGACGTGGTTAGGGTGAGCTGAGAAAAAACAGTGAGTGAGTGTGTGAGAATGTGGTTGGTCTGAGTGAGAACATGAGTGTTTTAGTGGCACAGAATGACAGTTGTGCCATGGCAGTGGAGAAAGAGGACAGCGAAGGAGAGCGAGAACTGAGGGGAATGGAAGGGAGGAAGGTTAGATTTAAGGGGGGTATCTAAAAATTAGGGATGGGGAAGGAGGAAAAAAGAAGGAGAGAAAAAGAAGGAAAGAAGATGAGAGAAAAATATACATTAAAGGGAAGAAGGATTCTCATGAAAGAACATGAAGAAGAAGGGATTTGAGGAATTGCAAGGAAAGAAAGGAAGAATGGCAAAGAGGGAAGAGAAGGAGAAATTAATTAAGCCGCACTGAGAGAAAGGGGAAAAGAGATATCAGGATCTTAGAAAGAAAAATGTGCGAGTGAAAGAACAAAACAAGGAAAGAGAAGAAAAGCCAAAAGCTAAGGAGACAGAATAACTAAAAATTACTGAAATTCAGTGCCAAAACAAAAGAAAATAAGGGAAGAAACACACAGGGTGAAATCCTGACTACATTGAAATCAATGATGAAACACATTAATTTCAAAGGGGCCAGTTTCACCTACAATATTTGTGGGTTTTTTTTAATCCAAATGCTATTTTTGTAGCAGTCTATTAAATTGCACCAGAGATCTCACTGTACTGATGATCACAGATAATATAATGTATACACACATTGTTCTGGTAAGTTAGAGGGAGCTCTGACTGAATTTTGTCTGGTGCTCCAAAGATATTTCCTGGGCTATCAGGCAAGCAGTCCAGCACTAGTTGGGGTTAGCTGTCATATATGAGCTGGAAAGACTATAATAAGTTCCTTCTTCATATGCATGAGGAAAAGATTCTTTAGCTTCACTGCAGTTTGGCCTGGAGCTCATCAGACGTGCCAAGCACATCATTAACTATCATGACTGCATCTCTCCTCCCCATCAGCTGGACATAAAGTACACACGAGGAAATTTATGCTCAATACATTTTGCTTATGATGAATAACTGCCCAAAAGTTACCTGAAATCTATATTTTTGAAATTAAATTACAAATTGCACCAGATTTATTGAGGATACACCTTTCTACCAAATTTTGCATAGATACACAATGTTTTAAGAGATATCAGTTGAAAATGAATGACTGAACTGCCAAGGAAAAATTTCAGGCGGGGCCAAATTCCAAACTTTTCCTATATATAAAAAATTATTAACATAAACCAAACCAAAACTACATAGAAGATTAAAAGGGTCTAACACTGTGATATTTCACACCAAAAGGCCACTTTACTTTTAGAAAAAAACAGGGATTTATGTCCCATTTTAGAACACAACCTTAACTATGAGGTCTCTACCAGGGAACCTTCATAATATATAATTTCCTTGTGTGATATTATACTCACACATTTTTCTATATGGGTGCATATAACTTGCCCCTATTGTTGTGACTGATTAACTTGGATAAGAGAATACAATAAAAAAAAGGAGTGATTAACCTAACAGTTACCTTCCCTCAATACCAGACTGTGTTTTAACAACTATATAAGAGAGATTTTGGAGTTTCCTCTGTGTCCTCAGTCATTAATACAAACTCAGCAAGAGGAAGGTGGCAGTGTAATCTTTTAATAATAACTCACTTAGAAACATTTTTACCCACTTAGAAGTGGTCTTTGTTACAGACAGATCTGACAAGTGAAGAAATGTGTAGAAGTCAGGTGTGGGTGGGATGGTAGTGGGCTTTTCTGGCTTCAACTCTCTTTAGGCTCAGCTGTGGTGTCATTAGCACATAGCATTGCCTGTACTCTCTAAGCAGAGAGTTTTCATTTTTCTTATGCTTCTAAGAGAACCATATTGCTAGTGTCACTTTATCTGTGCATATGTGTTCTATTTCATTAAAAGCTCATCTCTCTAGCCCACCTACAGTAGGTTATAGGTCTGGAAAAAAATTCTCAAGAGTAAGGGAAAAGAAAGACTCTCAAATGATAAAACATTAGTGACTGCAGACAGATGTGTGGCTCACACAGGTTTTGTAAAATTCAGAAAAGGTAAAGCAGCAGTAGATAAGCATGTGTTCGCTACTATTACCATACCTCTGCTCGTGCTGTGTCCAATGTCATTGGGGTGCAGTCTTGTTAAGACACTCCTCCAAAAGAAAATCATAAAGGCTGTCTGGGCTGCCAACATGGTAACCCCTAGTGATGCTGTTGAAAAAAGAAAGATTTCATTTCATTTTTCCTTCTATCTTAGCCTAACTCCATCCAATTCTGTGCATGGTAGGTAATTCAATTCACGTTCACTTCATGACATGAATTTTTTGGCCATTATCTGGTACTGGAATTTATTAACACACTTCCAGTCCATGTCTAGAATAACTGCATTTTTCTGTTTCCCATGTTTGCATATTCTCTGAAAATCTTCCTCTCTTATTGTATTATTTTTTTCCGATTTTTAAAAGTGCCCTTCCAATGCTCTGGATGCTGTAAAAAAAAAAGTTAAAAGCACTTATCACAAACCCCACAGTAAACCACTCTTCTTATACTTATCCCTATGGCCCCATCAGCTCTCTCCCAATCCATGCCTTAACTCTCAAGAAATATTTAGGGAAACAAATACATTTTGCAGTGTTCCCTGAAGGTCATAAAATCATAGCATCAAGGGCTCCTCACCAAGAATGCCATGCCATCATTTAAACCAGGGGTGCATTACCTCAAGCACTTCAGAGGGTTGCAACTGCTGTGGAAACACAATAGGAGAGAGCTGGTTTCTCAGGTAACCACGAGTGAAATCATTTAGGGATTTCTAGGTCAAAACCAGCATCATCAACTTCACCCACAAATCTGTTGGCTGCAAGTGCAACTCGTGAGGCACAGATATAATATTTTCACTATGAGAAACACTGGTGCTGTGAGGTGGAAAAGGGTAGTTTTAAATTGTTGGATGCCAGGTCATTTTGTTTTTAAAATTACTAAAAATATTGTTTCTCTGACCACCAACTCAGGGTGGTAAACACTGTTTAGTTGCAAGAGTTCTTTTATGTAATTTAGGGTGCACCATGATCAAGACAAAGCAAAATAATCACAATTATTAATCATGGCTATTTTGAAACAAGTCTAAGGGGGAAAAAAGTTCAAGACAGTTAGCATTTTTTTCAAAGAGACATTATTAAGGGCACAAGAGCAAACTATCCTACTGCATAGGAAAGATAGGAAGTATGGCAAGAGACCACCCTGGCTTAACCAGGAGATCTTCAATTATCTGATACTTGAAAAAGAGTCCTACTAAAAGTGGAAACTAGGTCAAATTACAAAGGATGAATATAAACAAATACCACAAGTATGTAGGAACAAAATTAGAAAGACGATACAAAATGAGATTAAACTAGCTAGAGACATAAAGGATAACAATAAAACATTCTACAAATACATTAGAAGCAAGAGGAAGACCAAGGACAGGGTGGGCCTGTTACTCAATGAGGGGAGAAAAAAAATAACAGAAAAATGTGGAAATGGCACAGGTGCTTAATAACTTCATTGTTTCAGCTTTCACCAAAAAGTTTAGTAGCAATTGGACATCTAACATAGTGAATGACAGTGAAAACGAGGTAGGATCAGAGGCTAAAATAAGAAAAGGACAAGTTAAAAATTACTTACACAAGTTAGGTGTCTTCAAGTCATCAGGACCTGGATGAAATACATCCTAGAATACTCAAGGAGCTGACTGAGGAGATCTCTAAGCCATTAGCGATTATCTTTGAAAAGTCATGGAAAAGGGAGCAATTCCAGAGGACTAGAAAAGAGCAAAAATAGTGCCCATCTATAAAAAGGGAAATAGGACAACCCGGGGTATTACAGACCAATCATCTTAACTTCAGTACCCAGAAAGATAATGGAGCAAATAATTAAGCAACCAATTTGCAAACACCTAGAAGATAATAAGATAATAAGTAACAGTCAGCATGGATTTGTCAAGAATAAATTGTGTCAAATGAAAATAATAGCTTTCTTTGACAGGGTAACAAGTCTTGTGAATAGAGGGGAGAAGTGGTAGATGGTGGTAGTGACTGTCTTGCATGACTGTCTCATAAACAAACTAGGGAAATTCAATCTAGATGGAGCTACTATAAGGTGGGTGCATAACTGGTGGGAAAACTGTTCCCAGAGACTAGTTATCAATGGTTCACAATCAAGCTTGAAGGGCATGTCGAATGGGGTCCCGCAGGGTTCTGGGTCCAATTCTGTTCAATATTTTCATCATTGATTTAGATAATGGCACAGAGAGTACCTTTATAAAGTTTGTAGACTATACCAAGCAGAAAGGGTTTCCAGTGCTTTGGAGGGCAGGATTAAAATTCAAAATGATCTGGACAAACTAAAGAAATGGTCTGAAGAAAACAGCATGAAATTCAATAAGGATAAATGCAAAGTACTCCTCTTAGGAAGGAACAATCAGTTGCACACATACAAAATGGGAAATGACTGCCCAGGAAGGAGTACTGCAGAAAGGGATCTGGGGGTCATATTGACAGTGTAACACTCTTGCAAAAAAAGCAAACATCATTCTGGGATGTATTAGCAGGATTGTTGTAAGCAACACACAAGGAGTAATTCTTCAGCTCTACTCCACATTGATTAGGCTTCAACTGGAGTATTGTGTCCAGTTCTGGATGCCACATTTCAGGAAAGATGTGGACAAAATGGAGAAAGTCCAGAGAAGAGAAAAAAAAAACACCATTAAAAGTTTAGAAAAAATTACCTATGAGGGAAGATCAAAAAAATTGGGTTTGTTTAGTCTGGGGAAGAGAAGACTGAGAGGGGACATGACAACAGTTTTCAAGTATATAAAAGTTTGTTACAAGGAGGCAGCTGAAAAATTGCTTTCCTTAACTTCTAAGGATAAGACAAGGTGGCCCTGCGGCTGGGGTTTTGGGGGGGAAGGGGTGCAGGTGCAGGTATCTGGGCAAGGAGGGACCCTGCGACTGCACCCTGGGGGGAAAGGGATGCAAGTAACTGCACCGGGAGGCCCCCTGGCTGGACTCTGGGGGTGGGGAAGGAGCAGAGAAACAGGAAGTGGGTTGTCATAGGGGTTTCTTTAACTCTCTACTCCAGGGGAAAATTTTGTGTGTTTCTGTATTGTTACGGACATACTTGCTGACAGGTATTTTGAAATAAAATTACCAAAATAATTGAAACTGATGTGATTATATAGCGTTATTTTGACAAATAAAATTTGAATAATTTTAAAATATTGTGCCAGAATTTTAATTTTTTGGCACAGAATGCTCTCCGGAGTAGGTCTAACCACTTGGTGATTAACAGGAGAAACTGTTTGTCTTTTAAATTACAACAGAATCCCAAATATCCCAATATAATCATTAGAAGAGTTTTATATCTAATCCCTTGCCTGTGTCTTATTTAACTTTCACTTACCAATCCATGTCGACAGCTTGGGGAGGTTTCCTTCTCTTGGCTTCTTTCTGAGTCTTCTCTATTTTTCATATCACTCTTTGGCAGCTTGCTTGTAGAGATGGACAGGAAGAGTTGAGGAGTGCTTGCTGGCTAAGAAAAGTAACAGGGCGTAAGAGTGTGGGATGCTCACTTTAGAGTCTTATATACCCTTCTTTTATTTTCATGAAATTATAGGAAAACACATCTCTTTCATGCTTGTTTAGATTCAGGTTGGTTGCTTTCAGTCATTCATTGACTCTATGCCATGGGAGTTGACTCAGATGACACTTTTTTTAATGAACAGTCAACATTTCTTTAATTGCCTTTGTTCTTCTTGTGGCAGGAAATATTCAGATAACTTTTAAAGTTAAAACTAACTATTTTATTTTAAATCAGTCCATTTTCTGAGATAATTTTTTAATTTTTCTTAGAGTTTGACCGGAAATGAAATTCTGTTTTCAGAAGTTCAAAAACTCCCATTCTCTATGTAAGTCATATTAGTTCTCACACCACTCTTTTAAAATTAAATAACTCTTAGGAAGTCTTGAGCCTAAGGTGTTTTACTCTACATTGCAATTTTTGAAACAATGATTTTCTTGTCTTTCTGCATTTGGGTGAGGGTTTGCTTGTGCCCTGACCGTAATTAATTAATTATTTCCCCATTAATATAAATATTCTAGGCTTAAATGGCTTCCTATATTAGTAATTAGTCTAGCATCATAATTACCTTGCTATATTTGTGTATAAAACATCTTACTTTTCATGTAACAATGATATCAGACAGTTGTTATGTGAAGGCTTGCATTTAGATATGAAATATTCACAAATGTACATATTAAAAGAAGCTTATACAATCTTCAGCATTTATGAAATAACAAAGGTCCTTTAAGTGGAAAAATGAGCTGAAAGTAACCAGTATCTTTTATAAAACATTTCCCACCGTATATTTGTTCCATCTAGTGTGTTTACAAAACTTTAGTGTGTTTACAAAAGAAATAAATTTTAATAAGGATATTTCTAGAATTTTTTGTATAGGTTTAAACTCAGGTTTTTCTTTGAAAAGAAAAGAGGATGCGGTTGGTATAGGCCCACTTTACCTCTACATATTTTGCTTTGATAACACAACCCTGTATTCCTTTCAAAACCAAGGGTACGTCTTCACTCCCCGCCATATCGGCGGGTAGCAATCGATTTCTCGGGGATCGATATATCGCGTCTCATCTAGACGCGATATATCGATCTCCGAACGCGCTCCTGTCGACTCCGGAACTCCACCAACCCGAACGGCGGTAGCGGAGTCGACATGGGGAGCTGCAGACATCGATCCCGCGCCCTGAGGACGGTAGGTAATTCGATATAAGATACTTCGACTTCAGTTACGTTATTCACATAGCGGAAGTTGCGTATCTTAGATCAATTTTCCCGCGTAGTGTAGACCAGCCCCAAGTTTCTGCCTTAGTATGTTTACATGGCTTGTCTGTTTGCTGTCTGCTTGTCCTTGGGAGCTAGATACAGAAATTTCCTGGAATTTATTTGATCATCTTTAACATTTTCTAACATAATTAGATAAACACATATTGTTATATTTCCAAGCATCCTGTCTATTACATTCTTATAGCTAGATCTTAATATTAAATAAAGGTGCAAAAAAGTTACAATAATTTTATTAATATCATTTTTGCAACAATATTGAGGTCTCTCCCCACCACATTACTAATGGGCTGCTGAAGTTCTAAATGGTGCAGCACCCATGTAGTTGCATAGCACAGTCCAAGCTCCAGGTGACAAATGCTTGGGTCCCTGTGGGATAATCTGCACCCAAAGGAAAAGGATGGAGTTTTGAAAATGACAAGAACACTTTTAGCAGCTGCGACTAGATAGACATCAAGAAGCAGCAGGGGATCCAACTAGACCTACATTCTGTGGACCTGTAACAAATTGTATGCAGATACTCTCCAAGAGGGCAACAGACATAATATTCCATATTTCTATCTTGGCCAAAAGATACCATTCAGAAAAAAAACTTACCAAGCATATAATGGAAATTGAGGCATGGATGAGAGCTTATCTGGCTGGGATTCGACCCACAGAAAGCTGAGGATATATTGAGAGGGGAAGGAAGCTATCAGAAAAAATGGGAAAGATTGTTTGCCCATGCTGAAGGTGCAAACAGGTTTGAAGGGGATCTGTATAATACTTAATACTCAGAAGTCTCGAGAATCGAAATGTATCAGTGTGAGGTTTGCTGTGGACATGGCCCTCAAAGCCTTTCCTGGTTGTCTCCTCAAAGCCCCTGGGTGCTTCCAGCCCCACCTTCTTCTCTTCTCACCAGGGTCAGCAGCTGGAGCCATTTTGATATTCCATGGATCTTGCCCCTTTCCACTGTTTTTTGCCTTAACAGATGTTTATTGGCTTTCAATAGTGAATACTCTTGTGCGGTTACATGAGAAAAGTGGAGGACGTTTAGGATTAGTTCCTGAACTTACATTTTACAGTGCACTAAACTAAACTAGATTACTACCCTTAGCCAATGAACATTATTTGAGAAGAAGACATTGGATATTTTTAAATATATGATCCCTTTTAAATATATGGGGCCAGTTCTTCAGATAGTGTAAAACAACTCCATTGAAGTCAGTGGAACTATGCTGGTTTACATCATGTGCAGATCTGGCCCAGGTTCCCCCTGTGCAGAATATATTTTTTACTGCAAAGCTTTTCATTTGGACTTCAGAGAATCTATGAAAAACTCAGTTCTTGCATGTATCACAGCATGAGCTGAGCAAGTGTGGGAAAGAACTACAGGAATGATTCAATAATAATTATGAAACCACACATGGCGCATGGGTAAACCACTGCTTCTGCCCTGTAGTCACAGAATAACTGTGCATAAGCAGAGTTACTATCAGTGCTGAAAATATCGCTTTGGTAATAAGACAATTATTACTACTTTTCAGGCCAATGAGCTAGGAAGCACCAAGTTTTAACTTGAGTTAAAACAGATAAGCCTGCAGAAACAATTACTTACCTTAGTTTACTTGCCTGATGAAACCTATGTTAAAGCTTCAGTTGCTCTGGGCAATGTAAGTGTATTTTAATTAGAAAGTAAATGTAAGTTTAATACAATGAATTTTGTCAACCCAGCTGAAATACCTAGAGCCAGTTGGACACAATTTTTCATGCATTTGCATTAGATGAGAGTTTTTTACCGTGGTAAAGCACATTATTAGAAAACCCGAACTTTATAGATACCCAGCACTTTCAAAGCTATGCTGGTTTGATATTGGTGAGATCACATATTTATTTTCAAAATCTTATAGGAAAAATGACATTGATTCATCTTCACTTTTTAAAAGACCAGAAACATATTTAAAGAGCATGTTCTGGGATGGGAAACAGGGTAGTGATGGAACTTTGAAGGCAAATAGAATTTCCTTCATAGGTTATTACTTTTTGCTGGTAGACTTTTCAGGTGCACTGAGACTTTCCCATGGACTTTTCTTGGAGTGTGGCCCATCAGACTTCAGGTTTAAAGCAGCCTTCATCTAAAAGAGGCAATAGGTCTATGAGGGAGGAATTGCAAATCTGCAAGTGGGGACTGCAACTCATTTTTGGTTGACGGTTCAAATGGGAGTGGTTGGGGAATGATTCTTCCATTCTACTTGATTTCTTTTTAGGGGAAATGTATGCATATATATTCCCAGAAATGACGATGGTAGGATTAAGGAAACACTTCAAGGAGCTGAATAATATACTAACCTTATCATCTGCAGTCAAGGGTACAAAATTTCCAATCATTAAAGCGGTATATAGCTACCAGGTCATCCAGGACTTCTCACTGCTGTTACATTCAGAGATTGCAGTGAAGAGATTCCTCCATGTTTGACTGCCAGGAAACTCCAACCCATACAAGGACCTTGACACTGTGGACCATGTGTCAGTTACCTCCAGGTTATTCTGTTACAACTCACTGTCTCAAGTTGAACATGATGGATCTTCAAATAGAATCTACTGTGAAGATTTTCAAAATCACTCAGTCAGGTAGTAAAACTCCATTGACTTCAAGGGAAGTAGAGATAGCACAGCACCAAATACTTTAGAAAAATCACACCCTTCAATTTGTACAACATACAATATCTTCCATCTATTATGGTTTTAGGGCTAGTGCAAACATATCACATTAGTGCTCTGCCCACTCTGCTGGTTTCCTATCTACTTCTGCATCAAATTGAAAGTCCTACTAGTAAAGTATAAGGTCCTCAGTGGGTTAGGAGCTCACTGTTTCAGGACCTCAACATCCATAACTCACAAGAAAAAAATTCTCATGCACTGGGTGCATAGCATGCTTGGAGGCAAGACCTTGGCTATACAATGATGTACAAAAGGATCTCAAACTGTGTTCATATTGAAATACATGACCCACTTTTTCACTAAATCCTTCTCCCAGTAATGACACCTCTGTCATGGCCAGTGCTCAATAGATATGATGAGGGAGAAGAGATGAATAAAGAGGAAAAAAGGAAGAAGAAGAAAAAATTTACAAAAATAATAAAGAACTGAAAACAAGGACTAAAAAGAGAGTTGAGGTCTCCCGAGCGACATTTTTGGACAGTTAGTGCTTCCTAAATTGTTATGCATGACATTTAGATACCATAGCGATAAGCTCCTTAGAAACATCCAGTTAAGATAAAGGTGATAATTGTTGGTTGGAGAGAACATGACAGGAATTTATCTCAGACATGGCCACATTGCCACAGTAATCCATGACTTTGTGATTCAGAGATTGGACTACAGTATTGATGGAGACACCTCTGAGACTTCAACTGGTGCAAAATGTGCCAGCATGCTTACTTGGCAGGGCTGGACAGAGGGAGCACCTTGGATTGCACAAACATCCTATTAATTTTTGGGTGTAATTCAAAGTGTTTATATTGATCTTTAAATCTCTTTATAGTTTGAGTCCTGGATACTTTAGATACCACGTCTGTCTCCCCACACAACCAGGACAGTTGAGATTAGTTGATATGCTTTTACTAGTGGATTTGCATGTTTGGGAGTTGGTGTCAGGGTGTTCTAAATGAAAGACTATTGTCTTGAATGTAATTCTCCATTGGTCTGACAACCGATGACTCTTAAAAATTAAAGCACAGAGTATGATGCTCCCCAGGGATGTCCAGGGTTGTGAGGCACCTCACTACCACCTGCCCTTAGCATGAAGCTGTGCATGCTGTGAAACCATCAGCAGTTGGCTGCACAAGCACTACCCTCTTTGCCTCTGAAGGCCTGGCTCTCTCTGCACAAGTTGCAGGTTGGAACATTCCCTGCAGTTTCCATCCCCTTATCCATCGAAGAGCCACAGAATTATTAGGCCTGCTATCCCCAAAAGAACAGTACTTCCCAGCTTCCAAAGTATAACTCAGGATCACCATTCACTTGCCACCACAGCACTTAAGTATATTTATTACAAAGATGAGGGAGAAAAATTATTCTTCTTAACCTCTGAGGAGAGGACAAGAAACAATGGGCTTGCAGCAAGGGAGATTGAGGTTGGACATTAGGAAAAATTTCTACTCAGGGTGGTTAAACACAGGAATAAATTGCCTAGTGAGGTTGTAGAATCTCCATCATTGTAGATTTTTAAGAGCAGGTTAGACAAACACCTGTTAGGGATGGTCTAGATCAGGAATTGGCAAACTTTGGCACATGGCCCACCAGGGTAAGCACCCTGGCGGGCTGGGCAGGTTTATTTACCTGACGCGTCCACAAATTTGGCCAATTGCGGCTCCCACAAGTTTGGCCCATCACGGCTCCCACTGGCCGCAATTCAGTGCTCCAGGCCAATGGGGGTTGCAGGAAGCGGCGCAGGCCGAGGGATATGCTGGTCGTGGCTTCTCGCAGCCTCCATTGACCTGGAGCAGCAAACCGTGGCCAGTGGGAACTGTGATCGGCCGAACCTGCAGACACGGCGGGTAAACAAACCAGCCCGGCCCACCAGGGGTCTTACCCTGGTGGGCCGCATGCCAAAGGTTGCTGATCCCTGGTCTAGATCATACTTAATCCTGCCATGAGTGCAGGGGACTGGACTAGATAGCCTCTCGAGGTCCTTTCCAGTCCTCTGATTCTATACTGAAAACAAGGATTAGTTTATCATCAAAGAATAGAGATTCAAGTGATAGTGAGTGAGAAGATTAGAAACAAATGGTTACGTATACAACAGAATCATAGCACTCTTTCTAGAGACTAAACTTAACTGATAGGTTAACCTCCTGTCTAAAAGAGTTTATCTCATCCCAAAATCTCTCCAGCATTTTCAGTCAAATCTGTTGGAGACCACTTTTTCATGAAGCAAACTAGCTATTCTTTTACTTTCTTATTAAAGGTTGGCTTGGTGTCTTTGTCCCCCAACTACAGTAGAGCAAATCTTTCACATGCACATCAAGATAGGTTTCTCTCCCGACCCCTGCTGTTTTTCCTCTTTGTTTCTTTCTTTGATGTTTTCACTATCCTTCATTAACATTCAGTGCAGACTGGTAAAAGGAGATCCACTGTGAACTACACCACTGGTTTTCAACCTTTTTTCATTTGCGTACCCCTAAAACATTTCTAATGGAGGTGCAGACCTCTTTGGGAATTTCAGATATAGTCTGCAGACCCCCAGCGGTCTGTGGACTACAGGTTGAAAACCACTGTTCTATGGTAATGAGAACCTTTCATGGATCCCTTAGATACAGTCTCCAGACCCCCAGGGGTCTGTGGAAAACCAGTTGAAAACCACTGCACTACACAATACTTAATTTACATGTAAACAGACAGACAGATAAACATTTGTTTTTCACCTTTGCTGGTGACCAGTCCCTAGACAGAGACGTTATATTTTTCAGTGTATAGATCCATAGATGTGTTTTGTAATGAGAGTGTTGACCAGTGTGACACTAACTTTTATTTGAGACTTCATATGACACTCTCTGGTGAACCAGAATGCACACACCAGACTCAGGTGATTCCTGTAATCCCTATATCTCCAATTGAAGGTCCTTGCCAGTTGTCCCAAATAGATTCCTGGGTCACACAGAGTAAGGCCCATTTACTTAATCTGGCATTTCTTAATCAGGGTAAAACAAGGTATCTTTATATTTTTGAGGCTCTCTGCTTTGCTTAGGTGAATCTGTTTTTTATATAATTAATTCTTTAAAATTAATTGTTATATTGTTTTGACCTTGGGACATATAAAGCAAAAGAAACTAATGGAGGATGCCCATTTTAAAAATGGTAAAATAGAATTTGTTCAAAACAAAGAATTGTTACAATATCAGAAAATTATTGTTGAAGTGAAATACTGCATTTTTATAAAAATAATACCATATTTGTAAAAAGACAGACAGTGCTGTTATTAAATTATTAAAACTCTACCCCCAAAAAATTAAAACTCAAATGTTCATAAAAATATCAAAATTATGAGTTGTTGCTTTCACTCCTTAAACTACCAAGATACCTAGTTGCACAGTACCTGTTTCATAAATATATTATTATTGTAATTTCATAGCTTCCTTAGAAAAGATAGCACATTTTTGTTTTGACAAAGCAGCACATCAAACTAAGGATATAGAAATCACTGCTTTAGTTTCATAGATTAAGCATGGATTGCTCATGGCATCTGTTATTGGGCAGCAGGTGTCAGAAAGCAGAATAAATGTGCAAATGAAAATTCAGCTGTTCAGAGCTTCACGAGTGGATTTTAGAAGGATAGAAAGATATAGATTAGCTTTAAATTCTAGATATCATCTTATAAATGTCTCACAATTAAAATACATTTCCTCAGAATTGACTACATTGAGTGCCAGGCACTAGATGATTTCACAGACCTAGCACTAATACACAAAATAAATGCATAGTACAACCCTTGGCTGGGAAGCCAATAGAGACAAGGCATTTAGTATCACACTGGAAATGCTCGGCATGAGTCTAGCTATAGCCAATAGGTTATACTGAATGTGTAATGAATTAATTTGCTATGATTTTCCTTAGAGATGAGATTCTGCAAGAGAAAAGGAGAATTTCAGGGCCTTAACAAAAGGACAACAGGGAAAAAATACTCAGACATAAACAAAACATCTAGCAAACAGCCACTGGAATTGTTTTTCTTTAGTTTCATTGCTTGGACATTTTCAAATCAGGCTGGATTGAGACCAGAGTATATTTGTTTACAGTGTGTGTGTGTGTCATATCTCTCCCATTTGGATATGCCCATATCTTGAGTTTCTTTCAGCATGCCTATCTTCTTTATTTCTATGCTCACGTCAGTGGCAATGTTTTACTACTCAACTGAATGCCTCCATCTGCTTACCAAGGAGAAATCTTTCCTGAAACATATAAAGTTTGTTTCTTATTCTTTCTAGAACATTTCAAGTTTTCAGTTGACTTTAATGTATGTTCTGCAGAGTAAAGTTTAGAAATCGGAAACACCAATGCTACTCCAGAGGTCTATAACTTCATATATATTATATATGCGCAAGCACACACACAAATATATAGTCTGATAATGAGATGTTGATTTCATTCATTATGCAATTTTAGCTAGCTTAGCTATTCCACTTCTCTTATCATTTATTTTGAACTACAAATATAAAGAAGTAGTAGTATCCTAAAATGATCCTAAAAGCTTAAAATACTTCAGCTGTGCTTGAATGAAAATAAGAGACATATGGATAAATTAGATGTATCTCCCATTTTGTGAGGATGAAATCTTAGGAGTTTTCTCTCAGATTTGTGTTCTGCCAATGCCAAACACATTAAGGAAAACTTAATTTGGACATGTGTCCTAGTCTATTTATTAATTTATTTTGTGTGTGGAGGAAAGCATATGAGGATAAATGTGGTCATTTTTAAAGCAATTGCTTAATACGCCTAAAGGATATAAAGAAAAACCCAAAGCATTAATAAACCAAAATAATATGTACAGTACGCCCCACTTCATTCATTTAGTTGATGTGTTTGTAGATGCACTTGTACATTTATTCACTTTGTTTATATATAATCAAATATGATTTAGTAAAAGAAGTACAAAACCGGGAATCTTTTTCCCATATCAGAGGGTTATTTTTGTAGAAATGCAGCAGTGGCTAATTAATTATTTGCATAATTTGCCTTGTTTTTTTTTTCTAGTAGGCATTTGTGTGATGGATTTTTATTTGTTTATTTGTTGTTTATGTTGTTGTTGTTGTTATTATTTTCTGGCAGATTTTTGCCTGACAGAAAAGATAAGTAACTAAGGCCATCTGATCTCTCCTTACACTGTGTGGGTTTATTATTTTCTCTTTTGAGGTGAATGTAGGACAGGGGAGGAAACAGCTTTTCTAGTCTGTTCCCGAAGAAAAAGGATCCTTGAGGTGGGATGCTTGAATGTATTTCTCCACAACTGAACAGGCACACACACCTGTAATTACTGCCTGTCTTTTGTTGGAATGCCTTCTTTTTGTTTAGGAATTAACAGATGCTGGTGACCTTCTGATTTCTTTTTGTTTAGCTGATTGCACGCCCATTTATCTACCTATATACACTCACTCACTGACAGCAGGTCCCATTATTTTATATGGCTTTTAAGAAAATGGAGCCTAAAATTTCCAAGTTGGTGATAAACCATTTAATTTTCGTTAATTTGATGACATACCTAGTTTTAGCATTTGTAGCAGCTATAAAACATATGTTAACTTCCTAATAAAACCTGAGTAATGCTTTATCTGTCACCTTTTTTGCAGTGGGAAGCAGTGCACAAGTTATTACCTAGGGAACAGTTGTTGCTGTCTCCTGTACAGATCCATATCATTCTCAAATTTGCATTCTGATCGAGAAGCAACAAATGTTACTTAAATCCCATGAAGTGTGTTAATTATACTGAGCTCCGTGAAATTATGGGTGAGAGAGCCAAAAAGAATTCTACAATTGCATCTTGGGTCTCTTGAGCATATCTTGTCAGATTAATGTCTTTGTCACTCAGATGATAACCTTAAAATTGCTTTTCTCCCTAAGTGATATTCCCCAAACCTCAATGATATGGAAAATCTCACACGAAGCTAAATAGCAGATGCAGTTTGTATTGTTTACATAAACAATGTCGGTACTTTTATGGAAATATATCAAAATTGAATTCATTAACAAGCGCAGCTTGTTACTTTCCCTTAATTATTATACAGTCTTTCTACTGTGCTTTTGCAGACAGGCCACAGGGCCGAATCTCTAAGAGACGATATTTCTTACTGGTACATCTATGAAACAAATAATAAAACCAAATAGCTGCTTAGGAGGTTATGTTTCATCTTTTTTTTCTCTTTCCAAGCCCTCAAGAACCATACCTGCCTCATTACATCACTCTAGAAGCAACTGTACTGTGAAGCACTAATTGAAATTATCCTAGAGATTTGATCACAGGCACAAATCCCTCCAGAGCTGTCTCAGGTGGGAGCACAACAGAAGGCCCCCTAATAACACAGAGGAACGAATTTACATACAGGAGATTGGGCTGCATGCTTCAGTTCCCCAGCAGGGGACATCCTCCACCCTCAGACAGGCGCATTCTTCTCACAAAGTCACAACTATGACTGGCTAAACTCAACCCATTGGAAATCTATATTAGATGTCAGACCCGTCTAAGAGACAAATCTAATCCTTTTGGCTGAAAAATAGCTCATAGCACTCTGCTGCTCCTAGTTTACTGATATTTGGAAGAATTGTTTGGTTTGGCAATCAATGTCCTAGAGCCACCAAAGACTTTGATATTATCGTTTTTCTTTAAGCCCGTAAAAAGGATTACTGAAAAAAGAAGAAATTCTGTGATGTTATACTAGCACCACCAGTTTTATTTATCTTTAAGTTTACAGTGCCATAAATACCGTAGACATGTTACTGAAGGCTAATTAGTGATATTTTAATAATTTGTAATGCATTGTAAAGAACTTCAAAGCTTACTTTAGTTTGCTAAATGAGAACTACCATATAACTTGACATATTGTATGCACTAAGAAGTACATTTGGAAAGCAAACAATGTTATTTGTGCCTGTTCAGCACCTCAAAAGGGTTATGGGATAGACTCCAAATATAAGGACCTCCAGTGGAGCCATGCCAGTTAACAGCATCTGAAGATCTGGCCCAAAGATTTGAACATGGTTAGGGTCTGATTCTCTCCTCCTCTGCTCCTTGAGCAGTCTTTTACACAGTACAAACTGAATGCAAAACGGGTGTAAAATACTGTCATTTTGATTTGATAGGTTTTACCCCCACTTTGTACAGGCATGGATGATAATACAAGATGCAGGGCAGTGGAAAATATGGCCTTGTGGATGAGATCTGAATTTACTCTGATTTACACCACCTAAGGCTCTCTTCCTATATCTTTATTCTATTTGTCCCTGTTATTTAACTTAGCTTGAAAATAGTGTGGTTTTTCTATTTATGGAAATCCATCCACAAGTACTCTTCAAGATTACGAGTCCGATGAATAAAGAATATAGGAGCTCTCAAGTTAGGGATACCAACTTTAGCAGTGTCTAAAGAAAAGATAGGAGTAACGTGCTGGAAATTCTTTTCAGCGGTCTCCTGGAGATTTCAGGCCCTCTCTTTCAAAAAGCCATTTGGCAGAGGTTTCCTTGAAGATTTTTGAAATCTCTGTGTAAATAATGTTTCAAACTCACAGTTAAAATTTCTGGAGCACTCTGCAGGTCTGTTTATCCATATGAGGATCTGCTTTGCCTAGAGTGTCCAAAAAGGCTGTTTGAAAAGAGAGGCTTTGCTTTATTTTTTAAAATAGCTCAAAGACAGTTGAATAAAGGGGTGCCTTGAAGAACCTATATCGAACTCTGGGTCTGAAGTAGATTGAAAAGTATTTTCCTCTAATTCCTAATATCTTTTGTGGTCTCAAGATGGCTAATACAAAAAGATTGTAATAGAGCAGAGTGAGATGTGTCACCAGGTATTTCAGCAAGACACAAACCATGTATCTTCTCTTCTGGATTGCCCGAAAAACAATTACCTCCACTGCTTGGAGGTAGCATAATCCAATATTTACTGTAAAAATTCAAATCATGTGTTAAGAAACTGACTTACTATAGTTCCTAATGAAAAATGCCTCTGGATGGGTTATATCAGCAGACTAACAGGAAATGAGCAGAAGAGCAAGACTTGAAAGCAATAGTTTGCAATCTCTTTGATACATGGTTTTATCCTACGGATGATGAAACAGGAGATATGGTACAGTAATACTGAGAGCTAGACGATGGGAAGAACCATGGGACAGTGAAAATGCTTTGGTGTAAAGACATAATTCATCACCTTGAACTGCAAGAACACAGATTTTTATTTCCCCCATGAACTTACTGTGTGCTTAGGTGGTTATATCATTGTGAAAGTAAATCCAGGAGATGGAATGCTACTCAGTTAAGGCCTTTTTTTCAGGAGATCACACAGATAGCTTGTTTTACTGGGGAAAGGGGTTAGAAACTGGAAATAGGTAAGAGAATGTTAATGGGTGGAGATTGATGGGTTTGAAAGAAGGGTTGAATACACTTGAGAAAAGTATCTGGACATTTTGGAGCTTTGTTTAAACTGAATATTTGTAGATTTGCCTAGCACTATTTAGTAAAGGTAAGGGAAAGGGCATGATATGAATTGGAAAGGGAAGTATCTTTCTCAGTAATGAGTTATATCTTGTATCATAAGTGACAAAGAAAAACACCTATGCCAGGGGTCGGCAACCTCTGGCACGTGGCTTGCCAGGGTAAGCACCCTGGTGGGCCGAGCCAGTTTATTTACCTGCCGCGTCAGCAAGTTCGGCCGATTGTGGCTCCCACTTGCTGCGGTTCACCACTCCAGACCAATGGGAGCGCGGCCAGCACATCCCTCGCCCACGCCGCTTCTCGCTGCCCCCATTCACCTGGGACGGCGAACCGCAGCCAGTGGGAGCCGTGATCAGCCGAACCTGCCAACGTGGCAGGTAAACAAACCGGCCCGGCCCACCAGGGTGCTTACCCTGGCAAGCCATGTGCCAGAGGTTGCTGACCCCTGACCTATGCATTCCTGTGTCCTCATCATGTAGGCTCTTAAATTAGGACCTGTATGATGATGAATACTTAGAACATTGTGGACCACAATAATCGTTTGCACTGGAAAACCCTGTTTAGGGAATTAGATGTTTCTCTCACACGGATTTTCCTTTTTATTTCTCTTTCCATTGGTATGGGCAGGGATTTGCTCCCAAACTCTGGAATGGGTAGAGGTTTGGTCCCTGAGAATGGTGATTCCCCAGCAGCCAAAGCCATCCAGACCACCTCCTGCTGCACATAGATCTTCAATTTTACTTGGGGACTTCCACAGAGCTCAGAGGAAGGAAGGAGTGATACTACAGAGGCAGTACCTTCTGCATCCTTGCTCAGTCAAGAATGTCTGGCAGATTTGTTTCTTATATTAATTGATGTGGAGGGGAAAATGTGGCCCTGTCGTTATTTAGTGAGCATCAAATCTGGTTGCCATAATCTGCTTCTAGCACTCTTTTTGCCTAGCTTTGAACAGCAACAAAATATAATAAAATCCCATGCAACACCCTGCCTATCACAGGGTATTCTGTCTACTTATTGCCTGCAAAGATTCAGGTGGCAAACACCTGGTCTGACCCTTACCAAGGGCAGCTGGTTTTTACAATGTTGTGTTGATGTGTTCCACCAAATTACCTCTGTAACTGCATGTCACCACTCTACATGACCAATAAAAGTCGAACTGACACATCTCTCAGGAATGAATTTTGAGAGTGGGAAAAAGAAAATTTGAAAATCTGAGTGAAAGAAAGACACGGTGCTTTACAAAATTGCTGTGTTGTCCCCTCCTTCCCTTAAAAAAAATGCTATCGTGTGAAGAATTGAACTGTTCTTCCTGACTACTGCAATCAATGAAAGCAATATTAAAATACATAAACAAACAAATTATCTGTGTAAAAATGGGTAGATTGTTTTTGAGGCATACACAGGTGAATATTTTCTTTTTGTATACGACGCATAAAGACTGTTATATAAAGCAAAAATGATAATTAAAAAATCCAACAAACACCAATCCCTTCATCTTCATGAAAAAGCTACTTTTTAAAATAAGCCCTTTCGTTGTACCTAGTGGTGGGGGAAAAGGAGGTGGGAGAGATTTGTGAGGTGCTTACAGACTAGATGCTGAGATCCAAATTAGAGACCTTCTGTTCTAAAATCACAGCTCTTCCAAATGAGCTAATGAAGTACTGTACTGTAACGCCACTAGCTCAGCCTGACAACCATTACTCCCAGCTCTGCAAACACTGTATTAAATCTCTGTGTATCCTTGGTGACTGTTATTAGTAGGCTTGGGTGTATTTCACTAGACATTTGGAATTCAGCTAAGAAAATTCTCAATTGGAACCAAGCTATAATGGAGCTAAAGATGTTACAATCACTCTCTTTCTCAGAAGGGAATGGGGGGAAAATGACTCTGCCTGCCTGGAAATGTTTGATTTTGATAACCAGCGAATTGTTGAAAGGGCAGTATTTTGTCTTCTTGCTCTAACAGTGTGCAGCTTTGCTGCATTCTTGGGGCATCCACTGACAATGTGTGAATCTAGTTCATGTAAATTTGTTAAATAATGTCCAAGCCATTTAACATCTTACATACAGCAGTAAAACTACAGAGGTGTTATCTTTCATCTCAGCTACTCAGAGAAGACTGCACTGATCTTGAAATAATGATTTGTTTTCCTAGTATTTATCTTTATACAGTTATTGACACCATTTACTTTAACTAGTCACTAATCTGAGGTCATGCAGCACTCACAAGCTTATTATATTTATTGATATTTGTATGCTGGTTCACAGCATTAGTCAAATTGCATAGATAGGATCAGGTTCCCTAGTGCAGTGTAGCTGCTTTCTGCTGAACTGCTGGTGGATTCTGGCTGCAAAGCCTGCATATCTAGCCCCAGGAATATCCCAGTGGAAGAAGGATCCTCTGTGTTTTACAGCATGCAATCCCTCTCCTTGCTGGTGGTATATGGAGTATGAGTGGAGGAAACAGGGTGTGATCAGAAGCACCGTATTATATCATGGTCCCTGCCTGCTGTTTCAGCCCCTTGTAGCTGTTAAAGCAGCCCCTAAATTGATCTCACTTGTTCCTGAGAACCAGCCCTGCTCACAATTGTTCCAGACTCAGAGGAATATGATGAACTTGACACCACCTTTGCAACCTCTATTTTATGTTGTGTGCGCCTCAGCTTTAGCGGAGAATCTGGTCCATTTTCTTTTACTCATCATGTTCAAATGCAAATAAACGTGCAAGTCATGCAGTGGGCAACTGTGCATGTTTTCTCCAAATTAGGGGTGGCCAATCTGAGCCTGAGAAGGAGCCAGAATTTACCAATATACATTACCAAAGAGCCACAGTAATATGTCAGCAGCCCCCCATCAGCTCCCCACTCTGCTCCCAGCGCCTCCTGCCCACCGGTAGCCCCACTGATCAGTGCCTCTCCCTCCCTCCCCACACCTCCCAATCAGCTGTTTCATGGCATGCAGGAGGCTCTTGCGGTGGAGGGGGAGGAGCGAGGGCACTGCAGGCTTGGGAACGGGGTGGGAAGGGATGGAGTGGAGTGGGGGCAGGGCCTGTGGCAAAGCCAGGGATTGAGCAGTGAGCACCCCCGGCATATTGTAAAGTTGGCACCTGTAGCTCCAGCCCTGGAGTCGGTGCCTATACAAGGAGCCTCATATTAACTTCTGAAGAGCCACATGTGGCTCTGGAGCCACAGGTTGGTCACCCCTGCTCCAAATGAACTCTTGTCAATGCCCTGTCATCCTGACCAGGCCACAGTCTTGCTGTCCCAGCCTCATCTCTCATTAGTCCAAGTTGAAATTATTCTGAATTGTGATGATTCTTTCAGGGGGCTGTAAATGCACATTTTAAATGAGCCCACTAACCTAGTTTTCAGTTCTGACTTGATTCAGTGTTTGATCCAGGGCTCCAAGACAAATGACAAACCTTCTAAATACTAAACTACTCAAGATAGTTAAGACCAAAGCAGATTGTGAAGAACTTCAAAAAGATCTCACAAAACTAAGTGATTGGGCAACAAAATGGCAAATGAAATTTAATGTGGATAAATGTAAAGTAATGCACATTGGAAAAAATAACCCCAACTATACATACAACATGATGGGGGCTAATTTAGCTACAATGAGTCAGGAAAAAGATCTTGGAGTTATCGTGGATAGTTCTCTGAAGATGTCCACGCAGTGTGCAGAGGCGGTCAAAAAAGCAAACAGGATGTTAGGAATCATTAAAAAGGGGATAGAGAATAAGACTGAGAATATATTATTGCCCTTATATAAATCCATGGTACGCCCACATCTCGAATACTGTGTACAGATGTGGTCTCCTCACCTCAAAAAAGATATTCTAGCACTAGAAAAGGTTCAGAAAAGAGCAACTAAAATGATTAGGGGTTTAGAGAGGGTCCCATATGAGGAAAGATTAAAGAGGCTAGGACTCTTCAGTTTGGAAAAGAGAAGACTAAGGGGGGACATGATAGAGGTATATAAAATCATGAGTGATGTTGAGAAAGTGGATAAGGAAAAGTTATTTACTTATTCCCATAATACAAGAACTAGGGGTCACCAAATGAAATTAATAGGCAGCAGGTTTAAAACAAATAAAAGGAAGTTCTTCTTCACGCAGCGCACAGTCAACTTGTGGAACTCCTTACCTGAGGAGGTTGTGAAGGCTAGGACTATAACAATGTTTAAAAGGGGACTGGATAAATTCATGTGGCTAAGTCCATAAATGGCTATTAGCCAGGATGGGTAAGAATGGTGTCCCTAGCCTCTGTTCGTCAGAGGATGGAGATGGATGGCAGGAGAGAGATCACTTGATCATTGCCTGTTAGGTTCACTCCCTCAGGGGCACCTGGCATTGGCCACTGTCGATAGACAGATACTGGGCTAGATGGACCTTTGGTCTGACCCGGTACGGCCTTTCTTATGTTCTTATGTTCTGCACAGCCTACCCCCTCTTTGCTAATGGTTTTGATAATTCAGTAGGACTGAGATGTGATATACTCAGGGCCAGCTACTGCTCCCATTGAAATCAATAACAAAACTCCTATTGACATCACTGGAAGTGGAAACAAGCTTTCAGGTTCCTATTATCGCTTGTATTAGCCATGCTATTCCCTTTAATCATTTTTAGGACAACTAGAATGACTTGCATTATTATTATTTATACATTAATAATGAATGTCTAAGAATTCCTAGTTCAGTAACACAGCAGTTATACATTACTACCAGTAGCATTGTGGATAAATGGATGGATTCCTTTTTTCATCCTTTCCACTTCCATTTTGTCATTATTTTAAATGTTACCTCACAAAAAATTATGCATTTTTAATAAACAAATTAAGAAATCCCTAAAGAAGAACTGTGCATGTTGAATTTAGGAGCTTTCCTTTCCATACTATGAAATGTAAAATGTAACATTTCCTTTCTGTCTATACTGGTTCCAATTATCTGTCTGGGTTTGTGGGGGGCCGAGGGGAGGAGTAGTTTTTTTTCTTTGCTGCTACTGATGGGTAGAATTAGATGGCTAGCATTCTGCAACTGGCACATCTTTAGATGAAAGTCTCTGGAGAAAATCAAAGGCAGATGTGAAGAAATGTTGCATTTGACTCTGGCCAGAACTCTGTGTGAAGAGCTGTGGCTGATCAATACTGGCCCTATTAATTCTGATCCTGGACGGATGATCATTGCTTTTGTTCCCTCCCCAGAGTTAAATTACTTTGAAACAGCACAAAAACTGTTCACAGGAGTTAGTCAGAAGCCATGTACAAATATTTTCCCCCACTCTGCCAAGTATAACTCATAGTTTCACAAACTGAATAGAGGGGAATTTGGTGTTATATTGTGCCCTTCAGGCTCTCCAAGTACCCCGCAAAGCAGTTTACAATGCTTGAATTACTGGAGGTATTGGTAGTGCAGTGACTGTATAGGCACTAAATCAGCAATGATTCATGCAGAGCACTACATATTAGAACCTATGTTATTGAGAGAGGGAATTGTAGATTATCCTTCTTGTGGGGTATTTCATTTCCACCTGTATTGGTAACTAGTGATGGACTGCAGGTGACTCAGTTTAACATTTAATATAACCATGCAGCACATCCTTAACACTGTGCAACAGTACCCACATTGATGAGCATGACAAATGAACCATATTAATGTAACCCCATATGCAAAGCTAAGGGACTAGCTCAGGGGTCAGCAACCTCTGGCACGTGGCTCGCCAGGGTAAGAATCCTGGCAGGCCAGGCTGGTTTGTTTACCTGGTGTATATTGGCATTGCTCCCTCAAAGTCAACGCAAGGATGACCATTTCCACCAGCTGAGGACATGGCCATAAACATTTTGACCTGACACCAATGCTTTTCCACAAGTCTTTTCAAGTTGTCAAGCTTTATAATTAAATAAACAATCCTTTCAAGTGAATTCAAGTAGATAATTTATCAGTTCTTCAGGAGCTCAGATCAGAAAAAGAACAAACAAATTCAAGCACCATTTACTTTTTAGATCATCTGCCAAGCAGCAGAAAGAAGGCAGGAGAAACACATATGCTTATAGTAATTTATCTACCTTTATATTTTCTGAACCAGGAATCAGAATAAGTTAAGGGGGAAAAAACAAAAGGAGACATCATCCAAAAACAAGGAGACACATAATGGCAAATCCTGGGGTTTATATTAATTTTTTACCCATTCCTTCCTGAGGAATACTTCCATTGACTTTTTGACTGAGGAAGGATTGAGCAAAAGCAGAGGACTCAATTGTGTCTATAAGGCACAATCCTGCATTTAACTTGGTAGAAACCACCTATGCACCTATGAACAGAGACACAACCCCACCTTCAGCTAACCTGGGAGAATGAGGCATGTGCAGGCTTCAGAGCACAGCAGCCTGTTGCTCCATTGTGTTTGGCTTGCTCAGCAGGACAGGGTGAGAGGAAGGATGGTCGTCCAGTGTTTAGAGTGCTTGACTGGAACTTGAGAAATCCTGATTCACTTCCCTGCTCTACCTGAGACTTCCTGTATGACTCTGGCTAAGTCATATAGACTTTCTGCACCTCAGTGCCCACCTGTGAAAGGGAGATAGCAACACCGCCTGACCTCACAGGACTGTTGTGAGGAGTTCAGAAACTATAGTAATGGGAGCCCTATAAGTTCTTAAGATAGTTTGAATTTGAGTGGGTTGGAGGAGGGACGGACGGACGTGTAGCCATGACTCTGCCTCCTCCTTGTGCTCTTTGGGGCAATATACATTCCAAGGACTAGTCTCTGCACTATCGTGAGTAAAGAAACTAGAGTTGCCCTTGTGTAGGGCACATAAGTGATGAAGCACCTTGTGCGCTCCTGGAAGAGTCTGCCCTAGTGTATGGGCTTTTCTGCACAGAGCAGCAAAGCACACTAGAGGGATGTGATTACTAAAGCACATCAGTATGTTGTATACTTAACTGGACCATGTAGACCCTGCTGGCATGATCTAAAAGTTCCCCAGTGCACATCAGATTAAGTACTAGTCGCTAGATTTGCAAAGAAACGTAGGTGCCTAGAATATCACTGGGATTCACAGAGTTCAGCACCTAGGCGCCCTATACAGTGATTGGAGACAGGTGTCTCAGCAAGCTAGGCAGTGCCCTGCCTAAGGTAGCCAATGGGAGATACCAAGACAAAGGTATGTGCTAAGCCCTGCCCTTCTCTCATAGATAGGTACTTAAATCCATGCTACCAGGAGCTACCTCCCTCAGTTTCAGGGGAGAGGAGACCTTTTTTTTATAACTTTTAGCCTAGTGAATAAGATACTCACTTGGGATATGGAGACTCCCAGTTCAAGTCCCCGCTATACTCTTTGAAGGAGAAGAAAGAATTTGGACTGTGATCTGCTACCTTTGAAGTGAGTGCTTTAACCACTGGATTATGGGACATTGTGTCACGGAGTGCCCTCGTTCTCTCTTGTTGAATCTGTTCCACTGTGACTAAAAATACAATAATTTTTAAAAGTGTCTGGAGCTGGGGGGACTGGATCACAAATCTCCCATCTCTTGAGGTGAGTGCACTAATCACCAGGTGACAAACTCATTCTCATGCTTGCTCAATGCTTTCTCTCTCTCTGACCCAATGATTCTTTCAATATTTAGCCACAGTGGAATGGCTACAACACTGGGCCAGAGAGAAAGCAAGCAAGCCTGTGTGAGAATGACTCCATAGCCTGGTGGCTAGACCACTCACCTGGGAGAGTCAGGAGCCAGTCCCACTGATCCATTGCCTTTTTAAAATTATGTATCCACAATGAAACAGCTTCAATGGGAGAGATTGAATGAGCCCCACTTCAGAATATCCCATCGAAGTCGCAGATCCCACTCCCTTTCAGGTGGAGTGAGGACTTGGTCCTGGAGCCTCCCACATCCCTACCCTAACCACTGTGCTACCTCTGAAGTGATCTGCTACCTTTGAAGTGAGTACCCTAATCACTGTATTAAAAGTCTGGGGGGAGGTGGACTGCCACAACCCTGTCTTGTTTAACCTTCTCTAGAGGGGTTAAATCCAGTAGGCAAGGTCTGAGCACACTTCCCGGATCTCAGGTAAGTTAGGTCGAGAAAGCCTGTCTTTCCCTGGCTTGTGTATCACTCTGGGGCTAAGGCATTCAGATGTGGGGCTTGTGGTGTGGGGCTGCAGCATGCATGCTCAGAGGCAAACACAGGCATTTAGGAAATGTTATGCAAAAATTTAGGCACCAAGTGAATTAGGCCCCTACGGAATTTGGAGGCAGATGAGCGAGGGGCTCTGTGAATCCCAGGGAGCCTGATTTTTAGCCCTAGGTATTATTCCCATACTGAGTGGTATTAGGTTTCAAAAGTCCTCAGAGCTTGCTTCCTGACCCACAAGTGTGCCCACTAGATAATGGGAGCTCTGGGCAGAGAATGGGTGTGTCTGACAAAGCATGAGAACGTGCTCTCCTATGCTATGCTAATATAGTGCATAGATAAGTATCCCCCTCAGCTGTATCTTTCCTGTGTCTTCCTGAGGAAACTACAATGCATTGGTGACCTTCCAGAAAACACCATCCTAGCCACCATGGATATAGAGGCTCTCTACTCAAACATCCCACACACAGATGGAATACAAGCTGTCAGGAACAGTATCCCTGATGATGCCACAGCACAACTGGTTGCTGAGCTCTGTGCCTTTATCCTCACACACAACTATTTCAAATTTGATGACAATATATATCTCCAGATCAGTGGCACCGCTATGGGCACCCGCATGGCCCCACAATATGCCAATATTTTTATGGCCGACCTGGAACAACGCTTCCTCATCTCCCGTCCACTCACGCCCCCTTCTCTACCTACACTACATTGATGACATCTTCATCATCTGGACCCATGGGAAGGAGACTCTGGAAAAATTCCACCAAAATTTCAACAGCTTCCACCCCACCATCAACCTCAGCCTGGACCAATCTACACGGGAGGTCCACTTTCTAGACACCACAGTGCAAATAAGTGATGGTCACATTAACACCACCCTATACCGAAAACCTGTAGGAGAACACTTCAACCTCCCTGGCCACACAATAGCAGATCTTAAGGTGGCCATCCTACAGCAAAAAAACTTCAGGACCAGACTTCAAAGAGAAACTGCTGAGCTTCAGTTCATCTGCAAATTTGACACCATCAGCTCAGGATTAAACAAAGACTGTGAATGGCTTGCCAACTACAGAACCAGTTTCTCCTCCTTTGGTTTTCACACCTCTACTGCTAGAACAGGGCCTCATCCTCCCTGATTGAACTAACCTCATTATCTCTAGCTTGCTTCTTGCTTGCATATATATACCTGCCCCTGGAAATTTCCACTACTTGCATCCAAAAAAGTGGGTATTCACCCACGAAAGCTCATGCTGAAAAACGTCTGTTAGTCTATAAGGTGCCACAGGATTCTTTGCTGCTTTTCATGTGTCTGTTAGTATGTATAATTTTGACAGTGCCTGGAAGAGTACCAATAGGCAGGAATAACTCAGCAACCCAACAGCCTCATTAGTGCAGAGTCAGGCTCCCCTGCTCATCGCATTTTACCTTACACTTATACATACAACACTCTGCCATGGCTCTGTCAGGATCAAGCCCTATATGTACAAAAGGAAATGTGTTCCCCTTTTTAAACATTCCCTACCCCTTGTTTCAGTAATCCCTCACCAGGGACTAGATTTAGCTCTTATTAAAAGCTAACACAAGATCCTAAACTCTGAGCCAAGACTACTTTAACCCCCAATATCAATATAATCTATGAGCTGTTTGCCAAGTTGTTGCTAACCACTCAAGTATAGGAATCTCATCTTACCTCCTCAATGTAAGCACTATACTTTTGCTACACATGAATCTTGGGTTTTGTAATCTCACTTCCTCTTGAGGGCTGTGCTCATAGATTATTACTACTAGTTGTAGCCCTAGGGTTGAACTTTCAACTTCGTATTTTTGATCCCTCATTTGAGTCTTTTCCATATTTTCTCCAGTTCTTTACATGACTTCTATTATTAGCTTCTTCAAAAGCTATGCTCTTCCAATCCTTTCCAGTGTTCTAAATATAAACACAGAAACAAAGAAATGCATATTAATAAGTAACTAAGCACAGGTGTGCCTTTGAGACAGCAGGGGTTTTGTAGTCTTTCAAGAGTCCTTGAATCATCATCCTTACATAATTTATATTGCAGCAGTATATGCAAATTCTGGACCACCCCTCAAAGAGCTGAAATGAGACATTTTGAAAGGTGGACACTGGAGGGACACCAAATTATTTATTTATCCTCCTGTACCATTGTGATACATGGTGAAAATTCTCAGCCAAGTGTGGAGTCATGCAACTAAGGAGAGCGAGAGAGGAGAGAAGGGAAGGTTCTATGCCACCTTCCCACACCCCTGGGCCAGCCAGGGGCTGTTCTAAACTCCACCAGCTGTAGAGGTTACACATGAACTGCTGTGGTGGCCCAGAATCAGCAGAGCACTTTGCATTCTACCTTGTCCCCATCTCTCCCTGCCCCGACAGAGATGGGCGAGCATTTAAATCCGGTCAATGGAAGGATTCCTGTCAGAGGGAAGGAACACTCTGCTATGCTGCTGAGCAGCTGTAATCAACGCAGGGCCAAGAGAGCCACAGTCAGAGTCTAGATGCTGAGGGCTTTAATAAATTATCCTGCATGGGGGCTTGAAGGGAAAAAAAACACAGAAAGACTCTCCCTCCATTTTTGTCCCCTGCACAAATGTCAGGCAAATTTGTAGCCGCTGCACTGAGTGTAGGGACTGCTCCCTCCCAGCTCCTCTAGCCATGGCACTTCCCTACCCTCCATGCATTGGCTGGACACATACTGGAGGGAATGTTTCATGCTCCTAAACAGTGGTGCAGTGTATGCACTCCCTTTCCACTCCAGGCAGCTCACAGATGTAGACCACCACCCTAATCTTCCTGTGTGGGGGAGGACCCAACATGGGCCTGTGTTTTCACAGCACAATTTGGACACTAGTCCCCAATTCAGTAAAAACACTTACTCATGCTTAACTTTAAACATGTGCTCAAGTCACATTGACTTTGAATCGGACTTAGGCACATGTTTAAATGCTTTGCTAAATAGTGAGGAACTAAGGCATATGCTTCTGTACACCATATAAATGTTTTGCTGAGTAGTGAAGGATTTAAGGAATTGCTTAAAGTTAAGCACTTGCTTATGTGCTTGTCTGTATCAAAGCTAAGAAAGAAGCACGTGTAGGTTCTTTCTACTTTATAAAAATAGGTTTTTCCACAAACAAGAACTCTCCCCAGAGTGCAATGAACAGACTGCCCTGATAACTTTCAAGTTCTTATAGTTGACTTCCGGTTTCTGTTCTTCTACTTACCCAAATACAGAATAAAGGGCTTGTCTTCACTTCAGTGTTAGTTCAAGGTGTAACTCAAGTGTTACCTCTAGCCCAAACTTCATCCACACACAAAAGGCTCTCAGTCCAGTTAAGTTGTGGTTTAATCTTGAGTTAGCTGGCCATCAGGGGCCGTGGGTTGAACTTTGAGTGCTACTAATGCTGGAGCAAGTAATGTAGTGAGGATGCAGCTACTCTGTCCTGCAAATACCAAGTCCGTGCAACTTGACTGTTGTTGTGTAATGTGACTCCTTTCATTTGAGCGTAGATAACTTGAGCTAACCCTGCAGAGAAGACAAACCTCAGGCTTTTTGTCTTCTCAGCTAAAAAAAAAAAAGTGATTATTTACAATGAGATAACAAACGTGATAGTTGTCGCATTGTAAAATCCTAAATGGAGAAAAGGTACTTGTCTGCCCTATAACATCCCCACCTGTGGTTGACCTCAGCTACTTTTCCTTACAGTCAAATTAAAGTTTATATTTTTACAGCAGGATAGATAATCTGTGGTAGTTATTTCACGGAAAAAATAGCTTTTTGTCACTGAAGACAAGGCCTGTGTGTGCTTTAGTTTTCAAATACTCATTTCCATTTTCAAGAATTATTTGTGGGTTGGGGACACTGTAAACCTACCACCACAATTAGCACAATTTGGACCCCTTACTGAGAGTCTCAGTAGAGAGGCCAAGCAGTGAATGGGAATGAACACTGAACTACCTGCTGGCTCCCAGAGGTGTTATCAGTGAATTATGGTTCAGGCATACAAGCAGAACAGTGTGGGTAAGCCTGAAATACCACTGCACACATACTGTGGATGCTAGATGTGAGTCACTGTCAATCTGGCAGTTTTCATGAACACAAAATTCACTAATGATTTTTAAAAGAATAGCTAAAAAGTAAGGGGTTTGTGCTCCAAGTATATGATTCATCATTTTTTTTTATTTTTGAAACATCATGAGGTCATAATCATTATGTTTTGAGATTAGATTGACTTCCTTTCTCTTGGCATAAGAATTTTTGTTTCAGCTTGTGTTTTACAATTCTCTTCTCTTCATCATTTTGCTCTTCAAGTTTTCTCCCCCTGAAATCTGTCTAGCTATTCTTCTTCCATTTCCTCTTCTACTTGCAAAGTCTTTTTTGTATTTTCACTATGATAGAAAACTTTTTTGGAAGCAGAAGAGTACAGGGAATCTTAAAGTGTTTTGTGTTAAGCTGCTCAAGTGACTGCTTCATTTCTGACATCCTTAATTGTAGCAGTGCAAAAAGCACTATTTTAATAATCACTGACCATTTTTCAGACATTCTCTGTTCTGTGCTGAACTGCAGTGAGCATTTGAGCTTTTCCAAGCGAGATCAGAGAGGCTTGCTCACCAATGTGAATACGCCATCAACAGCCCACTGCAGTTTTATCCAGAATACTTTGTCAGGCAGGTAGATCACTTGATGCAGACCAAATTATTTTATGCTTGGTTAGTTGCACAACATATTTCTACATATAGTTGTATTGTTGTGGTGCAGTTAGCTGACTAAGGACTCAAGAACTTTATTTACTATATTCATCTAAAGCACCTGCCCAAGGATTGCAATTATGTAAAGAAATTATTCTATGGAATTAACAATGGAAAAACCAATATCAGGCAGAGAAAGGTCAATAGTGCTTACAGAAGTCTAGGATTGCTTAATCGAGGCACTGTAAAGATCTAGCCAGAATATTAGCCATCAATAAAGCTCATATATTGTACACTGATGCACAACTCAGGGACATTAATGAGAATTATGGCCACAATTCAGCAATACACTTAGGGATGTGCTTAACTTGCAGCATGTGCTTAAATACCATTGACTTTAGCCATGGCCTATACAAAGGCATTGGAGGCAAACGACCAGTCAAAACATTTTTTGTAGCATCTTTCATCCAACAGGCTCAAAGCACTTTTCACACCAAGATGTGTTAGGCTTTGCAACACTGATGTGATGCAGGGAAGTATTGTTATTGTCAAGTTAAACGTATATTAATATTAATATTTAATACAATTTGTAAACCTCTAGCCCTCCCACAGACAAAGAGAACATGCAAAAATCCCCAAAGACCAAAATAATAATAATAATAATAATAGAAACCTGGAACAAATATGAAGCACTCCTATCACCAACCATCTAAACTAAAAGATTTGGTCACATTCCATCCCTATTTTTTTCCATGTATTCTTTAACATACAGCTTAAGCTTTAGCACTTCATAGGAGATGCTAACTGTCCTCTACTGCCATTGACCTCATTGGATGTTGTGGGTCTTCAGCACCTCACACACCTAAATAAGCAGCTTAACTTCAAGCATCAAAGTTTGAACACTTTGGCTTAAGTGGTGGCCGAAGATCACATAAGAAATCTGTGGTAGCTGAAGGAACAGTACCTAGGTCACCGGACTTCCAGTCCTGTGCTTTAACCGCAAGAACAGGAATAGAAAAACAGGGTGCAAGGTAAATATCATTCACCTCCATAAGAATGATGAAAGAGCATCTAGGATGGGATGGAAGAGCACAGATGTATAATTAAGGCCCTACCAAATTCATGGCCGTGAAAAATGCATCACAGACTGTTAAATCTGGTCTCCCCCATGAAATCTGGTCTTTTGTGTATTTTTACCCTATACTATACAGATTTCACGAGTTTCTCAAACTGGGGGTCCCGACCCAAAACAGGGAAGTGGGGAGTTTGAAAGGTTATAGTGTGTGGGGGGGAAGCATTGCGGTGTTGCCACCCTTACTTCTGCACTGCCTTCAGAGCTGGGTGAGTGTAGAGCAGCAACTGCTGGCCAGATGCCCAGCTCTGAAGGCAGTGCCCCCCCAGCATCAGGACAGAAGTAAGAGTAGCAATACCATACCATGCCACCTTACTTCTGTGCTGCTGCCTTTATGGTGGGGTCCTCAGGGAATCCATTTTGAAGCACTTGGAGGAGAGGAAGGTGATCAGGAACAGTCAACATGGATTCACAAAAGGCAAGTCATGCCTGACCAACCTGATTGACTTCTATGATGAGTAACTGGCTCTGTGGATATGGGGAAAGCAGTTGACATGATATACCAGGGGTCGGCAACCTCTGGCACACAGCTCGCCAGGTGGCGGGAAGCCACGGCCAATACATCCCTCGGCCGGTGGCGCTTCCCACCGCCCCCATTGGCCTGGGACAGTGATCTGCAGCCAGTGGGAGCCGTGGTCTGCCGAACCTGCTGATGTGGCAGGTAAACAAACCGGCCCGGCCAACCAGGGTGCTTACCCTGGCGAGCTGCGTGCCAGAGGTTGCCAACCCCTGTGATATACCTTGTCTTTAGCAAAACTTTTGATACTGTCTCCCACAATATTCTTGCCAGCAACTTAAAAAAGTATAGATGGATGACTGGACTATAAGGAGGATAGAAAGCTGGCTAGATTGTCAGGCTCAATGGGTAGTGGCAGCCGGTATCAAGCGAAGTGCTCCAGAGGTCAGTCCTGGGGCCGGTTTTGTTTAATATCTTCATTAATGCTCTGGATGATGGGATGGATTGCACCCTCAGGAAGTTCACGGATGACACTAAGCTGAGGGGAGAGGTAGATAGGCTGGAGGGTGGGGATAGGGTCCAGAGTGACCTAGACTAATTGGAAGATTGGGCCAAAAGAAATCTGATGAGGTTCAACAAGGACAAGTGCAGAGGACTGAAGAATCCCATGCACTGCTGCAGGCTGAGGACCGACTGGCTAAGTGTCAGTTCTGCAGAAAAGGACTTGGGGATTACAGTGGATGAGAATTTCAATATTAGTCAACAGTGTGCCCTTGTTGCCAAGAAGGCTAACGGCACATTGGGCTGCATTAATAGGAGCATTGCCAGCAGATTGAGGGAAGTGATTAATCCCCTCTACTCAATACTGGTGAGGCCACTTCTGGAGTATTGCATCCAGTTTTGGGTCCCCCACTACAGAATATATGTGGACAAATTGGAGACAGTGTAGAAGAGGGCAATGAAAATGATTAGGAGACTGGGGCACATGACTTATGCGGAGAGGCTGATGGAACTGGGTTTATTTAATCTGCAGAAGAGAAGAGTGAGGGAGGGAGTTGATAGCAGACTTTGACTACCTGACGGGGGGGGTTCCAAAGAGGATGGATCTAGGTCAGGGATCGGCAACCTTTGGTACGCAGCCCGTCAGGGAAATCCTCTGGTGGGCCAGGACGGTTTGTTTACCTGCAGTGTCCACAGGTTCGGCCAATCGCAGCTCCCACTGGCTGTACTTCACCGTTCCAGATCAATGGGGGCTGCGGGAAGCAGCATGGGCTGAGGGATGTGCTGGCCACCACTTCCCACAGCCCCGATTAGCCTGGAACGGCGAACCGCGGCCAGTGGGAGCTGCAATCGGCTGAACCTGCAGACACTGCAGGTAAACAAACCATCCCGGCCTGCCAGCAAATTTCCCTGACGGGCAACATGCCCAAGGTTGCCAATCCCTGATGTATGCTGTTATCAGTGGTGGCAGATGACAGAAGAAGGAGCAATGGTCTCAAGTTGCAGTGTGGGAGGTCTAGGCTGGATATTAGGAAAAATTATTTCACTAGGAGGGTGGTGAAGCACTGAAATGGGTTACCTAGGGAGGTGGTGGAATCTCCATCCTTAGAGATTTTTAAGGCCTGCCTTGACAAAGCCATGGCTGGGATGATTTAGTTGGGGTTGGTCCTGCTTTGAGTAGGGGATTGGACTAGATGACCTCTCTAAGGTCTCTTCCAACTCTAATCTTCTATGATTCTATGATTCAATGGAGCTATCCTGATCTGCACCATTTGAGAATCCGGCAAGTTTAGTGGAATAAATTCTATTCCAGTTGGAAAATAAACAAAGGGTTAAAAGCATTGCAGATGTCTGATGTGAAAGAGAACTTGGCTGAACTAGTGAGCAGCAAAGGCAATCAACTTACATGGACTTTAAGGAGGTGGCATTTTGTCAGTTTAATGAGTGTCATCAGACTTGTGCCGGAACCCTATGGTTATGCAGACTAGCCTTAATCATGAAACAGCAGGAAGCACTGAACAAAATAAAAGGTGAGCTATAAGATGTGAGCTGCCTTCTCTTTTGAGCAAGGAGACTTTAGATAAAAGAGGATTCAGGGCCCAGCAGGGTTGTAGTGAAAGTGAGCTTACCCACCTGGCTCTGAAAACTATGTACTTATTGGTGCTGTGGGATTGGTCAAACTGTTGGAAGAGTGAGAGACACAGAAGTGTCCAGTCTGTCAATGTACGTGTGATAGATCAGTGTGGAGAGTTTTGTCTTAAGAAAGACTTGCCCCAGCTTTGTAAGGAAGGCTAAGTAAACTGTGCTGATTTTTGCTCTTTAATATCTATCTTTGTTCAGACCTAACACTGCGGGCACTGAACATAATAATAATAGACCAGAATAGGCATCTGATCCTGATTTCCTGACTCAGGGAAATATACTCAGTGAAATCAGCAGGAGATCAAGAGCCAAGAGTACAAACTAATTCCCTAATTTATTAATCTGAGTCTGTGTCTACATATTGTTCTTTCGTTTCTTAAAAAAAAATGATGCTTGAATCCAAAGCTTCCTCACCTCTTGCAAGTCTTGACATCATTTATTTTTAGTTAATAAAAGGTATATTACTTACATCAATGGTAGACAATAGGCAGACCATGGGCCAAATCTGGACTTCCAGATGCTTTTGAACAGACCCCGCAATCTTTTTATTTTCTTATTATCATTATTGTTTTTTTATTATTGACAAAAGTAATTGACTATATCATAGTGAACCCATAATTGAAGGGTCAAAGAATCATAGCGTTTAAGGCCAGAAAGGATCACCACATCATCTGGTCTAACCTCCTATATGTCTCAGGCCATTAAACTCCCACACCAAAGCCAACAACCAAAATTAGAACAAAGCATTACAGCCCTCAAGAGACTAAACTACTAAGTGCTACAGGCAGAGAACAAGTGGGACCAAGGTGCAGAAATACTGAAGGATAAGCGATGGGGGAGGGGGCAGAGGTTTTTTGGGGGAAGAGGAGGGGTGGGAGTGGGACCTTAGAGGAAGGAGTGGCACAGGGGTGGGGCCTTGGGGGGAGGGGTTGTGTGAGGGCAGGGCTCGGGGAGCAGGGGAGGGGTGTGGCCTCGGGTAAAAGCATAGGACCTCAGGGAAGGGCCAGCATGAGGGTGGAGACTCAGGGGGAAGAGGTGGTGCAGGAGGGTGGAGCCATGATTCAGGCACTGGTGCCCCCCCTTCCACTGTTAGAAAGCTTCTGCCGCCCCTTCCTAGGGCCCTGTAATGATAGGGCATTGATTAAGTAAGAGTCGTGTGTCTTGTCATCGATCTATGGCAAATTGCTATCTGTGGGGGAGATGTATACAAGAGCTAAAGGAAGAACATAGTGCAAACTGTTTAAAATAATTCTAACCTAGAAGTTCTCAGAGTTCCACTCTGCTTCTTTACATTTGCACTGATGAGAATTAATCCCAGCCTTGTTTTCCCACCCTATTACATAGATCCTGAGTTAAGATTTACTGTAAATCCTTTTACAAAATTGATACCTAAATTACGTAGCTGAATCTGAAAGGAGGTCTACAGGAATGATGATGCATACAATGCACAGGTAGGATGAAATTTTCAACAGTATTCAGCATTGGCCCAACTATGCTCCCATTGAAGTCAATGGTAAAGCGCCAGTTGACTTTAATGGGAGTAGAGTTAGGCCGATGTTGAGTGCTATGGAAAATACTCTGTACTACTGCTATTGATATCCTTATATTTTATTATTGTTTATTTGTAATGCAGCCAAAAATGTACCTGGTGTCTTACAAAAAACAAATCCCTGTTATAGCTACTCAGACTCTTTGCTGTTTGGTAGCATATAACGCGGATCTGGTTATACATATACCAAGATTATTTTTGCCAAATGAAAAAGTTTGGTCTATGTAACTGTATTCATGTTGTCAAATATGGGGCCTTTGCTTCTGTTGTGATGTTTTACCACTTCATAAATAGTTCCATAATTTGCCCTTATTCTTAATTCACATGGTGCATATATTTGAATCCATTTTCTTAGTATCTTTCTTTCCTCCACAATTATGCAGCTTCTTAGGCATACAACTGATAGTTAGGGTAGAATGCAGCTGCCTAGATTGTAATCAGCACAAAATGGAGTGACCATATTACATCAATCTTGGCTCATCAGCTGGCAGCAGCCCTGGAGTTTTCATATTGATGTATAAAAAATTTACCAATCTCTTGGATATTTTGACCCCTTACATTCCATGTTGAGATCATTTGAAGTAGGCTTCCATGTCATGTCATTTTTACTAAATGCTTTTGTGCAAGAGATATTATGAGAAATATATCCATGAAGGGTAGATTGGTTTGCTTTTTCCTGCATTTTAGGTAGCTGGGACATTTCATTTGCAAAGCCGCTATACTCTGTTCTTATCTTTCCTGCACTGTTTTTCTCTAGTAAGAGTCCAGAGTCAAAACTTTAGATGTGACCACTCCTAAACTTCAGGGAGTTTCTAATCCACAACCGGATCTGGATAAGAATTTCAGTGCAGATCCCTATTTATTTAGGAGGCTGAACTAGAATCCCACTCTGAATATCCCTGAATTCTGAGGTGTTTGAGATTCACATGTGGTTCTGAATTTGGTGAACAGGGTTTACATTTACTTTCTTTCTTTTACTTGCATATACACTGTTAAATTACCATAATTCCACTTCCATTTTGTGTTAACAATGTCTCTTTGAAATGTATAAAATGTAGAGATGAGTGCACTTTGAACTGCTCTAATAGACCCAAGGCTGTGAGAATACTTTGGCATTACTTTCTGGCACATACTATTTATCATACCTTGTATTTGTTTATATATTGGCTTGTGTTGTGGTTCACTATTCCAAACCCAGACCATTAGCATGGCTTTAACTGGGTTTCACCATCAAATATTTCTGGGTTATCTATGGCAACTGTGAAAAGCATGCAGAGGTGAAAGTGGGCGGGTACAGGTCGGTATGACATACCAGTAAGAAGTGGCCACTGGTACAGGCTCATACACAGCCGACATTAAAGCGCTGCCGCGGCAGCGCTTTAACGTCGCTGCCCCTTTTGCCCCTCTCCCCTGGGCCGCTGATGGGTGGGGCACAAAAGGGGCAGGTACACCGGGATCCGGCAATTTATAAGGGCCCGGGGCTCCCGGCCACCAGCACCGCTACCGAGGCAGTGGCCAGAGCCCCGGCCCTTCAAATTGCTGCCGGAGTGCAAGGCGGCATGGACTGTGCAGCACAGAAGGGCTGGCTGTGGGATGCTGACCCCCAGCCCCACCCATTTGCTGAGGCCCCGCCACTTCTGGGGGCCCAGTGATGGGCCCCCGTACCGGTAAGTCTTTTATGTTACTTTCACCCCGGCAAGCATGTATCCATATTTGACCATACTACAGAGAAACTGTTAGATGTCCTATTATTTGTGGAATAGAAATTTCCCTAATGTTTATTTACATGGTATATTACATCTGTCTTTTGTTACCATTTGAATTGTATGAGTTGTAGTGTACTCAGGGGGAATTCTTTGCACTTGCAACAGAAGTTTGAGTAACAATCAACTATTATTTATTATTTATATTACATTTCTGCCTGGTGGGGCTAAGTGTGATTCAGGGTCCAGATTCGGAGGTGCTGTGAATAATAATAATCATAATCATAACAATAAGACAAGAATTTACAGTCTAAGTAGACAAGATAGATAAAGGGTAGAAGAAAGGAAAGAATAACATCCCCATATTACAAATGGGAACTGAGAAACAGAGAGAGAGAGAGAAAGAGAGAGAGAGAGAGAGAGATTAAGTGATTCGCCCAAGGTGACAGGGTAAGTCAGTGGAAGGTGCTGAAACCAGATGTCCCAGAGTACCTCTAGTGTGATGACTGAGAAAATTATGTCTTGCATACTGGGCCAAATTCATTCTTATTATAATTCCACTGCAGATTTTATTAGATCTTCCATAAGCAATCTTGGGACATTTGAAGCAGGAGAAAAAAAAATTAAATGCCAGAGCTATTGTATGTGATAATCAAATGGAAAGATAAAACAGATGTTTAGAACATGTGTTTACCAAAGGGAGAAGTTTTCTGGCAACATAAGCAATAAGTCTGTGACATAAATCAAAAGGCTTCTCCCCTTCACCTGTTAAATTTTGTTTGTTGAGTAAAGAAAGTAACAGAAGTGGTTCACACACATCTTTGCACTGAAAGATAATTTCATGCATTTAACAGGAGAATACTTGCTAAAGTCTCGGGTTAGAGGGCAGCTTGCTGGAAGGTGCTCAGATTATTTTGTGCCTGTTCCGTTGCCCAGCATATTTCTATTTTACAATGGTATCAATATGTTGCATTGATATGATAATGACTCATGAACAGCTTTTGTACTTGCAAGCATCATGTACCTGTCAAAGGTTTGCATTTACAGAGAATCCTAATTATTCTATGGAATTAACAAAGATCTAACTTATCGCATCCAGCAAAAGTTCAATAGAACTTGCAAAGCAGTTCTTGGCAGCACCAATTTATGAAATTCAAGTAGTGCAAAATCAGCTTCCATCTGTTAGCACAGATAAAGCAACAGTTAATACACTGAAAAGATCAAGTAAGCATATTGGCCAACACTCAGTAATTACGAGTAATTGCAAAAAAACATAGTCTCCTTGCCTAAAGAATATTTTCCTCGAGTCAGGGGAAGGGGAAAAAGGAGACAAGAAATGAGGCTTCCTCTTTCTGAGAGCCTTTTTCCCCACAAGGATCCTTGCCATCCTATATTATATAGCTATAACATATACATTTTATTTTAAATAAACACTAAATAGACCTGCTGAACAGCTGTATTGAATATAAAATAACATTTTGGCTTACACCTAGTGGCGGTAAGGGTATATTTCTATTCTGTTTTCAGTACAGTTATCTTGGAAGTGAAAATTTAACACGCATGGAAAGTCTCCATCACCTGTAACAAGGTAAAATAGGTCAGGCCTGCATGAGACCAATTAAAAAAAAATTCTAAATAGCTGGAAGACAGACATTAAAAAAAAAAGCATCACCACAAAGCTGAAACAGGCTGTAATAAGGGAGAGGGGAAAACAGGAAGGCATCACTCTTACAGTGGGAATGTGGCTTTGGTTAGTATGGGTTGCAGAGCCGTGTCATAATGGTATCACACTGTAACCCTGTTTTCTTTATCAGCCATTAGTAGACATGGGTAAGTAAGGAGATCCTGTACTTGAACTTTTAGGTTACCTGTCCATATTGCATTCCTCCTTTATTGATGTCAGTGGTGAGTATCCAGCACTGCATTCTCTTGTGGTGGCTGCATTGTTATAGAAATCTGTTTTAATGTTTTGAACATTGTTTCTTTAGGAAGAATGTGAGGATGGTGAAACAGAAAAGAGAAGATCACTGAGATGAGAGAAAGCATAGCCATTACGGATTAGGACAGCCATTCTATTGCTGCCTCAGCCAGCAGAAGAGAGGTGAGCAATGTTTGTATCTGTGCCTGACTAGAGCATCCTCTGGGGCACTGGGATGAACTTCTCAAGCAAGCAGGGCCATCTTCAGGCACCAGCGAAGGAAGCAGGTGCCTGGGGCAGCCAATAGAAAGGGGCGGCACTCCGTCCGTTATTAGGATGGCATGTTCGGGTCTCCGGCGGCAATTCGGCAGCGGGCCCTTCAGTCCCTCGCTTCCTCTTCGGAGGCACTTCGGCAGCAACTCAATCCCTCTGCTTCAGTCTTCGGCGGCAGCTCAATCGGGTTTTTCTTTTTTTTTCCCTTCACCACTTGGGGCGGCAAAACAGCTGGAGCTGGGCCTGCAAGCAAGAATCAACCAGCGATGTGGTACAAAGACAATACACGATGGTCTCTAGCCCATGGAAGTTTGAACGGCAATTCCCATGATATGCCTGGTTTTTTTAAGAAAAGTTATACCATATCTTTAGAAAAGATCTTAGTAGAATCTCTCACTTGTTTGGACTCTACCATCATGTCTTTGACTTAAATTAGTATTAGTTGTTGTAGTAATAATAGTAGTATTACTGTAGTGCCAAGGATACCTAGTCATAGACCAGGACCCCAGTGTGCTTGGTACTGTAAAACACAGAACAAAAAAACAGTCCATGCCACAAAGTGCTCACAATTTACCTATAAGGCAAGACACAGTAGATAGATACAGACAGACAGAGGAGTTAGAGGAACCGATGAGACAGTATTGGTCAGCATGATAGGCAGTGATATCAGTGCACCAGCAGCCTACCCGCTGTCAAGTTTATGGCAAAGGAAAGTTTTAAGAAGGGATTTGAAAGAGCATCATGAGTTAGTTATGCAGATGTGCATAGGCATAAGGGACAGCATGGGAGAAAGCACAGAAGCGCCATTTTGAAAATGTGATACGGGCAAATAGCGTCTGGCATCATGGGCCAATGAGAAGTGGCAGTCGCCATCTCACTAGTGAATGAGAAATGATGGGTAGGGTGAGTATAGGCTGTGAAGGGCCTAGAAAGTGAAGACAAGTAGCTTATGTTTGATGCAATAGAAAAGGGGGAGCCAGTGGAAGGATCCAAAGCAGTGGAGTAGGAAAAAGATCTTTGCAGCAGCATCTGAGTGGGTATAAGTGGGGCAAGACTGCATTTGTCAAGGCCAGGGAGAAGGATATTGCAGTAATCAAGCTGTGCGACGATAAGAGCCTGGATGAGTTTTAGTTCTGTGATTGTATAGGAAACACCTAACCATAGAGCTGTGAGGCACAAAGAGTCTGTAAGATTTGGTCATAGCCTGTATTTGAGGACTTAGAGAGATGTTCAAGTCAAAGATGGCAACAGGTTATGGGTATGAGTGACAGGCAGGATGTCGTCCACAGTGATCAAGAAAGGTAATGGGAGACAGATTACGAGTTCTGTTTTAGCCATGTTGAGCTGACTGCTAGACAGCCACAAGGAGATGTCAGAGACAGGCCAAGATTTTAGATTGGACAGAAGGAGACAAGTCTGGTGTAGAGAGATTTGTAAATTGTAAAAATAGAAGTAGTAATTGGATTTGTGTTTGCAGAAGAAATTGTCCAGAGATAAAGTAGGAGAGGGAGAGAAAGGGATCAAGAACAGGGATGGAACCCCCACAGAAAACTGGAGCGGAGGACAAGCGAGAGCCTCCAAAGACATGGCGAAGAAGTGATTAGTGAGGTAGGAAGAATACCAGGAGAGGAAGGGCATGGAAACCAAGCACTTGATTTCAGAAATAGAATGTTGGGCTATGTTGAAGGCAGCTGACAGGACAAGGAGGAGGATGAAGTACTTGGGAACAGGTCATTAGAGACTGGTGAGAGCAGTTTTAGTAGAGTGCAAGGGGTCAAAAGCCACATTGGAGAGGGTCTAGGATGGAAATAGAAGTGAGAAACTCCAGACAGCAATTGTAGACAGCACATTCAATTAGCTTAGAGATGAATGGGAGAAGGGAGATCATAGAATCATAGAATCTCAGGGTTGGAAGGGACCTCAGGAGGTCATCTAGTCCAACCCCCTGCTCAAAGCAGGACCAAACCCAACTAAATCATCCCAGCCAGGGCTTTGTCAAGCCTGACCTTAAAAACCTCTAAGGAAGGAGATTCCACTACCTCCCTAGGTAACCCATTCCAGTTCTTCACCACCCTACTAGTGAAAAAGTTTTTCCTAATATCCAACCTAAAACTCCCCCTCTGCAACTTGAGACCATTACTCCTTGTTCTGTCATCTTCTACCACTGAGAAGAGTCTAGATCCATCCTCTTTGGAACCCCCTTTCAGGTAGTTGAAAGCAGCTATCAAATCCCCCCTCATTCTTCTCTTCTGCAGACTAAACAATCCCAGTTCCCTCAGAGATGTGGCATAGAGAAACAAGTGAGGTCAAGTGTGGGGTTTTTTAAGATGGGAGAGACTAAAGCATTCTTCCATTTGAGAGGAAAGAGCCAGAGGAGAGTAAGAGGTTAAGGATACGAGTCAAGGAGGGGAGGAGAGGGACACAAGGGAGATCAGGAGTTGGGGGTCTCTGGGGTATGTGCATTAGAGGAGGAAAGTAAATGAGAAAGTTCTGTATCTGTGACAGGGAAGAAGAAGGAAAGCACTGTAGGGGAAAGAGAAGGGAAGGTGAGCTGAGAAGAGGGGGGAGGCCATTTCATACTTTGTCAATTTTCTCTTGCAGGAAATTGATGAAATCCTGTGCAGAGTGAGAGGTGGAGGGGGCAGTTTGAGAAGTGAGTCAAAGGTGGCAGAAAGGCAGCTGAGACTGCAGGCATGGGACTCAATTAAGTTGGAGAAGTAGAACTGTTTAGTGAAGAAGTGGCAGAACTGAGTGGGCGGGGGAACGGACACATTTGTAGTGGAAGAAGTCAGCCTGGTCACTGGATTCAGTTCACATGAAAAGAGTTATTCACGCCTATACTTACAAAATATATAGTATTCTGGCTTGAGTGGGGTTTTTTTTTTGGTAATAGATTATTGGTGAAGCTATGCCCTTTTGAATGAACCATTTTGAATTGCTGCATCTTTGTGATGTTTTTTGTTTGGCTGAGCATTTTTTCCTCAATCTATACCCTGGAACGAAAGGTCAGTCAGCCACTTTAGCAATCTGCCTTAAAGATTATGGGCGGACAGCAGCCATCATAAATCTTTTGGTAGAAAAATCAATAAAATTGGAGATTGATGCTGACATGCAATGGTTGTTTCTTTATTTAGTGGACTCTATGTTCCAAACATAATCTATTTAAAAATCAATTTAAAGGGACATTGTTAGTTAAATTAGTCCCCAAACTTAGGTTTGGTTAAATAAAGATCTGACAACTCTAAAATTAATAGAAAGGTTTTCATTAGAGCTGGTCAAATTTCTGGAATGAAAATTTTTCCCACTGAAAAGTGGGGTTTCATAGAAAAATTTCTATTCATTTTTAGGAAAATCTCATTTTCAGCAAATTATTTTGATGAGAAATTTAGTTGTGAATTAAATTTTCATTTTGTTTTGTTTTTTTGAAAATTAAAACATTTTTGAAAGTGCAGATCTTCCTCCCTCTCCTTTTTTCCTTTTTTTTGCTAGTAAATGCAACAGAGTGAATGTCTAGTGTTTTCTTTGTTTGTTTGGGTTTGCAGGGAAGATGCAGTTACTTCTTCCTTTTTCATTTTTAACCTTTTCCTCTTCTTCCTCTCTAACTTTTGAACATTTTCTCCACTTAAGAAAATTTATGAAGTTCATAGACTATTAGGGTTGGAAGGGACCTCAGAAGGTCATCTAGTCCAACTCCCTGCTCAAAGAAGGACCAATCCCCAGACAGATTTTTGCCCCAGATCCCTAAATGTCCCCCTCAAGGATTGAGCTCACAACCCTGTGTTTAGCAGGCCAATGCTCAAACCACTGAGCTAGCCAAATGAAAAAGTTTGGTAAAAGAAAAAAGAAAAAACTGTAATTTTTCCCCTTTTCAAAACTTGAGGAAATTGGGAAGTTTGAGGAAGAAAAGAAAACATAAGAGAAAAGAAGAAAAAGAAATATAGGAAATCTAAAACAGTTCAAAACATTATTTTGTGAAGAACTTTGAGAAAATAAACAAAGTTCTATTTTGAACCCAACAAAACAAAAACAACTTCATAATTTCAACATTTCCTGCAAAATTGTTTTCCCATTTTTTTGACCAGCTCTAGTTTTCAAGTTTATTTGTTTGTTTAATTCACTGCAAATAGATGGTTTGGGGGATTTAGATTTTAATATTTTCTTACAGTGTTTGAATCTGACACATTTCCGTATCTTATTAGTGCAATCATAAAATAAAATTGACTAAAACAAAAGTAAAATTGATTAGCTAATTGTCCTTTTCTGAGCTATATGAAATGCAAAAAGTTAAGACATCATACCTGGTAAAAGTGAACTTTACAAATATTATACAGTTTCATTCATATAAAATACAATTATATATATTTAATTATATGTATTTTAAACCTGTGTTTCTTTAAGACCACAAACTAATTTTGCTTAAACCATCGCATAACTTTCAGACGGCACTGACTTCAGTCATTACTGGTATGGATTTGAATGGATGGCTTAGAAGTGAAATGTACTGTATATCTTAGTCTCAACCCTTTGAACAATCCAGTCCCCACTGAATCCACTGACAGCTTAATAACATTCACATGATGCATTTTACCAGTGATCTATGTATTAATTGCTCCATCATTGTAATATATGCTGTGGCATTTCTAGGATGAGCTGAGGTTTGCAAAGGAAGTTTTGAGGCCTACCAACATGCTGGGAATCTGGTTGCAACCTCACCGATTTGCAGTAAGGCTTGAAAACTAAAAACGGAATACTACGAGTCAGAGTCTCAGCTGAGGTATATCACATGGAGTGACACCAATTTACACCAGCCAAGTATCTGACTCTGTATGTCTGAAAGCAAAATACATCTAAGAATGAATCTTCTTGACTGTATAACATTTTCAGTCATAAAAAAACCAAACAAATTTATGTTCCTGTTACCAAATGACAAAAATAGGAGCATTCTGAGTTCAATTGTGCTCAGTATTGAATGAGTGAATACAGAAAGCAAAGCACATTTACCCACCCACCCACTTTGGTACCTAGGTACCAAACCTCTATGTGCAATGGATTACTCCAGCAGGCTAGCAAAGTTGCTCAAATTGCCTGCCTGCTGGGAGTCTGGGAAGGTGGGAAGAGAGAACGCTGCACCCTATGTAAGGGTGGTACAGCAACCACACTCCTCCTCCGCTCCTGATGATGTTATTCCTGCCTCTGTTTGATACTGCAGTTCATTGCCTTAAGTGAATGCTTGCTACTGCTGCTGTAGGTACCCATTACATTTGGGAAAGATTCCCCCTTCCTATTGAAGATAACAAGATGCATGTCTGAATTCTGTGATAATAAGGCTATTGATATTTTCGTGCTGGATTCTGAGGACCAATTTCAGAGGGAAATCTAAGTTGGTGTAACTCCCTCATTTTCCCAACCTCTGCAGCATGTAAATTACAGCAGTTTAGACTCCTTCAGGCCTTGTCTAGACTAGGGAAAAAATGTCTCTTTTAAATGTGTTGGCTAACTAATTTTAGTTCAGTGCTCTTTAAAAACATGTTGGCACCTAGTTCTACATCTTTAAAACTGTGCTGATGATGGGCTGCTGAAGACTGAGACTGGGCCCAGAGTTTGATTCTCCATTTCCTTGCACCTTGAGAAGCTGTTTACACTTTGTAAATTGGAGGCAAAAGGTTCCCAAATCAGACTGGTAACATTTGCGCTAACTTTGCTCCTCAGCACTCAAATAGGTGTGAATGACCTCACATAGCGCACAGCAGTGGAGAACTAGGGCTCCAGTGTATTTTAGACAACTGCTGTATAAGCCTGTTTAACATTATTCTATTAGTTTTACAATGGCTTAGAGAACCTTCTCCTCATTCTGAGGAGACCTTATGAATTACAGTCCATTAAAACCCAACTCTCATTGCATACTCTCTTTAAAATCTTTTCATTTGGATAGAAGTATGCCCAAGTGTTCTGGTTAAAACAATTCTCTAGCTCTGTCCAGCAGAGACATCTTTAACAAAGACCTGTCTATGAGGGAGAGGCCGCTCAGTATTTCTACAAAAAGAACAGGACTACTTGTGCCATCTTAGAGACTAACAAATTTATTTGAGCATAAGCTTTCATGGACTACAGCCCACTTCATCAGATGCATAGACTGGAACATATAGTAAGACGATATATATACATACAGAGAACTTGAAAAGGTGAAAGTAGCCATACCAACTCTAAGAGGCTAATTAATTAAGATGAGCTATTATCAGCAAGAGAAAAAAACTTTTGTAGTGATAATCAAGATGGCCCATTCCAGACAGTTGACAAGAAGGTGTCAGGATACTTAACATGGGGAAATAGATTCAATTTCTGTAATGACCCAGCCACTCCCAGTCTCTGTATGTATATATATCTTCTTACTATATGTTCCATTCTATGCCTCTGATGAAGTGGGCTGTAGCCTACGAAAGCTTATGCTCAAATAAATGTGTTTGTCTCCAAGGTGCCATAAGTATTCCTGTTCTTTTTGTGAATATAGACTAACACAGCTGCAACTCTGAAATCTGTCAGTATTTTTAGACTCACTCAAGGAGTACTACTCCTCAGTAGCAGACATAGGCCAAGCTATCTCTAAAACCCGACAAGATTAATAAGATTCTTTCCCTGTCTGAAATACATACAGCGGACTAAGTGGTCAAATTTGTAAACACTGAACAAATTCCTACCATCAAGTCATGCTCCAGCAAGGCACTCAGATAAAGATGTGTGTGTGTGTGTCTGTGTTGGAATATTGGACTCCCATCACAAAGGCCATCTAAAGAACAACAAAAACTGTCACTACAGGCCAGATACTACATTAACTGGCATTGTGAAGGAGGAGTAAGGAGGCTGGTTTGTGAGTCCTTTGGTACCAACCCTCCCCGCTACCCCTCCCCCAAATCTCTTGGTCAGGGGACACTTCCTTCAGACACAAGGAACACACTCTTTAGTGGAGGGACCTGGGGATCTGCATTTATGTGGCTTCGGTTTCTCCCTCACCTAGCATCAATAGTGCACAGGAGCTGCCACTGGAGTAGCAGTATCAGGGTCTGCTGATCTCCATGTTGGATGTGTGAATTTTGCCTTCTCAACTTACCTGCACAATAGCTGCAGAGAGCCCAGTTATGGTGACTCATGCAGGAAAAGTGGGTATCCCCCGTGTAAACGGAAGTGAGTAAAATGTTTGCATTAGCATGATATTTTTTTTCTCCCACAATTCTAAAATGCCTCAAACACAGCACAGCAGAAGTACTATCACAGTATTTGAAATACCATATTCCTTTTAGAAAAGAAAATTTGGATAAAAAAGAAAAAACAATGGGAGCTGCGGGAAGCAGCGGGAATGGTGAATCGCAGCCACTGGGAGCTGTGGGGTGGCCGTGCCTGCCTACGGTCAACGTCAGCAAAATGTCTCACAGCCCTCAATCAGATTATCCTGATGGGCCACTTGCGACCCGTGGGCCGTAGGTTGCCCACCATTGGACTAGATGAAATCACAGTGGTTCCTTCGGGCCTTGGAACCTATGAGTCGATGAGCATCACAAGATACTAGAACTACACTATGGGCCAAATTTAGGCTTGGTATAAGCAAGTACAACTCTACAGAAGACAATCAGCCCACTTACTCCAGCCCAGGATGTAAATTAAAGAGGTTTGTTTGAGGCTGATAGTAGGCCCACTCTTTGACTTACCTTATTTTTGTTCCTACATTTGTTTGTAAATTTTATAACTGAATTATATTATATTAATATGATATATTACATTATTGGACTCAACGGGTAGCAATCAACTGTTCGATGTCTAGTTGGCAGCCAGTATCAAGTGAAGTGCCCCAGGGGTTGGTCCTGGGGCTGGTTTTGTTCAACGTCTTTATTAATGATCTGGATAATGGGATGGATTGCACCTTCATCAAGTTCATGGATGACACCAAGCTGCGGGGAGAGGTAGATCTGCTGGACGGTAGGAATAGAGTCCAGAGTCCTAGATAAATTGGAGGATTGGGACAAAAGAAATCTGATGAGGTTCAACAAGGACATGTGCAGAGTCCTGCAAATAGGAAGGAAGAATCCCATGCACCAGACAGGCTGGGGACTGACTGGCTAAGCAGTTCTGCAGAAAAGGACCTGGGGATTACAGTGGATGAGAAGATGGATATGAGTCAGTAGTGTGCCCTTGTTGCCAAGAAGGCTTCCAGTCCTTCCAGTATTAGTAGGAGCATTGCCTGCAGATCAAGGGATGTGATTATTCCCCTCTATTCGGCACTGGTAAGGCCACACCTGGAGTATTGTGTCCAGTTTTGCTCCCCACACTACAGAAGAGATGTGGACAAATTGGAGAGAATCTAGCAGAGGGCAATGAAATTGATTAGGGGACTGAGGCACATGACTTACAAGGAGAGGCTGAGGGAACTGGGGTTATTTAGTCTGCAGAAGAGAAGAGTGAGGGGGGATTTGATAGCAGCCTTCGACTACCTGAACGCGGGTTCCAAAGAGGATGGACCTAGGCTGTTCTCAGTGGTGGAAGATGACAGAACAAGAAGCAATGGTCTCAAGTTGCAGTGGGGGAGGTCTAGGTTGGATATTAGGTAACACTATTTCACTAGGAGGGCGGTGAAGCACTAGAATGGGTTCCCTAAGGAGGTGGTGGAATCTCCATCCTTAGAGGTTTTTAAGGCCCGGTTTGACAAAGCCCTGGCTGGGATGATTTAGTTGGTGTTTGTCCTGCTTTCAGCAGGGGATTGGACTAGATCAGGGATTGGCAACCTTTGGCACGCGGCCAGACCGATTTGTTTACCTGCCATGTCCATAGGTTCGGCTGAACGTGGCTCCCACTGGCCGCAGCTCGCCGCTCCAAGCCAATGAGGGTGGCAGGAAGCGATGGCCAGCACATCCCTCGGTCCACCCCTCTTCCCGCAGCCCCCATTGGCCTGCAGCAGCAAACCGCGGCCAGTGGGAGCCGCAATCAGCCAAACCTGTGGACACAGCAGGTAAACAAATCAGCCCAGCCCGTCAAGGTACTTACCCTGGCAGGCCGCATGTCAAAGGTTGCCAATGCCTGGACTGGATGATCTCTTGAGGTCTCTTCCAACCCTAATATTCTATGATTCTATGATTTTAAAGTCTGTGTTTTTCTGAGCCCATCACTCAGGAGCTATCCAACAATAAATAACAAACAAACTGGTATATTCTGCGGGCAGGGGAAATTGCTATACAAATAGATTTTTGTTTCAAGTTTGTAAGGTTGTTATAAATAGCAGAAGGATTTTTAAAAAAAGATTTTGAAAATGAGAAATATCTTGACAAAGTCCTTTCAAGCAATAAGACACAGCAGGATGTGGGGCTACAGTACTGCCTAATAGTTGTTAATCTGAATAAATAATATGTTTTTAATCATCAAGTGGCATTTAATTAACCTGCAATAACTGGCTTATTAATTCTAAATTAAATCATTATTTGAAACACTTAATTTAAAACATGAATGAATATATTTTCCTGCTACCTCTCCCTCCTGTATGGTATCTCTGTGTTTGTAATGAATTATCAGTTAAGGTTTGATATTTGCTCGCTTGCTCTCTCTCTCAATGAAAATCAAGGCCAGGTTTGAAAAGCTTCATGCTGTCTCTTAAAGAGGACCAGCAGAGCAAAAGATGGGAAATTCAAAAAGCAGAATAACCACATGACCATATGTTCCATGGGACACTGTGATTTTTTCCTCCACACTTACTTCATAAATCCCCCAGCAAATACTCGGGGCCAGATCCTCAGCTGGTGTAAATAGACTTAGCTTCCAGTGACTGGCATTTATCTAATCATTTCTTGTTGGTTCTCTCTGATGTTTGTTAAACACTGACAGTGTGCGCAGTCCTATACAAGACACAGAAATAAAAAAAAATCCGTGCGCCAGAGAGCTTACAATTGAAAGGGCAGGTACCGAAAAGAGGGAATAATGTGGCACTCTTAGGTGTTTAATATCAACTCACTTTGGGGGCCATCAAGGAAGAAGTGATTTAAAGGAGGGATTTGAATGAGGAAAGGGCAATAGACCAGGATTAAGAGATGGTCCTGGAAATAATAGGAAGCATGAAAAAAGACTCAAGTTCAGCAGCAGGAAATGAATATCATGTTGAGGTTGATATCACCACATGTTGCAAGCACCATAATTTTTATAATTTTTAAAATGTGTCTACATGTAACAGGGTGTGATGGGCACTGTAGCCTCCCATAAAGAGCCAGTCCACTCTGTTAAACTGTAGAACACATATCCCAGAGTGTCTTGAGACAGCGTAACACAGTATAAACTCTATGTCTATGCACAAACAAGTTTTGTGTGAGCCCAAAACACACGATGCAATTAGTGCAATATAAAAGTGACATGTTTTCTATTTACAAAAATAAGCTGGTGGTTATAACAGTGAGTGAATAGGTATCTGTTTTCTGAACTGATGTTATGCATTTTGTGGAACTTGTATTATCTGTCTCATATGTGTTATGTGGGTGTCATAGAACTTGTGTCTTTGCATTCTGGAATTTCTGTTTCATGCATTCACATTACATAAACATATTGTAGGATTTATGCTGCAGATGCTGGGAAATCCATATTGCAGTCGGCAACTGGTGTAGCAAAGTCCTATTTATTATATCTGTATATTATAGAATTTTGTTTTCATTTTTTTCTTCTCATTTTTGTCGTGTGTGTCAACTTTGATTTGTATGTACTTGCATGTGTTTTGCTCTTCTGGACCACCATATGCCATAAAAAATCTTTATCCCATTGGGGACTCCCTTAAAGCACTTCTGTTATTAGAGCACAATGTTAGTGTCCATTAATACCAACTGTCCACATGCCAAGAAACACTTAAGCAGTCTAAATTGTAAGTGGGGTATTGTTTTTTACAAAGCCGAGTCAAAATCTGAATACACACATAGAAAACTGTAAAATTTTAATGGTGGGGGATTGATCAGCACAGAATCAGCTTCATGTTTATTGATGAAGGTAAGCAAATGAGTACAAAGCCCTTCCACAACAGAACATGGTTTCCAGGAGATTTCTCCCCAATCCCAACTTTTCCCTGGAGGTATCGAATGGGGTGGGGAGGAGGTCTTGTTTTTAAAGGCAAATTCCCCAGTACGGTGTTTGCCCCTGTAATTTTAGCATTATTCTTGTGTCTATTTTTACCCTTATTCTGCCTTTCCCCACCGTACATAAACTCTGTTACTTTTACAGCCATTCACCTTTAAAAATCTGCTGCTTCCAAATGTTTTCTGATGGCAAGCTTTCCAAGGCATCTCCCTTTCAAGCATCAGCTGTAATCAATGCACATTAAACTCCCAGTCAGAGCTATTCAGCTCTCTGAGGTGAGGGAGTTAGAGGAGTGATAGAACCTCACCAGAAGAAGCCGCCTTTTAATCTTCATCAAGGGGGACTTTGAAACAAGTTCAGGTATTTTAATATCAGCATATCTCTGCACTAATGTAGCATTTCACAGGGTTTCCGCAATAACTATTGTTGGGTCTTCTCATAAGAGCCCTATAATAGCCATAAATATTCCTCAGGAGAGCGAGATAGACTCTGAAAGGCCTATAATAGCTATCATAAATGAATAATAAAATGCAGAAAGGACAAGCCACCATGAAAATGGCAACTGCATTAGATGACGTGTGTGCTGTATGTGAGTTAATTGTCTGAGTTTTATATTTACTGAAAATTCCAACTGTTTTCTGTTGTGTCAGTAAATTTATGGGGAAAACTGCATCTTCTGTAAGGTTAGGGCATAGTGCAAAAAGAGGAGAGCATAATACAGTTTTAAACCTACAAAGCTGTGCTTTGTATATTTTTGTTTATTAAACAGCAAGAAAACCAACTTCTGGAAGTTTCAGTCAGAGCAGCACCTTCATCATTCTAAATGTATTAAATTAAATGTGTATTATTCACCCTCATGCTGCAGGGTATAAATCAACCTCTAAATTAGGGGGTTAGGAAGAAACTAAACCTATGGCAGATGTTTCCATCACTGCATACTTTAGGGCTCATACTCCTTCCTTTGAAGCAGCTGGTACTGGCCACTGACAGATACAGGACACTGGACTAGAAGGACATCGGGTCTGATCCAGTCCAGCAATTCTTAAGGGTCAGACTACGACACCCTTACTTACACTGAGTAATATTTTACTCCATTCTCATCAACTGGAATTGGATGACTCAGTGTGAAGGGTACTATTCAGTTTGAGAAAGAGTCTCACCATCTGTCCCTACTGCAGCAATAAGGCACATAAGGATCAGATTCCAAAACACTTACTCATATCGAGTTGTACCCTGCTCTTCAAGTAGTCCCATTCAAAGCAGATGGACTGCTTGTGGAGTAAGCTATTCAATGTTATTAAGGCTATCAGAATCTGGCACTCAAATAGGGTTTAAATACAACCAATTAACAATAATAATAATTAATAAGGTTCAATCATTATTTCATTTTTTTAAATCAACCAAAGAAGAGAAAAAATAAAATACATAAAACTTGTCCTAGAATCAATGGATTCAGAAAAGGAGAAAGGAACAAAATAAATAAATAAAGCAGACAGCATACCAATGCAGACAGGAATAGAAGAAACCTCAGTAATCCCAAAGGGAAGAGGAAGGAAGGCCTCATAGACTTTAAGGTCAGAAGGGACCATTGTGATCATCTAGATATTAAAGACTTCAAGTTATAGAGAATTCACCATTTAGACTAGTTAAAACCTGCAAGTGACTCATGCTGCAGAGGAAGGTGAACCACCCCCAGGGTCTCTGCCAATCTGGCCCTAGGGAAAATGCCTTCCTGACCCCAAATATGGTGTTCAGGTAGACCCGGAGCATCTGGGCAAGGATCCACTAAGCAAATACCTGGGATAGAATTCTCTGCAGTAACTCAGAGCCTTCCCCATATAGTGTCCAATCTCCAGCCGTTGGCGATCTTTGCTACTGGCAGTTGCTAATGGTCCACATGCCACTGTAGGCAGTCCCATCATACCATCCCCTCCATAGACTTATCAAGCTCTGTCTTGAAACCAGGTAGGTTTTTTTGCCCCCACTGCTCTCCTTGGAAGGCTCCTTGGAACTTCACTCTCCTTTCACATAATTTTGAGCCTAAACTTGTTGATGGTCACTTTATATCTGTTCGTTCTTCTGTCCACATTGGTGCTTAACCTAAATAACTCTTCTCCCTTCTGGTATTTATCCCTCTGATGTATTTATAGGGAGCAATCATATCTCCCCTCAGCCTTCTTTTGCTTAGACTAAACAAGCCAAGCTCTTTGAATCTCCTCTCATAAGGTTGGTTTTCCCTTCCTCGGATCATCCTAGTAGCCCTTCTCTGCACCAGTTCCAGTTTGAATTCATCCTTCTTAAACATGGGAGACCAGAATTTCATACAGAATTCCAGATGAGGTCTCACCAGTGCCTTGTATAATGGCACTAACACTTACATATTTCTGCTGGAAATACCTTGCCTGATGCATTGTAGGACTGCATTAGCCCTTTTCACGGCTGCATCACGTTGATGGCTCATAGTTATCCTGTGACACCCAGGTCTTTCTCCTCCTCTGTCACTTACAACTGATAAGTGTCCAGTTTATAGCAAAACTTCTTGTTGTCAATCCCTAAATGCATGACCTTGCAATTTACACCATTAAATTTCATCCTATTTCTATTAATCCACTTTAAAAGGCCATCCAGATCTTGCATGGTATTCCGGTCTTCCTCCATATTGGCAATGCCTTCTGCCATCTTTTGTCATCTGCAAATTTCATTAGCACACTCTCACTTCAAATTCTCCATCCACCATGCCCTTCCAATGACTGACACCTTTCCTTATCTTACCAAGAAAAGTTGATAACAAGATGGCACATTTGAGAGTGGATGGTCTATGGAGATGCTACTGAATATAAAGTGAAGCTTTTAAAATGCTTGTGGTTCAGCAATCAATCAAATCTAACTTCTCCACAGTAGTGTATATTCTTATTTAATCTCTTTTTTTCCATTTTGAAACGGTAGAATTTGTGAGGCATCCCCTTCAAATAAGTGTTAAGTATGAGTCTTACTGTACAAGCCAGCTTCCTCCTTTGGCTTCCCAGAATCCTTTCAACATCTAATAATAAAGTGGGCAGAACTTATAGCTGAGGTAAATGCTCAAGGGCCATAGTAAAATGATTTACCTGAGGTTGTTCTTGATCTGTTTCATTAAGGTTATTTTCTGAGTTTAAGTCTCTTCAGACAGACAATGTCACAAAAAAAGACAGAATAATATAACTGTGACTGAATGCACACATCTATTCAAACCCTACACACTATTTCAGGAGTCAGCAACCTTCGGCATGCGGACCATTAGGGTAACCCACTGACAGGCCACGAGACATTTTGTTTATGTTGAACATCCACAGGCACGGCCCCCCGCAGCTCCCAGTGGCCACGGTTTGCCATTCCCGGCCAATGGAAGCTGCAGGAAGCAGCGCGGGCTGCAGGGACGTGCCGGCCACCACTTCCCACAGATCCCATTGGCTGGCAAAGGTTAACTACAGCTACTGGGAGCTGTGGGAGCCGTGCCTGCAGATGGTCAATGTAAACAAAATGTCTCGCAGCCCACCAGCGAATTAGACTGATGGGCCACGTGCCAAAGGCTGCCGACCCCTGCATTATTGTAATAACCTGTGTGCAATTTGTGTCTTGTGAGATATCATTTGAAAGCTAATAACTCACTGGTCAATAATATCATGATGAAACGTGTGTCACAACATTATATGTAAAGTTTTAAATTCCCCCTAATGATGTTAGTAGCACATAATCAAACCCACAGAGCCCCGATTAGGCAAAACTGGTCACGCAGGTCTTAAACAAAGGAATGTGTGTTTAACTCAATTTACATATAAGTATTAAACAAGACAAGACAAGACAAATTTCCATTTTAGCAAACAACAGCATTGAAAATTCTTTTACAATGAGACTGCATTCATCTTCCTCACAGCTGGAAGGAGCATTGGGATAACCTAATCAGGAAAATGCATTTCAAAGGGTGACTGAGCTATAAAAGAGAGGGGCAAAAAGAAACCCAAGTTATCTCCCCCTATCCATTTCTTTTTTCCAGCAAAGAAGACAAAAGAAACCGCTTATGGACTTTGGGAGCAGATTTGATCAGCCATATCACTGGTAAGAATTTTACCTTGAACCAAGTCTAATTTATTAAGTTTAGAAACATTTATCTTTATTTCTCTTGCAATCATTTCTGACTTTCATTCCTTATACTTGTACTCACTTAAAATCTCTCTTTGTAGTACAATAACATAAATAAAAAATTTAGGCTATTTTTAAAGGAGAAGGTCTTGGAAAACCCTAATCCGCTCCTTTTGACTTTTTTTTCCAGTGTTCCTATTTCTGAGTATTACATTAATCTTCAGCATTTTGAATATTAAAACAAGGGTAATTGAAGTCAAAGCTGTGTTTAATTATGTGTGTAATTTACTAATATTTAGATATGTTTAACTTCATGCTGTCTCTCTGGCTTTTTTTATGAAGTTGAATGCACAGTTGCACAGAGCTGATTTGTGTTGCTTATAAACTATATTTTAAATGGTAAACAATGGCACCCCAATGACCATCTGTTACAAGAACATGTGTTATCAACCAAAGATTATGGCAGTTAGCCATGAAACTTAGTTTCAGTTTCTTCACTGCTAATCTTTCGAGAGTGTAAAGTGCTGTTGATGACCCATGGATTCTGGTCTCCTCTCTTCAAAGTTCACATTTTGCTTAGTTTATTGCTCATCTAAGGTTCTCGGTATCAAAGATAAGAACATCAGACTCCAATTTACCTGTAGGAAGCTATGAGATGTGGAGTGCCCTCACGCAGCTCCTGTTGAAGAGAAGAACTCAACAGTTTACTAGATTGGGCCTTATGATAGACAGGAATAAGTCATCATGGCAATATACAGCATGAAATCACTGGAAAGTGAGTCTGAGTTTGAAGTCAATTCCCTTTTATTTAGTGAAGAGATGGTACATCTCCTGAATTCCCTTCTCCTCTCTAATAGTAATAAAGCAGTGGCATTCTAGCTGCAAAGCTGGGCCTCAGTATTACATAGACAACAATTTTGATGTTGATATATGTATACGGTTTGCAAAAACAGAAGCCTAAAGTTAGACTCCAAAATCTATGTTTAGGCACCTGCCTAAATTTCAAGAGTACTGAGCAACTCATATCCTTCTTATCTGAGGATGCGAGGAGGAAAGCACATGGGAGGAAAGGAAACCGTCTGTATTACAGGACCCAAAGTCATGCCTTTCCTATCTCACTGATCCCAGCTCTCATTGAAGCCAATTGAACTTTGACTTCAGTGTGCATTGTAAGATCAGTCCCACAACAGAAAGAAAAAAAAACAAAGCACTTACCACAGTGTTGGAACTATGAAAACAATAAATAATAAGAACTTTAAAACTTTCAACAAAACTGTATGTGTCTTGACACATTTACCTTCCGTCATCAATACAAGGGGTACCATTGAAGTCATATGGGGACAAAGATTTTCCAAAATCAAGAGCTTAAAGACAGGGTCCTAAATCCATACTTAGACACATGCTGAGCATCCAACAGCTCACAATGAGATAATTTAGAATCTTCACATTGTTTCCATAAAATCAAAATATCCTAATGGGCTCTCCCAGACCATCTTTCTCTGGAATTGTATCCACTGGTAACCATCTGCAGACATGCACCTCTTATAATTTGAACAATACATTGACATAATATAAAATTGCTTCATTACCGAGGCTCAGCAAGCCTAGTAAATGGAGTCTGCTCTTTCTATCTAACAGGTTTTTTTAAATGATGGTGTCTGTAATCCACCATAGGACAGACATCTGGAGATCACACAGGAACCATTCATACTTCAGGACTTGGTTATGATGCAGGGAACAGAACTGGGTATGAGTTTATCAGGCCTTCTTATCTAATTCTTACATATGCCATTTCCTGTTTAGAAACAAAATGCAAACCCAGTTTCACTGATGTTTTATGGTAAACTTTGCAGCTTTTTCTTCCAGCAAAATAATGATACTTGCATAGTTTCTATTTTTAAATTGTTCTTTGTCAGAATTTTAAAACACTCACAGTGATTCAGGGAAACAATCTGTGTGTGTGTTTTCCCCCTTTTCCTCTAGGGAACTCACTACATTTGCAAGTCAGACAAGCCAGCAATGTTCACCTCTACAAAACTCTATAAAAATATTATTTCAAGGGAAATTCCTTGGAGGAAATCCTTTAAGAAATGTGACTTCATTAGTAACTAATGTATTATTCTAGTCTACACTTCCTACGATCAAGCTCATTTTGAGACTGTTCAATGTAGTTTATTTGTATTCTGAACAACTATTTTCAGTGTGGTCAGGCCACAATAGACCTGATCCTAAAAATGGGGTAACAGTGTTTGACTTCACTGCATTTTCACATTCACATCGCACTGGATAATATTCAGTCAGCACTTGCTTTATTAATTCCCATTGTCAGAGGTTTTAAGCTCTATAATAAAGCCCTTTTCTTAGCTCCAAATTGTCATACACAGACTCACTCCCTTGATGCTTAGATAGCTCAACCTACAACCTACACACATAGGTAAACAGATTTTGATAAAATATCAGAGTGACCCTTTAAGTTAGGTGTTTATTTCAAACAAGAAGGAAAGGATCCCTCAATTGTGTTGTTGTTTGTTTTGTTATTTTCATGGCTTCAAAGACTTATTTGTTTCCTCTTCTATAGAAGAAGAGCAGTAATCTTATAATGATAATTGTAAGCCCTCTTTCCATATATGGAGGCCGAGTTGCCACCTCTTTGGGGAATAAGCTGGGAATTCTGTTCCCTCGAAACACAGATTCATGCAGAAGCATATGGCTCCAGCTCCATGTCTTCTGCTGGCTCTGGAAAAGCCCTACTCCTGCATTATACTCTCAGAGGTTCCACCAACCACAGCTAGACCCAAAACTCCTCCCAAAGGGCATTTTATAATGTGGAAGGGAGCAGGGCCGGCTCCAGGTTTTCTGCCAAGCAGCCAAAAAAAAAAAAACAACCGCAAGCCACGGCAGCGCGATCGCACCACACCACTCTTTGGCAGCAATTCACTCCGAGAGGGATTGAGGGACCCGCCACCGAATTGCCGCTGAAGACCCGGATGTGCCACTCCAATAGTAGCCAGAGTGCTGCCCCTTGGTACTGGCTGCCCAAAGCACCTGCTTCTTTAGCTGGTGCCTGGAGCCGGCCCTGGAAGGGAGAATGGCAATAGTTAATATAGTCTCAACCTATATACACTCATGGTGATACCTCTCCACACAGTCCTCTCTTTTCACCCCATTTGATTCTGAGGAACTGGGACCTCATGGATGGGTTTCTGCCAGATCAGATGGGCATCAAGCCATGAGGAGTGACATATGGCCAGCACTTCCTTTAGTGGTGGATCAGTAGAGATCTTTGATCCTCTTCTCCTTGATTTCGCCTGCTAAATAATAGTAAAAGAAGCTAAACATACATGCAATTCTTTCCCAATCTTACTTTTGCATGTCAGCACTTCTTGTAGTTGCCATATGGATATTAAGTGATTACAAGTGGGATGGAAGTTGGTCCATACAATTGAAAACGGGAGGGAGCTAGCTGGCCAAAAGATAATCTCTCTGTTAAATTGTGGTCCACATTATGAAAAAATTACCATTTGAGTACCATTGCTTTAAACAAAAATCTAACTTTTCATATCACTAAGCAACTTTAATGTACACACACCCTAGCATCCCATTTGCATGATAGCCTTGTAGCCAAGATAGCAGTTGCTTATGTGGGAAATTACTATAGAAATGTATTTTTAATGCTCTTTTAATGTTACTTAGAAGGTAGAAACAAGGAGGAGACTTAGCAACACACTGCATACACACTGTAGAAAACAATCCTTCCCTGAGAGAGGTACAGATGACTTCATAGACTACTTCCATCTGAAATATCTAAGGTTAAATGTGGGCTCAGGTACAGCCAGGTTAATTAGCTCAGTACTTTCAGCTTTGTTGGATTAGTGAACAATATATGCAATAAAAAAATGAAAAGATATGTAGTCTGGTTCTGGTCACAAAGAAGCCATGTGATGAGAAAGATACACAATGTCATCTTAAACAGAAATCCGATATATACTGTTCAAACTGTAATAGGATCATCTTGAGAGTAAAAACTATAGTTTAGAGTAAAAGTTTTATTTGTAACCTGAATTTTAATACAGCTAAATCAAAGGAAACTTTCCCCTCTGTCTGTAAGGATTTAATATGACAAAGTTATTGCTTCAGCTGCTTCAGGCTGAAGTACAGATAAAGGTAGATACATTAAGCACAAAGCCTTACATCAAATCATATAATCTTAACTGCATTATATGCAAGGAGGTGTGTCACTACAATAATTTTCTCTTCTTTTTCAGGAAATAATGCTACTGAAATGTGTGCACTTACAATTTTTGCAGTCAGCAGCAAATGTCTCCTACATATTCCAGTGCCATCAAGAGTTTAGAGCTGACAAAGGTACCTGGGTTTTCATTCTCAAGATACAGAGGCGTATAGTAAAAACATAGTTTCTCATTAGCATGTATTATTGTTTATTATTAACGAATATAATGGCAAAGGGAATAGTTTTTTTTTAAAGTGAAAATCCAGAGCACTTTAACAGATAAAGGCTCAGTAAATTTAGGGTCTGTTTGAAATCGAAAATGATGCTTTGTGAGACTTTTTGTACTACCTATCTGTGCTGCTACTCTCTTAAAAATGTATTAAAAGTACATTGATATAAAACTCATAGAAATCAGCAAAGAATGGGATTTTAAACCATGTTCCACTTTGCAAGATTGGAGTATGACAAGTATATAGTAAATGGCTTTCTCCTTGACAGGTTCTGTCACCTAGGAGAGCAATGCACTCTTGTTTATGGAACTCATATTCAAGCTCTGGAACTCATAATGTCTAACTGTCAGAACTCTTTGGTAAAATGCAGAAGACTTTTAATTTATCATAAAACCTCCTTTATCTTGATTTACAGACAAAATATTTTCATGCTTTGAAAGAAAGGCAAGCCTAAGAGATGTTGTTTTCTCTTCCTGACAAAGCTTTTGGACATCGAAAACAGGGGCTGTGATTTTGACTTTAACAATGGGAAACCAGCTGAAGTAAACACAGTTGCAGCTCTGATATTCGTGTTAAGATGCGCTGGCGGGGAGAGAGAGGAAATTCTGCTTCTGGATGGTCTTTTATAAATATCCTCTTGTGTAAAATCAGTCTCTAGTCTTCTTAATGTACATTCCTTGTGGGAGAAAAAAGGACATTCTGATTCAAATATGAGCTGAGTTTTCCAGCGATAGTGGGAGAAGAGTTCAGTCTTTCCTACTCCGTGACCTGTCTCCTCTAATCACAGCTCCTGTGCATTCTGAGACAGTGAGAGACCATGGTGCAACATGAGAGACAGTCTGGCCAGGAGCAAGACCCATAAGAGATGAGGGCACGAAGGACCTTGAACTATACCTCCCAGTAGGTAGACACAGAGACTGACATCGATACAAAACTAAATAGTCTGACATTTCCAGGCCAAAATTCTTCTGAACTTTTTGCTCTGCAAAACATTTCAATATTTTGACTTTTCATCCTGATTCAGGATCAAAACAAATGTCAAAATATCAGAATTTCCCATAGGGTGGAAATTTTATTTTTCAATCATCTTTAGTATAGTGTATTATTATTCACAAACAAAAGGTAAAAACACTTAAAAGAATTCTGGAGGGATAACTTTAACACAGTTTATTTTGTCAGTGACAGTCCCGGTGCTGCTGGTATTCACATAAATGCTGCTTCTTTTGTTTCTGCAAGATTCCAAAGAATGAAAGGAAAAGAAGTAAAACAATACAAAACACAAGAAGAAAGGAAAGAAACCAGAAGGGGCATTGGGGATTGATTTGGAAGTACTTCCTGAGATTTTCTAAATGCTAAGCCTTCTATTTATATCTGTATATTTAACATGCATGCCTTAGGGAGCTCAGCAGTTGGAGCACTTTTCAAAAAAAATCTATTTTGGATAATCATGGAAGGCATTCTTTAGTCTTTCCACTTCCATCTTACTAGTCAGTGTTTGCTAAAAGAGGTCATCGGCTTCCTAACAGATGTGACATTCCAGGGCTGACCTTTCATGAGAACAATAGAGTGAAATACTTGGATTGTGAGGCAGGAAATATTAGTTTTTCTCTGCAATGCACTTAAAGTCCCATCTTGCTTAAAACCAAATGTATAATCTATATGTGGACCTGGCAACCGATACGTATTCAAGTATGGTATCTTGTTAGCAATGCATAAAGTGAAGCTGGGCTCCTGAGACAAATTATCCAGCCCTTCCCAATTAAAATATTAATGAAATCACCTGTGCTAATAAAGCAAATATCTGCAACATATAGGGAAACATTAAAATTGACTTTATTAATGATTAGCCCCCATATGATCCACTGAGAAAACAACAAAAAATATTGTGTGGTTAATGCTTTATACATGGTAACATTTAATATTGTACAGTGATCTCATCTGTTTGTTCTTAAGGAAACTCTGCGGAAGCCTTGTAATGTCATCACAGTTCAGGACTGTAAATTACATTATGTTCCTAGGACCCAAACTTTTATGTGAAGAAGAGAAATTGGTGAAATCTCCAGCATGTATTTTTATTGCGTGATCACACCTACTTTGATCAATTCTAGCTTGCTTCATAAACTGAACAGAGAATGGGCTGAAAATGAAGAAACATCCTTGTATTATGATTGTGAGGGTCAGCATATTGCAGGATTTTACTTAAGACAAATCTTGTTTCATGGATACTTGGATTGGCATGGAACTTTACCTCTGAGTACATAGTTCAAATAAGGGGCCAGATCCTGCAACTTTTACTCGTGAATACGCTGTGCAGGTGTAGGCACGGGGTGGAATATGTCAGTCGCTTTTTTCAGCAATACAAATAAATTGATTTCTGAGGAATGCATTATTGTATTTTCCCCAAATGACAACCAGAGTTTATAACAGGGGCTGGGATCAAAATAGCAGAAACTCTCTTTTTTCAATGTGTTTCTTCAGTTAGAAATTATCACCAAGAACTCAATGATATTCTGAATAACTTTTTATATTATGTTTGCAGTGCTATTGTAGCCATGTTAGTCCCCAGACATGAGAGAGACAAGGTGCGTGAGGTAATATATTTTATTGACATTACAGAAGCTGGTTCAGTAGAAGATATTACCTCACCCACCTTGTCTTTTTTATATTATATTATATTATATTATCACAGTAGTATCCATCACCCGCACACCACTTTGCTCCATATGTTGTACAGATACTTAGGAAGAGCACAGCCTTTGCCTTGAAAGAGCTTTGAATTAAGGCCTTGATCTTCCAAACATTTATGAGCATGAACATTCCTATTGAGTACAGTAGTACTGTTCATCTGAAGGCTGGGAAAAGGGATGCAATCAAATATATAAACACACACACACACACACACACACATATACATACACACACACTTTTGTTTCTGTTATAATGAATAAATAAAGTAAGTGCCTACTATTCCGTGCTGCCTCTAATTTCTTACAGGCATGTAGTAGAGGTTTGTCTTGAGGAGGAAGGAAGAATAGTAGCCACTGTCCAGGGTGGGCTGGTTGCTATGAATATTTGCTGAAATAAATCATTTAAAAAATTCTAAAACTCTGAAACAGTCTCTTTAGCTCCTCATCATTAAACATGAAAGTATAGGATGTCTGCATTAAAAGCTATCTCCAGAACAACTGAGAAAATAACACGGGAGTGTCAGGCAGCCATCTGGTCTTCCCAAGGCTCTAGCAGTTAGACCCTGTTAACCCTGATCTACCTTTTTTCATTTAACTCTCTGATGCCAGTGGAAAGTGCTTACACATGCACCATCAAGCCATTTTGCACCAATCTGTATTAATACTCTTACCACCACCCAGCACTCAGAATCCAGGATTAAGGCTTTAAACCAGATGAAATATATATTGGGATTCCCAACAAGTTTTCTTTCTTTCTATAATGCAAATGTGTTCATGTTCTGATCTCAAAATGGAAACACCAAAGACAAGATGGCTATCAATAATCTGCCAAAGTACAGTTCATCTAGATCAGGCACTGAGAAAAAACTGGACACCCCCCCACACACACACTCAAAGATAACAAAGAGAGAAATCAAAGGGTTATGTCTTCTCAATAAGGTTTTTTTTAAAAAAAATCCCTTTCATTCTAATCACAATTTGAGATAATACAGTATTGTACTACTTTTAGCATTATGCCTGTTATTGACCCTATTCTGCAAAATACACTATTTATGAAACCTGCAAATAGTTGAAAGAAAAGATGTTTACAATATGGTGATGAATTTTGAAAAATGCTGCAGCATTTATCTGAGCTGCTAGCTGTTTATACTAAATAAATAAATTAATTAAATTAAATAGAAGCGTTCTATTCCTATCATGCTTTTCATCTATAGATCTCAAAGTGTTTCACAAACTTGGGTACAAGTTATTCTCTGTTTTACCAAGGGGGTAACCAAAGCACAGAAACATTAAGTGACACGCTCAAAGTCAGTTACAGAGTACACTGAACAGAATTCAGGATTAAGGACTCTCAAATCTGAGTGAAGCACAGCTCGTATGACCACACACATTACTGCTATTAGATAGACCAATAATCAGGGCCGACTCCAGGCACCAGCTGAGCAAACTTGTGCTTGGGGCAGCAGATTCTACGGGGCGGCATTCTGCCCAATCCTAGGGCAGCACGGCCGCTTTTTTTCTTTTTTCTTTTGTTTTGTTTTGTTCGCCAATCCAGCCGCCCTGTAGGGGGAGGTGGTGCGGAGGTGGGGAGCGCCCTGCGCCCTCCGTCTGCCCCAGCCGGTGCCAGGTCTGTGGCAAGCCCGGCAGGGCAGCCCATGTCCTTCCCTGCCCGCCGACTGGAGCAGCGCGGCGGTTGGGGCTGCGTGGCGAGCGCCCCGCTGAAGCCCTGGTTGCCCCCCTTCTCTCTCTCCCCCGGCTCCCTCCCCCTTTCCCCCACTAGCTGAGGCACATCTGCAGTGCAGGGAGTCCCCCTGCACCCTGGCTCCAGCTGCCCCTGCAGCGACGAACCACAGCCAGTGGGAGCCACGATCGGCCAAACCTGCAGACACGGCAGGTAAACAAACTTGCCCGGCCCGTCAGGATGCATACCCTGGTGAGCCGCATGCCAGAGGTTGCCGACCCCTGTACTAGACAATAATCAGATTCAAAGTTTTTGAAGCCTAAGCAAACTGTAAAAACTTGCTATCCAGATTGTACCATGCAGCCAGTTGTATGTCTATAAAGATGTGGGCAATTTTTTTCTCGTAATCTTGCCACTAAGAAAAAAAAAACACTATCAGAATTTAACGTGCTGTATGATATTTGAGAATAACCCTTCAAGCTGTCAGTCTTGTTGCCAGTACTACTGTGCAAAGCATTAACCAACAGGAGCATGGACTGATTTCAAGCCCAGGTGCTGAGCAATTTGAAATGCATGAGCTCCTTGTTGAGAAACAATCATTCCCTCTGAGGCTCTTATTGTCCTCATCACTTCATGAACGGTGCACACGGTGAATGTGCATTTACTTTCTTTGCTGCTAACATTCAACATGCAAATTTCCAAGGAGAGAGAACATTTCTGTCTCCTCCGTTCTTCGCAGAATGCTCTCCTTATAAAAATACGAAGTATTGTATGGCAGAGCTGCTCTGGAGGGTTCAGCAGATATGGCAGCAATGGTAAATAATAGCTAGACAACAATTAGCCTTTGACCCACAGAGTGACTGTGTCCTAGTACTCTATGAAAAATGTCATATATGCAAAGAAACACCCAATATTGACATGTTTATACTTAAAGTACTTTGGAAGTTATATTTAGGCTCATTGCAAAAAGGGATTTCTTAAACCTCACATTAGGGCTATGTTCTTTTCTCTAGGTCTTCTCCCCAGTATATATACATGAAAAATCATTACTCAGAAATAATCCCAGGCCAGTTGTTGGCCAAACATTTTTATATATAAGCTCACAAGCATTTTTAACAGCATAGGCTTTATAGGTATAGTTCCTCATATCTATGAGTCTAAAAAATTTGCAACCATTCACTTCACAACTTAAATCGTGAGAACATACCTCTGCTGTATATACATTATAATATCCTCTTTCGCATCTGGGTTAACTAAGGTCCAAGTGTTTAAACAAGATCAAACCAGCAAGTCAATGGCAAAGCCAGGAATAAAACTCCCTGCTCTAACCATTGGACAGCATACTTCCTTCTTTTGTAGAAATGGAATAATTAACAATGTAACATTGACTTCTCAGGTACTTGCAATAATAGCTTCTTATGTTTATAACAGTAGATACCAAAGTAACACAATTAATGCAGAGTGGTGAATATTGAATGTTTGATGGGACCCACTGCGAATGAAACATTTTCAGTTGGGAATTTTCAAACCTTTCCATTGGTAGGACCACATCTGCCAAAAAAGCTTGTCTCATGTACCAGAACCCAACATATTCCTGATCATACATCATCCTTGTTGCCTTTACAGCAATTGATTACATAGAAAATATGTTAGGAAAACATTTTAAAGGACACATTAATTTGAAAATTATACTTTCTCTGATATTTTTTTTAAACCTACTCTAATTAAAAGTAGGGCTGGTCAAAAAATTCCATCAAACTTTCTTTTTAAATGGAAAATTGGATTTTCATCTGCATCTGCTTCCCTCAAAAAAAAATTCTATTTTTCATTGCAAAAATGTTTCAGTTTTTGATTGCTGTTGAAAAACTGAAACAAAGAAACAAGCAAAATTCTATGGAAAAACATATAAAACAAGACAAACCACACCAAACCAAGCCAACGATTTCCTGACCACCTCTAGTTCAAAGGAACACCAGACTTCAGATTGCTAAAACTGGAAGTAGTTAATAAACCCCCCAACTCTGCAGAAAAACAACAACAGGATTTTCTGGTTTATTTGCATTGTACATTTGACATCACTTTGTGTACATTATTATTATGGTAGTGCCTAGGGACCAGCCGAGAACACCTATTGTGCTATGCACTGTAGACAATTTCATGACCCCTTATAAACATGACCCCTTATAAACATCCACAAGGGATCATGGAAAACATCTTAAGGTATTTTAAAATGTATTATATAAAGGTGAGCATGTGCATAAGTCTTGGCAAGATTGAGCCTTTGGTCACAAACCTCGAAGGGAGCAAATTTTTATTTGGAAGAATATTTGCAGAAAGCAGAAGCTTGTAGCCAATTCTCATGGTTTGATCAAGAATCTAAAACTATTTACTGTTTTTCTTAAAGCCACAAAGCTAGATTCACAAGCGGACACAGACACCGAACTTCCACTTTAGGCACCTAAGTCCAACATTTAAGCTCAGTGTCACTCACAAAACCACCACTCAGCTGCCACCAAACAATCCCTATGGTGCCTACATTTCTGCCAGTATGCATGTGCAAAGCTGCCTAAGTCCTGACACCGATAAATTAATGAAAATTTCAGCCTATTATTTGCAGATAATTTGTGAAGAGAAAAAAAGGCTGAGTTCATTGGATAAATTATTCATAATGAATAATTTGACTAGCTTCAATAGGCAATCTACAGCAGATAAGAGCAATTTTAAAAATTCCAATCCTTAGGTGGTTCAAGATAGGAGGGAAATATTTTTAGTCTCAGTGCAGGGCAACAGGAAAGATTAATCCATCACTGCTGAGACCCTTTAAGACACAACTTATCCTGGAGTGAATGTTTATGGATAGTTTATAAATCCTTTAATTATAACAGCATGATTAGTGCTGCTATTATTATTACAGTCAACATGTCTTTAAGGCAAACCCAAAATGAAAAAAAAAAGTCTTTACTTTTTTTCTAAATAAGACAGTATTAGTAAAAGAATACAAAAAGACATTTTCAGTGCAAATTAGGGTTCTAGTCCTGCAGCTCTTACTGAGATCTGCCATCCCAGTGAAATTAATGGAATGACTCAACTAACTATCTAGTTAGGTACTTTGGCCTTGATCCAAAGCCCACTGAAGTCAATAATAATTGGTTTTGGATTGAGCCATTATATTGGCCCTGTTACTGTAATATCAGAATGTCTATTGTAGTCACATGAGTAAGGAGATTGGCACTGGGCCCCAGAGGCCACATTTTTAAAGGTGCTTAGTCACCTGAAGATACCGATAGACGCCTAATGAGATTTTCAAAAGCTCCTGAACATAAAAAGGTATTGAAATACTTTTTATAAACAAAATTCAAAATGTAACAATTAGCTTTTGTCTTCATTGCTAATGTTTTACTGAACTCTGATGCCATCAGGCCACTCCAGTCCAATTTTGCAAGGGAAAACACCTGTAAATTGTGCTGACACCATGGAGTTTGGAATAGGAGGGATTCAGAGGCCACTCGAGACAATCTGCTACCCTAAGCATGACTTCATCATGCCAACCCCCTATTCACAGGCCTGGAGCAGCAAATTTGGCCCTTCCACCCCTCTATTGTGATGGAGGGCAGCAGGGCCAAATTTCACTGAGTGGCATTGCAACCCAGTGCACTGGTTCATACCACCACTCAGATCTGGCTTAGCATCTCTCTATCACAGTGGTTCCCAAACTTGGTTCGCGGCTTGTTCAGGGTAAGCCCCTGGTGAGCCGTGAGACGCTTTGTTTACCTGAGCATCTGCAAGTACGGCCATTTGCAGTTCCTAGTGGCGCGGTTCACCGTTCCCGGCCAATGGGAGCTGCGGGAAGTGGTGGCCTGGCCAGCGCCGGGAATGGCTCCAAATGGCGAACCACAACCACTAGGAACTGCGAGCGTCTGTACCTGCAGATGCTTAGGTAAATAAAGCGTCTTGCGGCCCACCAGGAGCTTACCCTGAACAAGCCCCAATCCAAGTTTGGTAACCCCTGCTCTATCATGATGGAGGGATGGCTGGGCCAAATCTGCCACTCAAAGCAGCTGCCAAGAAATCTACCACCCCTAGGCAGCTGCCTAATTCATCGCTGGAGTGGTCTCTGGAAGGATTTGAGTTTCTTTCCTTTCAATACTTCAGTTTTTCAAGACTCCCTGCTTTTTTCTAAGCTCTGAATGCCATCAATACTCAGCTCTTTTAGTGTCAAGATAAAGCCATGATCTGTAAAACAGTGGAGCAATGGTTGGGCCAGTTAGATCAGTCATAATATTTATGTGGCAGAACAAATATTAATAAAACGCCCAAAGAAAGGGAAATCTTTTTTTTTTTAAATTCTTGTTATTTGAGTGAATGCCTAGGTCTGGAGTCTGAAAAATATTCCTTTCCCTTGAGTCTAACTCAGTCTGCTAAAGAGGCAGAGGCTTCCATGCCCCCGAAAGAAGTGAACCCAGTAATGAAAGTACAATATAAAGAGAAACTACACCTACACATTATATCCACTGACCAGCTGTAAGGGAAATTGATCAAACACAAATATGCATGTAATGTCAGGAGATGTATAAGGGAATTGTTAAAGGGGTTGCCATGACAATAGCTTGAAGCATCCAAAAAAACACAAATGTAAACGATTAATCATAGTAGAAAAGAAGACATAAAAAGTAGGCTATTAGTGAAAGACTAGTAAATAAAGATATTCAGGCTGGCAATTCCTTCCAGGCAGCACAAAGAAAACTATCAAACACAGAACATAATATGTTAAAAAGAATCTTTCACTATAAAAGCCAAGTTCTAATCTCAAACATGTAAAGTGCATTTCAGTCTATGTTGAGAAAAAAAAATTCCCTTGCAATATTGACAGAAAATAGGCAACATATTCTTGGTTCTGCCACAAACTTCCTGATTCATTGTTATCTTCAGTTACAGCTGTGGGTGTTCGTCACCTTTGAAAATCAGACCCCTGAATTTTAGCACCCCCAAAATGAGGCATACAAAACTACTCAGTATCAGTTTCTCCAGCTACAATACAGGGAGGATATTACTTTCTTACCCCATGAGGGTTTGTGAGGGTTAATTAATTGTTGTTTGTGATGTCATGTAATGTCTGTAATGTACTGACGTCCTCAGATGAAAGGTACTTTACCATAGTGTTCCTAGATAGTGGAGAATTAAGCCCAAAATTCTAGGGCACTTTCACAAGAGCCCCCTATTATACCTTTATTGGTGTATTATTTAGAAAAGGTGTAGTCTGTAGGCTAATATAGGCATCCAGTCAACATCTTGTGCTAGAAAGCTCTACCGTGATCCAAACACACCCTCTCTGGTAGTGTGGATCAGCCTCGGAATACCCCACTATGTCTGGGATTTAAAACTTTTGGTGCACCACCACAATCACTGTGACACCTTGCAGGGGGTTGCTTATATTACTCTTCCATTTCTAAGGCCCACAAAGTAAACCTATGCAGATAACTTACTCATCCTTACACTGTAAAGTATCATTTATCTGTTTCATCCACCTGTTGTTTCCAGTCTGACCTGTGGATTGTGAGTTCTCTAGGATGGGGACTGACTTCTTCATCTCTTGTTATCTGTCAAGTGCCTACCACAATGCTTGACAGGATTCCTCCAACAACAAAATAAAAACAATAATAATTAATAATGATGTCATGATATGAAAATTGTCACTGGGAGTTGGACACGTGTGTCTGAATGAAAAATGTGGGCTACATCCTTGTTAGAAAAGTAACTCTGCATTTATATAATATGCTTTTTTCCTCAGTATAGGTAAGTATGGCCCCTGTGTGTTTAACCCTCTCTGCTGCTTATCAACATCCACAATTATCTTTGTGTCATTGCTTTTTAGTCTTGTTCCTCTGAGAGGTCCTAAAACCAAAGACAATTCTATTCTTACTGATCAGTTGCCCCTGACATCTTGCCTCCTCAGCTGTGTAAGCTCAGTGGTGATGGAATAGCTCAGCAACAGTTTGATGCCAGAGATGCCAATCTGGTCGTAAACCTAGGTATGGAGTGGAGGCTATCTTCATGCAATTTGTTGATGGTCTTCAGTAATGAAGCCAGACACATTCCCCGGGCTGGTGTTATTAGACCTAATAGAATTGACCATGGAACACTGCCGACTTGCCTGTGGGAGCTTTGGAGCTGAAAGCACAGGGGTTCTTTCCTTTGTCTCAGAGCTAGTGGTTAAAGTAGATCAGAATCAGACTAGGAGACAATTTTGGTGTCTGTCATTAGAGGTCTTGATGTTATGTGAAGATGGGACACAGAAAGGGGAAGAGAACAGGGAATAGGTATGTGTCTATTTTATTATACCAATCCACCACCCTCTTTCTGACAGGAGAAACAAGAAAAAAAATGTATCTGAAAAAATGTCCTGTCCCCATGCAAGCCAGTGAAACCAATGTGTGTGTGTGCATTGTATGGATGTATTTGTGCACAGCCTGTAGAGCTAGGTAGTGGGCACATTCCTGGTGCTCTTCACCCCCATTCTTATAAATGCTGTTATTTAGGCTCAATGGGGAACATAAAGTAATGAAAAAAACAAAGAAAACGTATATGAGTAGCCAGGTCAAATACTCCGGTCAAATTTTCAGGAGATTTAAAGACATTCCAAATACAGCCTCAATGGAAAATCTGGTTGCACAGCTCTGGTCTTTCCGCCCCCACCCCCCCCAACAAAAGAGGAAAGCTGGTATTGTGGTTTCTGTCACCTAAGAGCGGGAGAGGGGGAGTTAATAGATTAACATATCCTCCCTCAAAGGCAGATGAGAACCCCGAGCTTATTCATCTCTTCTCTGCTCAGCTGCTGCTGCTTCTCAGTCTATGGGTGGGAAGATTACAAGGGCCAGAAACTTCCCAGTCAGGCACAAGATTTTGATGCTACTCACATATCAGATTCCCCTGCAGGGCAAGTCCTTTCCTCCCAAGCAAGGGACGGGGAGCTTTCCCTCTGGCTTTTAGCAGAGAAAGTGGAGCTACTCTCTTCCATGTTCTTATTACTTTCCCCCCTCTGTTCAGAGGCATCCCAGAGGGTAGTGTAGGACAACTGATTATCTAAGCCGAGAAGTCTTACTCGCAGGGTCTAGCAGCTTTCCATCTTGTCACCTGTCGTGTTTAATATGTGTGTGAGATTGAGAGATGCTGGGCACTACAGTATCATCAGCATGCTGAGATACTCAGCCTCTGCATTTTCTTTTCAACATATTCCAATTCTAGTGTTTCATTATGTTCACAGTATCTGGGTGAGACAGTAACCTGGATGAAAGCAAACTGGATTTGACTTACTGACAAGACAGAGTGTTGCTTGTTGATTGAGGAGAGTGTTGATCTGGAACTATGTGACTACACACATTTCTCTCAAGGTGTATGTTCATCTTTAGCCAAAAGTTCCTGGAGCTCCTATTGGATCTACTGGTACTCCTAGATTATACCATAGCAGAGGTAGTTCATAATGCTTCTTAACACTTCCAGGAAGCCAACACTCATCTTTTGCTTAGGGCTACATCAGAAATGTCAGCAGTTGTCCATTTCCTGAGTGCAACAGACAACCATTAACACATACCATGCCTGGGTACATAAACCTCTGTACTGTCTTTCTATTAATTTCTGGGTGCAGTTCAGCTGCTTGTTGTTGGGTGTTTTTAAAGCACCAAATGGTCTGGGACCCACATAGATGCTTGTTATAGAACTTGAGAGTAACTGGAATGCTCTTGTTCTCAATTCCCAAGGTAAAACTCTGTGAGGCAAGGCAGGGAACTCTCTAAGGTAAGACTGGGAGCAGGACTTTTCCTCTGAGGCCTTTGAAATTTGTTCACCTTGGTGCCTCTATCACAGCCCAAGTTAGCGACACAGCACGGGACAGGCCAAGACATTTATTTTGTTCAGCATTTGCTTTTTTGCTTTTAGTTGATGTTTTTTTGGCTTTTGGGGAGGGTTAGTGTTTGGTCTACATATACACCAGACAGATGAATGTGGCTTATACCATTTATATTTTCATATTTATTGTCTTAAGCTGCCATGGTAACTCTCTCTCTCTCTCTTTAAACACTTATGCAATCTGCTAATCTAAATCTCCAAAGGAATTTTAGCGAATAAATTTTATGTATCAATTAGTCATGAGTTTCAGTCATCGACAGTTGCATGACCGGACTCGTGCTCTGTTGGGTGTGTGTGCATGTGTGTAAAATTTCCTTTCAGTATTTCATTTAAATAGCTAGAGCTTAGCCTCACTCATATTTTGAGGCCCCAAACTAGTCATGCATTGCTTTATAGGTCAGATCCTGCTCTCACTAAAATCAAAAGCAACACAGCAACACACCCAGTTGACTTCAGTGTATCAGGATCACGACCTTTATGGAGACAATCTGCATTTCTATCCTTGCACAGGAACTACAATCTAGACATGAGTACACAACTGCCACTATTCCCCATCTGGCAGCTATGTTTTAAGGTTAATGGTCAAGGGGAGCAAATGTTGCCAGAGGGCTTGTCTACAATGATTTTTTTTAATGGTATAGTGGCACTAATGTACTGTACACACTGCTCTGGTTTTAAAAACCGCTTGCACCAGCCCCTGCAAACCATCTTGCCTTAATATGAAACTTGCGTAATCTTCACCAGTCTCATTTCACACTGCAGTGCTTCCTCATCAGAATCTAGAAATGGTGCCGCTACACTGTTATAAATAGGTCAGTGGCAAAATATCTACCATCGATAAGGCCCGACTGACAGAAATTAACCTCAACCCCATATAGAAAGGACTGTAGCTGGATTTCATATCTGAACATTGCCAAACCCTGAGAAAGCTTGGATCAATAATCTGAATCCAGATCTGAGCTCTGCAGGTTGGGCCAATCACTAGACTCATAGTTAAGAAGCTGAAAGTAAAGTAGTAAGTATGTGAAGACACTTAAAAATCACAAACTAAGCTTTATTTCTTTTCTTATTGACTCTACTGTCTCTGGCATTCCCCCTCTTAGATCAGCTTCTCTGTCGTGTATTTTATCAGAGTTGGACGACCCCAAATTATCTAAGAATGACCAGACAACCGGAGTATGAATAAAACAACACCAATGGAGAGTGTGACCATGAAGCTGAATTATACTTTAAATCATTCTGATGCTTAGTGTTTGCACCAGAGCATCCTAGGGTACATCTTCACTACCCGCTGTATCGGCGGGTAGCAATCGATTTCTCGGGGATCGATATATCGCGTCTCATCTAGACGCGATATATCGATCCCCGAATGCACTCCTGTCGACTCCGTAACTCCACCAACCCGAACGGCGGTAGCGGAGTCGACATGGGGAGCCGCGGACATCAATCCCGCGCCGTGAGGACGGTAGGTAAATCGATATAAGATACTTCGACTTCAGCTATGTTATTCACGTAGCTGAAGTTGCGTATCTTATATCGATTTTCCCCCGTAGTGTAGACCTGCCCCTAGAGAGATGAAAGGTGGAATTGTGTTGTCATTTGTGATACAGCATGGCCAGAGGGCAGCAGGAGAGGGTTAGAAGGGAGCCTTATTCCCTGTAAGGGGAAGAAAGTTTGCTATAGATTAACTAGAGCACCTGACACCAATTAGAGCACCTGAAGCCAATTAGAGCACCTGAAGCCAGTCACATGATAAAAACCCCTGCTTCAATCAGACAGTGTGGGAGTTGGAGCAGAGAGGAATTGGTGTTGGAGCAGAAAGAATTGGTGTTGGAGCAGAGAACAGTTTGAAGGGAAGCAGAGGACAGTTTGGAGAAGTGCTGCAGTGGGCTAAGAAGTCCTAGACCCTAGGTAAGGGGCACCTGGCTTGTGCAGAGGGAGGGCAGGAAGCCCCCCACAAGCTGAAGGGCAGGAGAGGGAAGTAGCCCAGGAGAAGGAACCGTCAGTTCAAGTGGTTCACCACTATCCTCAGGGCCCCTGGGCTAGGACCTGGAGTAGAGGGCAGGCCCAGGTCCCTCCCTCTCCACTTCCCTCCTTTAGGACACTAGTGGGGCAATTAATATTCCAATTTAGGGGCAAGAAATGGTGCCCTGAAACCCCCCCCCAAAGAAGAGAAAGCACGAGACCCATCATAATAGTGCCGGCAATTTGCCACACATTATACAAAGACTCTGTTTGCACCCATATAGTTAAGAAACTATCCAGCTTTATTATACATCTTGTTTTTCAGACGTTCGATTCTCAGCCAGAAAAATTTACTGTGGCATACAAGAATTCAGCCGAGGATAGTTTTTCAATCTATTACAGGTGGGCAGAACATTCGTTATGAGTATTTGCTCAAAATTTTCAATACATTTGCTTTGGCAATACTCATAATCCTTTGTGTTTTCATTTTCTGTGAACATGCATGTGATTAGATTATACTAACATTAATGCTCATTAAAAGAAATATCAAAAACTCATATACAAACATTTGTGGACATGACATTTTAAGACCACAATCCTGAAACTGAATCCATGGAACAGATCCCCTACACCCCAGAAGAGCCCCATTGAAGTAGACGTCAATGTATGCAGATCTAGTTTCCGGATCTAAACGAGCACAAATGAGTATTTATTTTGGAAGTTCTTGCATAAGCACAAGTAAAGGAAGAAATACTATGTGAGTTGTCAGTCAAATCAGGATTAGACAACATAATGTGAATGCTGAAAATAAACCAACAGTTATAGACAACTATAACATCATGTGACACCAACTGTCACACAAAAATATAAAAAATAATTTTAAAATTTTCAAAAAATAAACAAGCACAAAGAAATCATAATAATCTGTTCATGGATATTCCACATGCAGAAAAATAAATTGGTTAAAGCATTCAATGTCAGTGTTCACTCAACTCTATATCGACTGTAGGAATCTAATAATCTAGAGATACATTAGTAAGGTTTATTTAAAAACAAACAAACAAAAAAGAAAGAAAAAGAAAAAAACATTTGGATGGGATAGTGGCCTTTATGCTTGAGGGCATAAAAAAACTGACTAATCGGTGTTAGAAAGAAATTTCCTCTTATGCAGGTTATTCCATAACTGTAGGAGATGGGATACTGGACTGGGTAGCCCAATGGATGGTATGGATATTCCTATATTTCTAATCTAATCCCGTTTAATCTAATCTGCAATTTTAAAATGCCTATTACTGTCCTTTCTAGATACTGCATATAAATTAGACAATAGTGAGATGTGTCCACAAGAGGTAGCCCCATTTTTCTCCTATTCGTTCTCTGTTTTTAAATTAGAGGAGGGAGGGAAAAAAATGTTGGTTTTAGATGGTTTTCGCAGTCTAGTAAAACAAAAACAGTTTTAAGTGAAAATGTGACCGTCATATCTGTCCCTAGTTCATACTAATCACTTTGGCATTTATAAATAAAATGAACAGTGCATGCATAATGGTTGTTTACCATCAAAAACTTCATGAGGATTTTTAATATGTAGAGTTACCCTACACGCTTGGATCAGTGTATTAAAGTCAGCCTCAGCAGGCATTGATACAACACACCATAGAAGCACTCCGAAAGCCATTGTAGTCCATCATGTCAATGATCTGTGCATGAAGGATTTCCTTAGTAGTATGTATTGGCACAATACAGCATGATGACTTTAGAACCTATGATTATGATTACAGTGGAAGAACCATAATGGTTCCATTAAGATCTCAGTGAAATTAAATGGCAGTGTCTCATGAACTACAACCAAGATCATAATAGCTCTGCAGGGTCTTTTATGATCACCATGGAAGAACTGAAGAATGATTGTCATTGAAATCAGATCAGGGCCTTTCAGTATCAGATTTTCTTTATTCTTTTTTGTGGGTTTTTCCCCGCCTCTTTTTCCACTCATGTTAAAAATAATGGGAAGGACATTGTTAAAAATTGTAACAGGTTCTCATTTAAACCTATAAAAAAGTCAGGAAACTGAGAGATGCAGCTTTTCAGTCCATCCTTAACTCATTTTGTTGCACCTCTAGATATTACAGGGGTCTGAAAAGACTGTGTGATCTTATTGACCATATGTGCTATAATCCTCTTTAAACACAAAAGCTGTATAAAAATAATCCAACAAAAGCCAGGAACTACAGAGTTAAGGCTTCTTATTCTATCCTTAACACAATCTCACGTGTCTAGGGATTGTGTTTAATATTCTTTGGTTCTGAGCAGTCTGTTCACAAAAGTACTGAGCTAGCTCAGAACCATGGTACTTGTGATGGTTTTTCTTTTTTGTAAATGTATTATATGGACAGGTGAAATCAGCATATATACTTTCCAATGTAACTTTCATCACTGATCAGTTGTTAATTACTAAATCACAAAAAGGCCTGGATTTTCAAAGTCATTAATGACTTGAGGTGATACTGTTTTGTGTGTGCCCAACTCAAGGCATTTTTAAAGGATTTGGGTTTTCAGAAAATGCTAAACACTCACCCTCTGAAAATCAGGCCCCTTCGTGGCATCTCCTGTTGGGCACCCACAAATTAAGACACCCAAAATCACTAGTCACTTTGAAAATCTTGGCCATATATAGTTTATGGGAAGCAATAACCACCACATCAAACGTTTTTTACAGTAAACAAAATATCATCCCCATCACATTCAGAACAAACACCACTACATATAATCTCTCTGTAACAATTTATGAACCTTCATACTCAGCGTTCTTCCACAGAAATTAAATTCCACAGGAATTCCACAGTTTTCCAATGACCTTTATAGGAATGCTGAATTGCATTCAGTGAGCCTGAACAAAGGAAGATGCATAGGTTACCTATGAAGTCAGTTTAGTGAAGTGTGCAGAAGCAGCAAATGAAAATCTTATGTAAACAATAGGAGCATAGGTAGTGTTACGGTTTTTGTCAATGCATAAGCTGATTCCATTCAGGAATGAAACTTCATGATGTTTTATTCAGTAAAACATTAAATAGTTACCATTTTCCTTCCACTCACATAGCCTTTTCTTAGGAAATGGTTGTTTCCAAATGGTTCTCCAAGTTTCCTTTGTATGCATAGCTCATCTTTTCTCAAAATGCATAACTCTAGTTCCTTTTAGGCTTAAAGGGCCTTATTTTCTACCATCTTCTGCTTTCAGAGGTAATTTACATCTGTGCAAAGTGGGTCAAGATGTCTTCCATTTTTCTTTGGTAGCATTTCACACCCACTTTTGCACAACTGTAAATGACACCCAAGGTGCAAGGCAATGGAGAATCAGGACCACAGTATTTTAAAATGCCATTTTGTTAATAGAAAATGGTAAACTTAAGCATCACAATACTGGTAAAGGCAGTGTAGCTAAGCAGAAGTATACTGTGCATACTGTGCCAGATTCCCCCGTGGTGTAACTCCATTAACTTCAGTAGTTACTCTAAGGATGAATTAGGCCCAACAGTTGATACAATGGGCCATATATCTCTTGCCTCCAGACAACATGGAAGTTCCTCGGCATAACATACAGGGGACTGAAAGTTTGTTTCTACAGATTTTTGTGTGGCAGGGGGCAGTCAAGGTAGAACATCTGGATGTGAGATGTTCCCTTTTGCAAAACTGTGGCTTTTCCAGAGGCAGTCCCACAGTCACCTACTCCACCTCATGATCTAGCCCATTGTGTTTTGACAACAGTGATAATTTATTTTGGATCTAACGTCTGGTTTGATCACAAGCCTTCCAAACCAATATGAAGCTGAACTTTTCAATTAAATCCTTCTGAGCGTCATCAGGCTGTATATAATTTATAGTGTTACAATCAAAATAGCATCCAGCATTTGAAAAGGTTAACCATAATCCCACAACTCAAATAAAAAGAAAGCCAATCTTTTGGTGGTGGCCTTCCCTGCTTTTTCCTAATTATAGACCCTAAATGGACCTTTCAAAGGCTGGCAATAATCTGATATAACACCCTTTGTAGAGCATTAAAAGGGATCAAAATATTATATTAAAGAATGAAAAAGATAAAAGTAGCAATTACAGTTTAATCTCCCCAGTTACAGACCTTGTATTTCCTTATTTCCACATACAGCACATATTGTCCACAACAACGCTGTTCCCCATGCTGTCAAACTAACAATAAATAAAAAATGCATGCAGATGGCATATGGAAGTGGTTTTAAAAATCTTAAGTCTTTCAAACCTTTCATAAAAGATCTAGGGGAGAAAATGGCTCTGCACTGTTTGTGGCTCCTTAAAGAGTCCTTGAAGGAAATGTAATGCAAATTTTATTCCATTTTCTGTGTCACATACTGTGCTCATAATAAGTGAACAAATTATTGATTTTCAATAGGGAAATTATTTAAAACACTTATCGTATGCTTTCTGGATCAGTATTAGCTATAAGCATGTAGAGATGACATTTATTTAAATCCTGCAGCCTGTTATGTCAGAGAAGCAACTGCTGAGTGTGCAGTACCAGAGTAGTGTCATTTAATACAGCTGCCCAAGTACATTTCCTTAAAACAATCAAAGAGAAATACAACATTTTTTAATAAAAGGTTATATTCATGTAGTTTTAAAATGGGTCTTTATTATTTTTCAGGCCATTAAGTAGAGATTGTATCGCATTGAGCTGTTCTGCCTTCCTGAAGGCAGTCTTGGATCACAGTTTCACACTTTGCTGTAGTCTCCATGATCACGACCTCCCACAATAGATACATTTGTATGGGAAAACAGAACTTTAAAACCACAAAAGAGAGGCTCATGAGCACATCAGAAAGAGCTTCCTCAATGGCTGGCTCCTAGCTCTGGAACTCATTGCTGCAATCTAGAGTGACAACAAACCTCACCACCTTCAGAATTACATATACAACTCACTCCTTCAGCCACAGTATTTATTAAAACAAACAAAAAAAGTACCAATGAGAGAGAGATCCATTATTTCTAGAATCTGTAAGATGCTCATCTACCATAACTGATAAATATCATACAAATGTCTATCTTATGTAACATACTACTGACTTGTGTCCCTATTACTGCCCTCTACTGGATATGAAATGTCAAGCCGACACATATATGCATATCCAATTTCCTTCTGATGCCTAGCCATTTAGTATCTCAGGCTATGTCTACAGTACCATGGTAAGTTGACCTATGCTACGCAACTCCAGCTCTATGTGAATAATGTCGCTGGAGTCGATGTACCTTAGGTCAGGTTACCGTGGGGTCTACATTGCGGGGGGTCGATGGGAGAAACTCTCCCATCAACTTACCTTACTCTTCTCGTCAGGGATAGAGTACAGGAGTTGATTGGAGAGTGATCTTCTGTCAATTTAGTGGGTCTTCACTAGACCCACTAAATCGACCGCAAGTGGCTCGATCTCAGAGCGTCGATCCTGGCTGTAGTGTAGATGTAGCCTCAGGGCTACAAGCATCACCTCAGTGGCAAGTCAAAATAGAATGGAGAGATGTCTTTCACGCACACAAAGAAGTGTTTATTCTTTCTTTATTGTAGACAGGAGCGCCCAGAGGCCCCATCAGGATGAGGCCCCCATTTCCTGTGCTCTATGCACACATATTCATACCCAGACAGTTTACAATCTAATCCATTTATTCATTCTACCAAAAAGCCTTCAAACCTGTGGGTTTAAGACAAAGTGGTATATAACGAGGTAGACACCATTCCTCAGTCCATTGTCCATCCCAATACATTCCACACATGAACTATGGGACTGCTCACATACTTAAAGTGAGAGACAGGGTGAATGAGGTAATATTTTTTATTGGACCAAATTCTGTTTTTGAGTGAGACAAGCTTTCAAGCTTACACAGAGCTCGTCCTCAGCTCTGGGAAAGTGAGGCAGGTGCTAAAGTATCTTGATATAAAGGGACCAAGAATTACTTGACAGATGGGATTCCTAAAAGTACAGTCACTAGAAATAGTCCTTTGGGGATAATCTGACATTATAATTTAGCCCCAAATTAACTTGCTCCTGAAACATCACTGCTTCTGACACTTCTAAATGTACCGGTACCTGGCGTAATCATTATTTCTCTAAATTTGCTATTTGAGGTGTCTCTCTGACAAGCCAGACAGTTTGGGATTTCATTAGTTGCCACTATCTATCTTAAACTGCTTTGTGTCAATGCTACCTAATCTTTATTAAAAGGAAGTCAGGGGAATAGAAAGATATAAAGATGAAGGTAAGATACAAATGTTCAATATAGTGGGAAGAGCAATTTTTCCCTCCCTGCTGATAATTCTTTTATTTGTTTCTGGTCCAAGTTAGTTTTTATTAAATGGAAGGAATGAGTGGAATTCACATGTTATTGCTTTTTTAAAAGTAGATTTTTTTTAAAGTATGCTTGCTTAAAAAACAAAACCCAACATCACACTTACAGAAGTCCCCTACTGGTGTAATAAATAAGGCATAGTGGAGTTTTCCTGGACACAATAGAATTTTTTCCTAATGATTGAATTATCATCTGTATTTCATGTTTTAAGAAATAACTTTTGTTCTTTGTTGAGTGCTCAATGTCATCTTCCCTTTTGTCAAAAAGTAAATTAAATAGCTCAAAGGGGCTTTGTGCAGAAGTGTTTGCTCCTTTATTCTGTCCCAGAATGCTGAGAATACAGATAGCCTCCTTTCTTTGCAACAGCAAGTGTTATAGCTCTAACAAGAACATAAGGCTAGTTGTGAGCAAAGACAAAATGCAAATAATATGGCTAAGGGCCCGGCTGGGAATAACTAGCACAAGTGTGATCTATTATTACCATGCATTCAAAGCTTTGTTGAAGTGATTTCAGATTCCAAGATATTTATTTTTGGGGTTGATCTGATGAAGTTGAAAAAATAAAACAAATTTTTGCTCCCTGTTTGCTACTGCAGTATTGAGCAAGTGACATATAAGCCAGCTCCTTCCTGCATTTCTCAAAGACTAATTTAAGCTGTTTATCAATAGAAACTACAAAAGAAGGGTTTATACTAATTGGATAAGACATTAATATCTTCTAACTCCACAAATAACAGGATCCTTAATTATGAAACAATTATTCATTGCGGTCTTTCTGTGTTCTCCATTTGAGAAACATGACAAGATGTAAACTCTGAAATATAAATGGGAAAGAATGCAATTTTGTGCTTCTCTACTGTTTGTTTATGATGGATCTTTGTTTTTATGTAATGATGATGGATACAATTTTTAAAAAATCTTAAGTACCATTTTCAAAGCTGTTTTGCACACTTGGGGCCAGATTTTCAAAGGCACGTAGGCACCTAGAGATAGAATTTGGCACATAGTGGTATTTTCAAAAAGCACCTAAATACCTTTGAGGATCTGGACCTTAGTGAAGCTGCTCTGTAGCTACTACAACATCTTCAGAACTGCAGTAGCTGCTCAATCCTTTACCCATGGGGATCTGGCACATGGATTTGGGGAGCTTTGAATTCACTGACTACATTTCTCACCTCCTCTCAGCCTCCCATCTCACCACTAAGGGGAATGGAATTCCTGGAGCAGCACAAAGTGGAAACGACTTCCCATAGAGGTTTTCTGCACCCTGCATTCAGCCCTGCTCAGCAGAACCAACAGATTCTGCTACCTTTCCAGCTGCATAGACTTGTGGGTGCAGCAGGTGGAAGGGAAGAAATAGTCCAATAATACCTAAATAAATATTACTCTGTAAAATATGATAGCATGAGCAATTCTAGCAGTAGCCCCACTTGCCTTAATGATATTATGAGCTGAGGGAAAAGTCATCGCTTTTGTAGGAAAAACTCTTGAAGGGAACATGGAGCTGCATATTTTGACTTTCCCTAACAAACTCCCAAAGAACTGACAGAGAGCATGGCCATTCCAATGCACAAATATGCTAAGAGCCACAGATGCCTTTGCCCTATTCCCAAGACCTCCTGCTCTCCAAGGATGGCTCCCAAGGCAACTGGTCTGTGTCAATTCTTTCTTGCCCCCCATAGGCAAAAACCTTTTCTGAGCAGGGTCACTGTTGTTGTACTTGATATTGGAAGGATGGAAGGCATATAGAATAGTGTAGACAGGGTGTGCTTGGCTACGATATTTCCTCAATGAGAAATACCTGGCGTGTCACATTGATAAGTGTTTCTTCCTGTAACACTTCCAGATTTACTGAATTATGCTGACTATTATACAAACATGGCCTGGAGGACAATTAACAATGTCTAAGGGGGCACATTTTAAACAAAACTATCGGAAAGAGTGTGACAAACATGGCATGACAGAACTCTGTATGGTGTCATACGGCCAATGTATGGAGAATCCACAGAATTCAGTCAAGCCTGGCTACCTTTCAGGACTAAAAAAGCTCTGATAGGTACCATCCAGTACAGTAAAGCCCCTTATTGCAATCATGGTTTAGTGAGGATGCTACATTCTGTGATCCAACCCCTCAGAACCAGTGCTATTATATATTAAGTGATGATCTAAATTATGACTGCTACCGTGATTGCTTCAAACTCTGATTACAGGTTGCACTATCAAAAATCAGTGATACAGGTGCTAAATTATCATTATAATGGGCTCTCAGTGCAGAGAGAGATAGCTCAAAATATCTTTCAGTAACTGCTGCATTTTCATAAAATTTCTGGAGATCCTTTAGTATGAATGTGTGAGATTTTTCCACCTTCACAAAAATCAGAGGCAACTGGTGACCTCCTCTCTGCATTATTCTACAGCAAACCAGATATTGTTGAGATTAACCAAATAATTACCATAATAATTATAGAAATACAGAGCTGCTCACACCTTCTTTTTGGAAGAAGACCATATTTAAAAAAATAAACACAGACTTACTATTGCATATTTTCCCTCTATAATTAATTAGCTGGTCCCTCAAATTCACTTGAAATATTTGTTAAATGTTGCAGAATTCTGGAATAAAATTTTGTGGAAGTTTAACAATGCAGTCTTAGTTTCCTCTCCCCACTTACTTAAGCAGCTACCTAGAGGGATTGTTATTCACCAGGGGTTTTGATCAGAAAATGTAAGTCACAAACTCTGTTTACTCGTGATAACAAACTGAGACAACAAAATAAGATGCCACATCCTCATAGGATAGTGTATCCTTTTCTCTTTTGCATACTTTGATCACCAGTTAAACACATAATGATATTTACATGGCAATCATTAGGCTTCAGAGTTAACATTTCATTGCAGTAAATGGGAACAGTTTACCCCAACAAAGTTTTTGTTTTAGATTTAGGCAGACCTTACCAAATTGGCTACACCTAGTTCAAGTCTGGAAAGTTTTGTCTGCAACCATAAGGGCTACAGATTTATGTTTTTTAACTCAGTGCTTAGATTGTGAAACACAAGATGGCAGACACTGACGAAGAGTGCCACTTTATTAGGTTGCAGGAATCTGACCCAATTTAAGCCATGACAATCACTTTTGAAATGTTATTTCAAACTAAACCATCAAGCTGGTTTGCTTACTGTAGCCTGAGCAGACACATAATAAGGACACTGGTAAAACTCCCATGGACTTTAACAAGACCAGGATTGGACCCCTATTTCCTATTGACTGACACTGATATTTTATCAGAGCACATATAAAATTAATATTTTCTCTTTACATATTAGTGCTTTGCACAAATAAATCGTTTAGATTTTTCAGCAAATAGAAATCAGCATGGAAACTCGATTGAAACACCTGTGCCATGGTGCTGAGGGGCCTTCACTGTAATCGTTTTTTCGTGCTAACCATGAAGCCATTTTTCTCTACTTTGTTCTCATGTAGTAGGCAATGTACAAATTGGACAGAAGCAAGCATAATAGTTTTTAATAATATTATAATAAATTTGCATGCTTGCACTGAAAGTTGCCCCGCTGCTTATTTTTAGTGGTGAAATGACAAGTCCTTGTATTAGCCCCGTGACAAGGTGGTATGAGAATGCCTCTTTCATTTTGCAGTGGGGGGCAGAAAAAATGAGGATGTTGCTCTCTGTGGAAATGTTTATCCCATTTAAGCTTGTTTTCATTGAGGTCATTTCAATTTGTTGAAATAGCTCATAATACGCAAAGCAAGACAGACTCAACAAGGGAAAGAAAGAAGATTAAGAAGAAAGAGAAGAAACGGATTACTTAAAGAGGATATTCTGTGGTGAGGAGGAAGCTTTGAGCCTTGTAAAATCTGCAGCTTGATTTACAACATTACACAGTACACTGATGTACAGCACTTGCTGATGTGAGAATATTGGCACCGTCGAGGTTATTGGCCATTGGTACTTTCTAGACCTCACAGGATGAAAACCAGTAACATTTCTCATTCGGCTCTTTTCAGAATACTAACCAAAGTAATTGAAACTTTAATTAAAGAACATTAAAATACATCTTTCCTTCTAATAGGCAGCACCTGCAACACATGAAAATGATTTGTTTGGATTGCTAGATTTTCTAATGTTACAGAAGCAATTGACTGCACCCATATGCCCATTAAACACATCTCCTGATGAACAAATACATAGGATTTGCAAGATGATTCATTCATGAAAAAGGATGAAAAATGAGTCATCCCTTGAAAAAGAAAATTGTTTGTAATATCCAACAGAGCATTATAAACACAATTTAACCATCTCTTTTGAGATATACATCATGGCTGGACAAGATAATTAGGAATGGGGATTTCATATTTTTGGCTCTCGGAATATTTAGCATAAAATTATTTTGTAAAAATTACCTTAATGACATATCTAGATTGTACTTTATCTTGAACTGAATACCATAAATCGCATTCTTCCATTTTTGTAAGGATATGGCTATGCCACAAATATCTAAAATTATTACAGACAGCTTCTCACACCTGCAGAAATAAAATACAACGTTCACTATTCTTATTCTGTTATAAAGAAAACTGTGGGGTGTATTCCAGGAATATAGATCTAAATCTATCTAGTGACATAAAAAATATAGCCCTTGGAAACAAGTGTTACAGTATATGCCTAAGACTGCTTCAAACATAAGGGCATGGTTAATGTTAAGGACAACATAAGACTTCAAAAAGAGAGACAAACAGAAATAATACTATGTTGCAATTTATATAGCAACTATTATTCAAGGAGCTCAAAATGCATTACAGACAATAATTAAGCCATCCAAAACAGCTCTGTGAAGTAAAGAATTACAATTATGCCCGTTTTACAGATGAGTAAACTGAGGCAAGGAGACATTAATTAATTTTCCCAAGGTCTTGCAGCAGATTAGTGGTAGATCCAGGGTTGGAATCCAGGAAATCTGACTCCCAGGCCCAGGCTCTACCAGATAATCACACTGCTTGTGAGGATTTCTGATTCCTTTCATTAAATTATGCATTGCTGGTCACAAGGTTAGTATCTTTTCTCAATTAGATTTAAAAAAAAAACTCTTCAAAGCCAATTACTGTAAAATTCTATTTTTAAAAAGTTAGAGAACTATAAAACCTATTTCTAAAAAGAAATTCCACCATACTGCTGTGCTCCCCCTGTAATAAATGACACACAATGATAAGAGTCAGAGTCTCTCACATAATTTCCATTTTTAAAAATATTTTTGTAGGTCATCCAGACACCTGATGATATCTAAGATGGCAATTTCAGTATGTCAGTATGGTGTTGGAGAAAGATAGAAAAGGGGAGGAAAAAAAACTATTCAGAGGAACTGACTTCTCATTGTTCACCCCCCAGCGAAGAGACTGGTTCTCAGAATCACTGCTCAAAGAAGAGGTGTTTGTCTTTGTTCCACACAGTGTTCCCTGAATGCAGGTTCGCTGTCTGTTCACAGCAAGTGGGAAAGATTAGAAACTGATCCTGTAGATCAACAACTGGTAGTCAGTTGTTGCAATAATCCCTTCAGTCTGCTGCTTTCTATGATCAGCTGGCTCACTCTTCCAAGGATAGTCATTGGACTTAGGCTGAAATGTCAGAAGGAACAGCACAGGCTAAAGTCAGATATAATGCAAGCAGGCACTGTGTAAGCTCCCAACACAAGCCTGCCAACGTGACTTACTTCTGATTTGTAAAAGACCTTCAATTCCAGCTCCTCTTCTCTTGAGCAGAGATTGTCAGTCACGCTGAATTACACCACAGAAGAATCTCAACATCAAGCATAAAAATCTGTATTCAGTTTCTCGCCAATGACCTTCTGTTCCTATGAGGGTCTTAGTACTGATGTCCTTTTTGCTCACCATGATAACTTCATCACCAATGAATCTGTTGCTTGTAACGAATGCTCTTATTTGGGCTCAGGTTGAAGGACCTGATACAGTGAAGATAGAGATGTTCTTTGCCACAATCACTTCTGCTAACTAAGAACTGAACCCTGGGTAGCTTATTTATGCAGGTAGTCCAGGAGGATTATTTGTGTAAAGGCAGCAGAATCAGAGACTAAATGGGCATCAATACCAGAATATCAATGACAGTCATAACAAGCTGATATGATTACTATGCTATCTTGGTGAAATCTACCCCGGGGTCTGTATGGACACTCCACAGAAGGCGGTAATACAAGACTAATGTAGGTTGGAAGGGATGTTTAGACCTTTTCATGGGCTCTGGGCACTTGCATGAATTTCACTGATATACGATAAGTGCAATATTTGTACATACCACGAAGAGCAAGAGCAGACTAATCTAGCTGAACAAAAGTTTTGGCTTCATAAAATCAAAATGCTGCAGTTTTCCGTCTCTTGCTGGAGAGCTTGTGGCTTTACAGAGCACGACATATGGTTCTAGAAATTCCATCAGCCACTGTAGCTTGCAAGTAAAAAGCACTGAAATTAATAAGAGATGTAAGGCTAATAACAGAGCAGCCAACGTATATACTGTGCCCAGTCTTAAACTCTGGTATTGTCTGAACCCCTGTTATAAGAGAAATACATTAAAAGGAATTAATATATATGTGAAACACAAATACAGCACTGGATTTACAGGGCTGGACTCCACCCTTGGGTGCCTATGTGCAATTCTCTGTTGACTTTCATGGGGATCTGTACAGGTATAATTGAAAGAAGAATTTGGCCAAAGTACAAAAGGCCTGATCCTACATCTCTGAAGTTTTGCCGTTGACATGAATGGGTGCAGCAGCAAGTCCTAAATGGATTAACCAGAGTTATGTAAAGACTTACAAAATCAACACAGCTATTGTGGATCCATTTGTACTATGCATCTAGTGAGACATCCATCTTGACTCTCACCCTGACAGCTATCTGTGTTTAAATACTACCTGTTTTCTATGAATAGGTGATTAAGTATTTTTCTGTGATGAGCCACTCTCCCTTGACATCCATCTAACTTCATATAATCCCCACCCTCCACTTTAAAATCCTTATATTCTTTCTTTTCCAAAGATTTTTTTTCAGTATCACTACAGTTCACCCCATATTATTACCTTTCTTCTACTCCATTTCCTTTTATTATTGCACTCCGCCATCTAAACTTGTTTTATTTGCTTGCATTTTACTTTTTATTATAACATTCTTATATTTTATATTGTTTTTATGCGGACGAACAGTGTCTAAGGGCTTGGCCCGGGGGAAGGTTGCTTTACAAAGATCACTAATTAATTAATTATTACCTGCTAAAGAAATACTTTATCAGTGCACTAATGCCAGAAGCACGTAAGGTCTCTTACTGTGTCTATTGGAGAAAATGTTCCAGTTTGTCTCTCTGTACTGCTGATACTTTGTATTTCTGCAGCCAGTTTACACAGTTTTACTCTATATGAAAAATATTAATATTGCATGATTTCTAGCTCACCACCTGCAAGAAAAATGTTACACAACAAATAGTCTGCATCCCTCTAACAATGATATACTAGTTTACAACCCATGTCAACAAACAGCACCTAAATCCAGCACTAATGTATTCCTAAGGGCTGAATGTCAGAGCTGGAATGGAGGCCTGGTCTTCCATTCCACAAAACAAGTGTATTTAAAGCATTTCTTGCATTCTTTTTGATATATTATTTTTGTAAATAAAAGCCTGAATATTTTGTAATGTTAATTAACAGTAATAGACAAGATAGCAATCCAATCATTAAAGACTGTGGTCATACTTTTGACTGGTTGATATTGTCCCTCCAATTAATACTGTGTCATGTTTCCACGCTTCATGTATCCAACTGCTGTGCAGGGTAGCCTTCATCCATTCCCCCAGTGTCTCAAATGGATTAATGATTTTGGTTTCAGTCCATTTTGGATGATAGTTTTCTAAAGTCAAAGGGCATTTTCTTCTTGGTACATTAAGTATTATTTCAGCTCTGTGTTAAGCAAGGCATGAGGGCATCTGTCATTTGACTGAAATAATATGACATTTTTGGGGGGAGGGGTGCAATTCAACAGGCAGAAAAGTCTTAAACAGATTGGAGAAATCATCAGTCTAACTTCATTTGGAGATTAGCAGGTGCACGATGTCAGGTATTGTCACCTACACATTGGTAGCTGTTTTAGTACGTCTGTTAACAGTAAGTAATACTGGCTAGTGCTGATTGCCCGAGAGGGTATCACCACCTTTTGGAGCTAGAGAATTGGGGATTTGCATTAAAATATGACACCTGTCTCTCTGCCCGAGAAGTGCAGCATGCCAAAGAGTACATGGGACATTAGCAACTAGGGAATGAATTCCTACTGTGACAGGGAATGGGCTTACCGGTGGCATTATCTAGTGGTTAGGTAACTGGGCCTCTGCTCTCCCTCCCATCTCTGGTACCTCTTGCCAGCAATTCCTCCAACACCGTGAAGCCCACCTCTTTGTAGTCAGCAACTTGGCCCTCCAGCTGGGTCACCAACTCAATTCGTCCCCCTTCTGGGGTAACAGAGTTCAAAGACAAATATAAAGACCCATGTCTTCACAACAGGGAAGGCCTTAAGTCTACCTCCGGACCTTTGTAGACAGATTGCCCTTGCCTTGGGGCTTTCAGTGTCTCTAATCTCTCCTTACTTCTGAGATGAGGATTGTGGAAAAGAGGTTCATGCCTCCTCTGTAACAAGGGTGGTTTGTAGGGGAGTCTGGGCCCTCGCACTCCACTGGGCTCCGACCCATGGCCCTATGAGAGGCAACAATATCAAGCACCCTGAAGTGCCTCAATACTGCTTCCCTGGGCCATTTCCCATCATTCACCTCCCCCCAGAGTCTCACAGTCCAACATAAGAGGGCAAAAGAAAAACTGAACCTTCAAACCAGCTGGGCTCAACTGGTAGCCTCTCCCTGGCAGCAAAGGCCTCTGTAGTAACCTTGTTCATGAGCTCTCAGGATAGGTCTGTCCTCCTACCCTGTCTGCCTCCTTTTGAGCTGCCTGGTTCCCTTAAAAACTTCTCCTCCATCTAGAGCAGGCTTTGAAAGAGTGTGGGGAGCAAAGTCATCTGGGTCCAGAACTGCTCCTTAAGCCATTCAGTTCCAGTGTAGGTTTATACACCCCCTCACAAATAATAAACACTGAATTTTACAAATGTCAAAGGTATCCAGGTTCTTACACTGCCTCTTCTTGCTCTCCTTCAGACTCCTCCTTGGGTTTCCTGTCATCTCTCAGGTCTTTTACAACCTTCTGTTGATCTTCCTCATGTCTTCTCCATGACTGCTGACAATCTTGTTCCCTATCTTCATCTTGGCTCCCTCCCTACAAACCACTTGTAGTTTATAGCTCCCTCCCATCCACCCTGATGCTATTCCAGTCAAATATGTTCTCTTCAAGGAGTGAGCAACATAAGATTTGAATGGAGAAGCACCAGGGGCCTCTTCACAAATACTTTCAAAAGCAAGATCCTCCCCAGCACCCTACTCTAACTGTAGGGAAGGCCACAGTGTGGTAAAGGAATAGAGGCATATGGACATCTCAGAGGCATTACAGGAAGGGAGGATGAAAATCTCAGGCCTGGTTTACACTAGAAAAGTAAGTCAGCTTAACTACATTGCTAAGGAGTGTGAAAAATCCACACCCCTGATTGTTGTAATTAAGATGACCTAACCCCCAGTGTAGGCAGCGCTAGGTTGACAGAAGACCTAACTACTGTTTGTCCAGGAGGTGGATTACCGACACCAACTGGCGAACCTCTCCCATCAGCGTAGATAATGTCTACATTGAAGTGTTTCAGTGGTGAAGACAAGTCATTAGGAAAGGAGTGTTGTAGTCATCAGCCAACATGAAACTAAAACTGAAGCCTTGGACTAAAACTGAATACAACCCCAAATATGAGGGCCTATATACGTCACTCTTAGCAGCCAGTAAGGAGAACACTTTTCTGGAAATGGTTTACATGGTAGCTTCCAAGGCTTAAATTCAGCCAGAGCTGTCTGGAATGGAGCTCCAGTAAATATTTTTAAACTAGTGAGGCTGAAGCCTGGAGACCTGGTGTGCTCTGTGGGGCTGAAGTCCGAGACCTCCTGCCTCGTAGCTGAAGCTTGGAGCCCCATATCAAGCAGAGGGTGTGGGGGGATTTAAACCCTGGTGCAATATAACAGTGTAATATTTTCAGTGTGTCAACTTATAATAAAATATAATCCTTTCTCAGCTGCATGAACTTTATTTAAGAAAGATAAAATGAGCACATGTTCATTTAGTCAATCTTGCACCTATAATTGGGTTTAACATATGAATAACAGCTTAAACATATGTGCGTCTCTATTTATCATAAACTACAGTACCAGCAGTCAGAACTAGCTCAGACTGCTATACAGCAGTGAAAGATATCTTTGCATACATATATGCCAATGAACACAGCACTTACACAAATGCACTCACACTTCTATCTGCAGTGTTGTCAACTCTCACAATTTCATTGCAAGTCTTGCTACATTCCCTGGGTTTTTTATACCCACGACGCCTGGAGTATTACATTTACAAGGGATTCCCAGCTTCCATATAAAATACAAAAACATTATAGCATTCCTGGATGGAGAAAAATATCTGGAAAATGTGATCCAAGTACATCCTAAAGGCTCAGAAACCAAAAAGAAAAGAAAAGAACCCCAAATATATTATTTTTTTAAAAAAACCTTCATGATTCCTAAGGCAATCTAATGATTTTGGGGGGCCTGACACATGAATTGTGAATGTTTGGGGTTGGCAATACCATGTCTGCTTCTAGTAACTATAATATCATGCAGTTAAAAAGAAAGTTATATATTGCTTTGTTGATTTAACAGAAGAAATGGAACAGACAATAGAGTGAGCATTATCAAATGGAGGAACAACATATTTTGTCTTGCTGCAGTTCAGAAAATTCACAATAAAGAAGAAAGGCACCTGGAGAAAGGGGACAAGCAGGGGTACAGGAAGAAGAAAGACATCCGAGGGGAAAGAAACAGTAGAACAAAAACACCCAGAGGGAGAGTCTGGTCCACACAATTCTAGCCATCTCACCAAAATGAAATATCAAAGTAGACTTCTCTTTATATACTTTTGCAGCATGCACCCGACATTGCCAGCTCTTAAGGTGGCACTGTCAGGATGGAAATAAAATCAGTGTATTTACATACACACACACACACACACACACGTTTGCTCCTGTTACCTCTTCCTGTAGCACCAGTCAGCAAACAAAGCGATCTCAGACTTTTGACTCTGGCCAAGATCAGCAATATACATACGTATTATATATATTTAGTGGTCCATAAAAGTATGGTTCTGAATCTCTTCTTACTTACACAGATGTAAAGAAAGAGTTACTCTATTTACTTCAGTGGAGTTACACTGGAGTAAAATATCAATGTGAGAGGAGAATCTGGATTTTGTGTTTACTTTCCCCAGCCCTAATTTACAAACACAACTATCTTTCTTTATTGAAAAAACAAGCAATTGGTGGCAAGGTTTTGTCCTCTGGGATTGGATTCTGGTACGTGATTTTCCCCCATATATTTGGTAATGGAGCACATTCCTTTATATATTTATATTTCTGAACATAATAAAAACCATCTGGCAGCATTTCTTTTGAAATCAATATCAAAAGTGATCCTGCAAAAAGTCAATATATCCTAGGGAGAGGCATAAAATATGGTTGAAACTGGACTGTGATAATGCTGCTACTAACTCTTCCACATGACACAGTGCTACTGTAGTGATGGCTCCATTAGAAATCAGTAGATAAATAATATAAATTTCCTAATATGGGAACAAATACATTATACAGTATTTTTAAAAAAAGAAACAGAAAAAAGGAAATTGAGCAGGGAGCACGAGGTAAACTTTTTAGCTTGAACTGGAGGTTGTTACTATCTATATGAAAAAAAATAATGGCCCATAGCAGGGATCTTTTCTCCTCTCTTTTTATCAACTCCATTTTAGGCATCTTTGTATGGGAGTTCTATAGAGAGCAGTGCTCTTTCGTGGACTCTGAGAAGGATGAAAGGAAACTGAGGTTTTTACTGGCTTGACACAGAGACCTCGAAGAACTCAGAATGACAGAAATGTTGCCCACCACCAGACATAGATTTACAAAGGGCAGAATGTGGTATAAATTTTGCCTCTCTGCTCACATGCAGAGGCCTGATAAAAATCTGAGTTAAAAGATGTTGCAGCATTTACAAAACAACAAAAGCTTCCAGCCCTTAGAAATGGCTGAAACCACTATCACCTTTGCCCCTAAAGTTACGCTAGGTCTCCTCTCTGCTCCATATGTACACATCAATCCCATCACACTTGTAGAGATGTCGCTAGGTCACCTCAACCAACTCTAGAGGCATGTCTACACTACAGGGTTAAGTTGACCTAAGTTACGTCGAGTCCAGCTTTGTTATTCACGTAACTGGAGTTGACATAGCTAAGGTCGACCTACTGCGCTGTCTTCACTGTGTTGGGTCAACGGGAGAAACTCTCCCATTGCTCCCTACTTCTTGTTCCAGTGAAATACTGGAGTCGATGGGAGAGTGATCTGTGGTTGATTTAGCAAGTCTTCGCTAGACCCACTAAATCAGGGGTCGGCAACCTCTGGCAGCGTCGGCAGGTTCGGCTGATCGCGGCTCCCACTTGTGCGGTTAACCGTGCCAGGCCAATGGGGGCGGTGAGAAGCCACGGCCAGCACATCCCTCACCCGTGCCGCTTCCCGCCGCTCCCATTGGCCTGGGACGATGAACTGCGGCCGGTGGGAGCCGCGATCAGCCGAACCTGTGGATGTGGCAGGTAAACAAACTGGCCCAGGCCACCAGGGTGCTTACCCTGGCAAGCCGCATGCCAGAGGTTGCCGACCCCTGCACTAAATCGACCCCCTGTGGATCGATTGCTGCAGCATCGATCCACAGTAAGTGTAGACATACCCTAGGCTCATGCTCACCAGTGCCTCCGTTTCCCCTCTTGAACTCCTCAATAATCCACAAAACCTTTCTTGTGTTTAATAATACCCCTTCTTGTGGCCTGGTTTACATGAAGTGGAAAAGGAAACACAAAAATTCCAGGTGAGGCTTTTCTTTCCACTGACTTGTTCTTTGCACTCGAGCCTTTCTAGCTGGTATAGGCTCTCTGAACTCGACAGGCATTCTCCTCTCACCTGGCTCCACAGGCCTCTCTGTTCCAGACCCCTGAGGCCTGATTTTAACCACATCGTCTGCCTGTCATGTGGCATTACTCATTCTCTCCACCTAGGAGGTGAGTTAAACTTGTCACAAATGGGGCTGGGACACATCTCCCTTTCAAGAGGCCAGCCACTCTGACTGGAGACAAAAATAGACTGATTGTTTTCTTCTTCTGTTCTCTTATTTTGCTTTCTCCCTATTTATTCTTTCCTGCCTCAGATGAATGCATGACTGCAACATGACGCATGAGACTGAAGCTCGCAACTCAAGAAATTTTGAGTTAAAGCTCCCACCACAACCTTAATTTTATCCTCTCAAGTGTATTAACTGGACTTTCATCACAAGAGCATGTAATACTGGATAACGTAATACATTAGGATACAAACTTGTAAAGATGTATGCCTGTGCTTAGTTATGCACTGTGAGCAGCTCTATTGCTACTAGTGGGGGAGGGGTAGCTCAGTGGTTTGAGCATTAGCCTGTTAAACCCAAGGTTGTGAATTCAATCCTTGATGGGGCTACTTAGGAATCTGGGGTAAAATCAGTACTTGGTCCTGCTAGTGAAGGGAGGGAGCTGAACTTGATGACTTTTCAGGGTCCCTTCCAGTTCTATGGGATAGGTGTATCTCCATATATTATTATTATTGCAGCACCAGGGGTCTAAGGTTGCAATCTTGCAGTCGATAGCACACAAGTGGACTACTTGCACCCACCGAGTCCTGTTGACTTCAGCTACAGCATCAGAACCTTCATTGGCAAATGTTGATTTTATAAACATGGATTAAGTATGTGGAATGATAGAAATATTTCACACTGTAGTATATTACCACCTTATACAGCAAATTGACATATGAGCACTTCCCAGAATGCTAGAAAATGAGTTGTCACATTTCACACCTATTCCAAATTGTAACTGTACATTTAATGCATCTTTCAGATACCAAAATTTCCATTTTTACTGAAGAAATTAACAGTCACATGAATAAGTAAACATCATCAATGCTACTTACAAATTAAAGATTTAAACATACCAGTACACTCACTAAAGCAAAAGGAAAATCAATTTAAGCTATGAATATTGGTAAACACTTAGGAAAATAAAGAATGTGACAAATGTATTATGTAATTGAGAAGTAAAATACTAAAAATCCTTATGCATTTTTCTGAAAAAGAAATAAATTGGCTCAGATTCTCTGGTGTGCCCCATTTCTATTAGCTGCAGAAGGCCATCAGGTAGTCAACTGCAGTTCCCTTATTCTCTGATTTAGTTCTACACCAGTTGGGTGTCTGGCAGACTTTAGAGCAACCACAAGACTGCTTTAAATTTTGTCAGCTGTAATGGTCCCAAAGGGCCATATTTTTCTTAGGCCACATCTTCTTCCTGCTATTTTCTGGCCCCAACATCACCCCAGAGCCAGGGGCGTCTCTAGCTTTTTTGCCACCCCAAGCACAGCAGGCAGGCTGCCTTCAGCGGCTTGCCTGCGGGAGGTCCCTGGTCCCGCGGATTCGGTGGCTTGCCTGTGGGAGGTCCACCAGTCCCGCGGCTTTGGCATACCTCCCGCAGGCAAGCCGCCAAAGGCTGCCTGACTCCTGCCCTAGCAGGGACTGGCAGGGCACCCCCCCCCCGCGGCTTGCCGCCCCAGGCACGCGCTTAGAGCGCTGGTGCTTGGAGCCGCCGCTACCCACAGCTGCAATGAGGAAGGTGGTGTAGATACTACACCAACACTATACCTGCTTGAGATCAGCAGACACCAGGAGAATCTCCAGCAAAGAAGATATTTGTGGCTTCTGCTCCATTTCTGCTACTCGAGAATCTCAAAAAGGAAGGGAATCTTGCTTTGTGCTAATAAGCATC